>NC_069115.1:10167462-10767462 GCF_025612915.1 Magallana angulata
CTAATCATAAATTTTGATCAAACAGGATTAAAAATGGTCCCAACTAGTAATTTATTAACTTGCTTCACAAAAACAAAATCCGAACGATATTTGCTCCGCCTTCTACTACCGAAGAACTACAACCATGTGATCGGTCCGTGAACGGAAAACTTAAGTCGATACTAAAACAAAAGTTCGTTAGCTGGTACTCTGAACAAGTTTCCTCACAGCTCTCTAACGGTGTACCTGTGGAGAAAATTAGTATTGACCTGCGTGTCAGTGAAATTAAACCCGCCCACGCCACTTGGCTGTTACACGCGTTTGATGTTTTGTCTAAAGACAATGGGTGTATACATAACGGGTTTCAGCTAGCCGGAATATCGGGGGGCACTTGGGTGTTAACGTGTCATAATTACCGTAAGTAGATCTATGTACAGCAAGATACTATACATGTAGAAATAACGGTAAAACTATTATCCTGCATTTTAATACTTGTTTATATTTTAACGAACGTTTACATGTCGATGTTCTGAGATGATCCATGTACATCAATATCAATGGTGATCGTGATCTTATGTACGATGTAAATACGTGTGTGTATCAATAAAAAAGAAACATTACAACTCTGTATTATTGAATACTTGGGTTTAATATTCGTCATGGATTTAATTTCGTTGATTTATATTGCCAACGAAAATAACGAAATTAAATCCTCGACAAATATTTCTGCTTCTACGGTACCTTAGAACTAATTGATTGAACATTTTTCCAAGAAATTCTACATGAGAATCACAAAAACGCTTTTATGAATGACGCTTGATAAAGAATGTAAAAGAAGAAAAAAACGAGATTTCGTCTGCTAAACATTTCCAGTTTTCTCGGTAAGGTCAAATTAACGTCTCTCATTTCTTGAAAAGAACATAAACCTTTGTTGACTTTTTATTGTTCAACAACTTGTTGATTAAATAAACAATCAAATTAGTTGATTAATTTGAATAAAAACAAATGCTTGCTTTCCCGGTGATTTTTTTTAGGGACTAGTCAACACTCAAACGTCACAGCTACTTATAGCAAAGCACGTCAGTATATTTAACAGTCGGCATAATAATAACAATAGTGTTGTGTTGTGCATGTACTCTGCCTAAACTACGCCTCCGGCTCGTGCACTATGTATCGAACTCTGACTACTATATAGGCATAGTACATGCACAACACAACACTATAATATAACTAGATGATAACCCCCGGAAGCGCGGGAATTGTCACTTTACACATTATTATGATATAATGCTTAAAATGTTGAACCATATTTCTTTGTTCAATTTTTTATAGACTTTGCCCGATTTTTCCCTTATCGTATTTTTTAAAAATTAAAATAAAAAACTGCTGTTTTTTATTGTATTTATTTCAAACCAGTGAATTGGTATTTAGTGTATATCCAATCTAATTAAGATTAGACGTTCTGAATCCACTACCGCTTCTCAAACGTTTGAGAAGCGTTAGCTGATTCAGAACGTCTAATTTTAATTAGATTGGTGTATCTCTCTCTAAATGTGGTTCTATTTTCAGTTTAATTTGATTTTTATTACAGCTCCAAATAAAAAAAAACAGATAAAAAAATCTGGAGGGGGAGGGGGTCCCATTAATCTTTCCCATTTTATGCATACATCACTGATCCATATAGACATAGAATATCATAATATGTTCATTAATGTTTACAATTTATTATTTATTTTTTTTATTAATCGAAATCCGACCCAAGGTATCTGCCCGCGATGCATGATGAACTCGTCCTATACTTTTCGTTAACTAGTTAACTGCCCGCGATGCATGATGAACTCGTCCTATACTTTTCGTTAACTAGTCAATCCGCGTTCTTGGTTATCATGTTCTGGAAAGTTCTATCCCATTCTCTCACCAGAGGTCGTGCTTCGCAAGCGAATGAGTATCAAAACTAAAATCGCCCAATAAAGAAACGAATTGACTCATTTTATTTACTCAAAATTTGTCAAATTTTAATTTTTAAGTATTCTCTTAATAGGTTCACAGTAAATATTTTCACTCTTAACGTATTTATTCAATATTATTTCGTTGCAAGTGTATATTATCATATCCCTGACTTGGATTTGCCGAAGCGTGTCTACACCTTACTCTCGATTTTGCTATTTCAGGCTTGTTTATCGAAAATGAAAGTAGTTTTTTTTTATTAATTTCTCAATAATAACGTATTAGTTAATATTCAGTTTTACCTTATGGACATCATCACACATGTGTTGAAATACCAAAGGTACTCTGGTGCAGGTGTTTTGTAGTTTATTTGCAAAATGTCTTAATTTATAAGTATAGATACGTTATATTGTTTGTCTTTTAAAGTAAAATTGTTGATATAAACAATATATTTAATCAGGGGGGGGGGGGGGCAGGGGGGTGGGCCTGGTCCCCCCCCCCCCCCCACTTTTTCTCGCAGCAGCAAATTTTCTAAAATTTACATAGAAAAAAATGAATTATAATGGAGTTCCCCCCCCCACTTTTTTGGAAGTATGTAAAAAAATTATATGAGAATGAGGAATTGAGGAGTCAAATAGGTGCCCCCCCCCCCCCCCCCCCCCCCCCACGGATTAGGAATTTCACGTATTGGAGGGAAAACAATTTTGGTAGGTAAGAAAGAAAGAATTTTTTTTTGGAAGTATAGTTTACCGTAACCCCCCCCCCCCACGGAATAGGATTTTGAAGATTTTTGGAAACTTTTTTGCTTGTCAAGATTTTTTGGATGGGTCTGGCCCCCCCCCCCCCACTTTCAAAAACGATGCTACGTTTCTGTTAATATTTCTATTTATACCATAGCATAAGCAATGATATTGTTTTAAGGTCACGGTGTAACGAACTAAAGAGGAAATCAAATTAAAACTCCAACCAAAGGACAAAAAAGCCGGGCATTTTTAACTGTGATTTGTTGCCCAGCAGTTGTTTTCATAACGCAACTCGTATTTTTTTAATATATAGCGGGGCCTAGAATGATTCTTCTCTTGATATTTATCTTATGCTCTAGTGCAGTCGGCAGCGATATTCCAGAATGCATAGCGTGAGTAAATAACATAATAATATTCTTAATTGTAACGCGGACAATATATCCAATTCTTGCATAATTTGTTTATTAAAAAGATTACTTTTTTAGAGACTTATGTATGTTTTTTAAAGGTTTTCCTAAAATCATTTATATATCAGAATGAATGTCTGCATGTCAGTCAAATTGTTCTGCTTACAAGTTCAGTTTAGAATAATATTTATTTTGATGCATCATGTACTGTAGTACTAAAACTAGAAGAATTATTACTTGCTTAACTTTTTGGAAACCCATATTTTTATTGTGTCATTTAATCTTTGTGCGATTTAGAATTTTATCACTGAGAAATATGTGTAGCATCTTTCATTGTAAAGGCCTTAAATATAAATTTATTTATAACTAGAGGTAATTCGCGTTAAAATTCTAAGCTTCTACCTAAAGATCAAGGATAAAGACGCTCTTTAAAAATGATTACAATTTTCACTTTTGTCTATATTTGATATTTTATTTCTAAATGTATCTAAAACTCGAGGTTAAATCAATCTCTTACACGTGTAATAGGGTCGTAATAGGTCCATTCAAAAGGTAAAAGTTTATATAGAACCAAACAATGCATTGTCATTAATTGACCCTAAGGTGTTTTACCAATATGCTAGCATTCTAGAATATATGCATTCTATTTCAAACAGACAACGTCATACCTTCAAAAATATAAGATACTAAATTGATATATTCCTTTTCTGTAAAATATAATTTGTAAAAACATAAAGTTGTGATGTCATTTAAAGAGGTTCGTTCCTCTTAAGCTTGTTTTGGTAGCCATTTTGGGTTACATGCACAAAATTCTGTGTCATATATGAATTCTACTTGTAAATTCCTTTTTCACATTGCCAAATAAACTATATGTAATGAAATAGTTAAGGAAAAAATACATATTTAAAGAGTTTAGTAACGGACTACATTTTGTGGCGGAAGGTTTTTAAGAAGAAAAAAACTTTTTTTATAACTCAGTTGTTTTAGAGTACCGTAATTTTAGCTTTCTTATTTTCAGTGCAGACCGAATTTTCTGATAGTGTATGCATTTTGATATCTTCGTGTTGTTTCAAAAAACATATTTTAACAATATTTCAATATTTCTATCGACATGTATTGGCATATTTAACTGATATTTCATATAAGTTAAGAAAAATGAACTCCAATTTCCCCCTAAAATTAGCTTATAGCATGCCATAGCTCAAATTTTACATTATAGACCCAAACTTTTAGTGTTATTTTCTGAATTTGTAAGTTTCTTTTGAAAAGTCTGTCAAAATTTGAGAAAAGTTTGAGATTCTAAATATATGTATTGCATTATTGGTCGTTTATGAATAAAAATAGTTGGGGGGGGGGGGGGGGGGGGGGGCTCAGTGCAAAAAGCTCAAAATATCAATTAGGTGAAGAAATTGCAAATTTTTTCTTCGTGATAATTTTAATTTCATTACTTCTTAATAATGTAAATTTGTATTTGATACAATGTACCATGGTTCATTTCGATAAAAAATTATACAGGGATTTATGTGCAGTTTGCACTTTCAGTGCAAAAAGGTCATATTAGATACATCGTAGCACCAAAAGGAGCATATATTCCCCAAAATTTTGTTTTGCATTTTAGTTTAGCTATGTCTGTACATGTTAAAAAAATACTTTAGAAAAAAATTAGACTTTTGATCGCAGGATCCAACGTCCTTAAGTATAAATAGCGGTTGTTCTGACCATATGTTATTGAGTAATTCAGTGGGATTGGAAAAGTTCTTATAACTAACGGGTTCCTATTGCCTCGGTTGGAAGCCAATGTAATCAAACGAAAATAAATTGGATTTAGAATTAAAATAATAGCAATGCGTCAGAGATACTTTTACATATATATATATATATATATATATATATATATATATATATATATATATATATATATATATATATATATATATATATATATATATAATGATAACAGGTTTACTACTATTTTAGGGACTTTAAATCCTGTTGTGAAGGATATATATGGAACTTCAAAACCAATGCATGCGAAGGTATATAGATTATTCCTTATATGGTTATTATACAAAAGAAATAAGAAAAGTAAAGGAACATAAGCTTAACGTTCCAAATTATTTATTGCTATCTTCTTTTTAATTTTTATAATTACAGTGTGTATGACAGGTTATACTGGACTAAACTGTACTAAGAAATGTCCATTTCCTACATATGGAAAAAGATGTCAAAAATTATGCACATGTGATAAAGATCAGTGTGATATGTCTACTGGATGTAGTACTCTTTCTGATGGTATACTTAATTATTTTTTTTTCTTGCCATAGAAAAGGTATATTTAGTTAATCATCAACAATTGTAATACAAAAATTTCAAGAATTATTTTCAGACCCGTTTGAAACATTTTAATTGGGTTTTTTTTTTCAAGGCAACATGACTCCATCAATTGTTACCCATAGATCCTACAAACTAAATGAAAACAGCACAACTTTGATTCCGAAGACTATAATATCATTGTATCGCACAAGTACGAAGTTATGGTCAAAAGGTAAAATTGTTTTGTATTTTTAAAAATAGCAGGTGGTTAAAGGTGAGTCTTTAAATAGTTTTCTGTGTTTATATGACCACCGGTGACGAAAGATAGCCATTGCAACCAATATAGGTTATTTCGCATATTATGTGAAATATATGTTTTTAATTTTTGATTCAAAACAGTCATTACCGTACCTTGAATTGTTTTATGTTTAATCGGTTATGGATAATTGTTGAGAACCAGATAGTGCCATATAAAAAAATCTTTTTAACGACAATCGACATAAAGCGGAGGAAGTGTTCTCTTTTTGTTTAAGGTATACGTTTACTCAGATTAATAAAAAAATCCACTGATGATAAAAAAACCATCTATTAATATGTGTTAAAGACCGGTCATGGTAATGCTATTTTTCACTTTCAGAAAAGTAGGTCAATGACCTACTTTTTGAGATAACGGGCATTGAATATTTCTTGAAAATTTAAGAAAAATCGCTAAAAAAATTCACACTATTATTGAGATTTTCTTAATTGTGAAAATAATACAACATGCTTAATTCTTTTAAAAATAAAATAAAGTTTATGAATGGCAGTGACACTAAACAGACACAAAGCATTAAGTTTTCATTCACAATTTTTATAAATATTCCAGTCCGAATTTCCTCTATCAGTTTTCAAATTCCTACCCTTTTTTTCATTCAATTTAACAAAAAACTGAATGATGATATTACTAAAACATTTATAGCAAGAAACTAGGTATATCAACCTGACGTGCACTTCGATTATCTGAACAAAAAAAGTGAGATAAAACCAACAGGAAATATGCAAAATTGTGTTGACTTACAAATAGAATCTTAACTTTGAATGTTACAGTACTAACAAAAATATTTCAGTGAAAAAAAAAATCTGAAACTTTTAGTCCGATTCCCTCTGTTTTGGTACAAGTTCAACTTTGTTTGAGCCTCATTCGATAATATAGTTAAAATATCGAATGGTATGTCAAACATAACTCAGCTCATAAATACTTTTAGTGTTTAGAACAAATTTTACTCATGACATTGAACTTAATAACAATCGGAATTTGAGAACTCAAACGCGGAGTAAACAACGTCCTTAACATATTTTGTTTCACGAAAGTTAAGTTAATTATCGACACTACATGAAAAGTGAAGTGAAAAACTATTATTACTTGGAAATACTTTCATTTTTATGATATAAAGATATGATTAACATACAAAATTGACAGATCTATAACATGGTATAGTATTACTGAAACAACTGGGTTGAAAGTGATAAATAATACCGTAAATTCCTAATTAAACGCGAGGAATTAATATCAGCGTGAAATCGCCAGAAGCATCCTTCGTGGATCTGAGAGTTGTAAACTAAAAGAATTA
Organism: Magallana angulata; assembly: GCF_025612915.1. NCBI lineage: Eukaryota > Metazoa > Mollusca > Bivalvia > Ostreida > Ostreidae > Magallana > Magallana angulata. The sequence continues at coordinate 10,174,462 of NC_069115.1, forward strand.
AGGAGAAAAGTTCAGCGTTCGCGATTTTATATTCTCGCGATTTGATACAAACCAGCGGGATCGCGGAAGTAAGTACTCGCGTAATATAAGGAATTTACAGTAGTTGAAATGTGTAAATTGTACTGATGTAGTATACTTTCCGTCGCACCAGACTCGATCGTAATTATTTCAACAAATTAAGCAAACTATAAATTATGAAATCTATGATTTGAAAACAACAACATGAAAGAGGTCATAAAATCGGTTTTATCGTTTAAATAGCGTTGTCTCAAGCAACGGTCAATATACGATGTAAGAAAATCGTTGAGAGAAATAAAAACATGTTTATTCCAGAGGGTTTTTTTTCAGAGCATTCACCGTCCGTTCACATAACGCTCACAGTGCGTTCATCTGCGCTCTCCGCTCCGCTCCGTTCGCGCTCAACATTCACAAAAGTCTCATCGTGCGTTCACAAAGCGTTTACCTTACCGTTCGTTCAGATTCATTTATCTTTCAGTCAGATAATATTATATTTATGCTGATAACAACTTATACACGTAGTTTATTTGTTATTTGTTCCTGATTACGGCGAAACACAATGTGAGGATAACTCCCGATAGATCTGAATAAACTGTACATCTTGCATTTACATAGCGTTCACATATCGTTCGCCGTGGGTTCATCGTTCACTGTGCGCTCGCATTTGCGCTTCGTTTGCGCTCTACGTGCGTTCACCGTTAATAAGGGCTTTCAAAATTCCGTTTAGCGTGTGCTCATCGTTCGCTCAGAATGCGCTCATCGTTTCTTCAGTGTGCGCTCTCCGTTCACTCACCGTTTTTGTGGGAAAGTAGAACGTTTCAGGAACCATACGTTACTGCCGTATGAACCGCATGTTGTGCATGTGATTGACAGCAAAATTATACTTTATGAGTTGATGAAAAATTGATCTATAAGCTAGGAACAGTCTCAAAAACTTCGAGTGAAAAAGATCAGGACTCCGAGATATTTCGAGTTATTATAAACCAAATTGTTACCCAATTTTCCCGAAGCAAAGTTTACTGCAAGAAACAGAGCCGTTTAGAGAAAACAAAAACAAATGCACAAGCTTTTACACATATACAAATACCATTAAATAATTACTAAAATAACTCAAGTTATGTTCGGTCTCAAAAACAGCGATTGATAATTTAAAAACCAAATTTTCATGGAATTATCAAATACATATCGCGAACCTAACTTTATATAGCACTTTTTTCTGCACGTTATCACAAGTGCGCTAAAGGAATAAAAATAATATTAATGAAACAGCAATTTACGTTAAAGTGTTATAACGTCACAACCAGCGAAAGTGTTCACGCCTTTACTTCATTTCAGAAACTCTAAGAAAAATATTAAATGTAGCTGTTCGCAACTTCAAATCGCGATCGGCTTCATTAATGTCATTTTCGTGAAGGACAGCAAAATGTTTTGGAATCAGCACCTATTGATATGACAAAATACAAAGCTGGACTACCTTATGATTGCATGTTGTTATTTTTGCCATTGAACAGATTTTAAAGATAATTTTAAAACGTTTGTGACCGCCATTTTTAATCGCTATTTATCACAAGTGATAGAGATTTGGAGGTTTTACCAATGACTTCGGTACACTTAGAGGGTTCTTCAATTTATTCATACCGAAAGGATACAAGGCCAAGCAGTTATTGCCCCTGAAAGTATTTAAATTTTCTTTCAATTACATTCAACTTTTTTACTATTAATCATTGAGACTTCGAACCAATAGGGATAGAAACGTCTACCTTGGCCAAACAAAATGACATAAAGGTCTGAAGTCAAGGTCATTTAAGAATCTGTTTATTTATGATTTTTTAAAAAATAATTATCTGTTTTGTTTACGGTGAAACAGAAATGTTTTTTCATGGATGTAGTAGGACATGTTAAGACATTTCAAAACATAGCCCCTTGGCTCCTGCTTTTAAATAGTTACAAAAATCATTGCCCCTATTGTACGGAGTGCTTGTTATTACTACTCCTCTGAAACTCTAAGAAATAAAAAACTTGGAACTTTTTACCATTGTCTTCAGTAGAATTAGTGGGTTCTTCAATCTATTCATAGCAAAAGGATCTGAGGCCTCCCTCTAGCAATTATTGTTTACAGTTTTCAAAATTTCACAAAATCACTTACTTTTTTATCATCTATCATATGGACTTTTGACCTGTTTGAATAGAAGCAACAACCTTGGTCAAACAAAATGACGTAAAGGTCAAGGGTAAAAGTCCTTTAAAAATCTGTTAATTATCAAATTTCCATATCTATTGAAATACATAATAATTCTTGTAAAGTTTTCAACAGCTCGCTGGATTGCGCATTAAGGTAAACAATTTGGCCAGCCAGATATCACATAGATGTCATGTGGTTACTCAAGTGTAAATTGTTTTTATAATCAACCAAATCAAATTGTACAAAGACAGCTAGCCTCTAGAGCACTCTCTTCTATTGAAAAAAAATATATATTGATAGGCTTCTGTAAAAAATAGTCTCCTGGTGGTCAGTTTGGTTTAACTGGGAAAAAAGAATCAGAAAAGTAATTCGAAAGACATTTACGATAAACAAGAGGGAATTCGAGAAACATTGAATTGGTTTGAAATTTAAAAATAATTATCTAAAAAAATTCATTGATGGCTTCATGGCTTTTTTCATTTTCTAGTAAAACTTGTAATATATCACATGTATGACGATTAATTTGGCTGTAACTGTTTAATTAGTTCAAACTACAGCAACAATGATTGACAAAATATTGTGTAAAGTATAACAACAAAGTGCAAGTGTTTATATTAGTCTGTCCCACTATTGCCTTTTAAATCAGTGATAACTCACGTGAAGCAAGTAATATGACGAGATGATAAAAATCTAGATATTTTTACCGATTATTTTCTATAAATTCGACAATATGAAAAAAAAACCCAAGTTTTTTCCTTTGTTACGCCCACTCCAGCTTGTCAGGTTTCAATACACGGAGTTCACTGTTACTAAAGAGATGAAGGCATCTGGATGATAACGTTGAAAAATTGTACGAGGTCTTCGGAATGACATCCGAATGGAGAACAAATTTAAACATTCGCCATCATCAATCTCCATAGGAAATCTGTTTTCGTTACTGTTAATTTTTACTAGGTAAAAATGATAATGTGTGACTGAAGTTATCTTAGTTTTCCGTTTCATCGATTTCAAATGCGCTTCTTTCATATGTACGTGTATTCTTATTAAAAATGGACCAAGCTTTTCGGCGTTGAAAAAAAAATCAAGAGGATTTCATATAAACGGAAATCTTGTCTTTTCAAATTAGTGATAACTCACGTTTAGCAAGTAATATGACGAGATGATAAAAATATGGACATTGTTAGTCCGTTAAAGTGATCATTCGATTCTTATATTTGTACGGTTGAAAATTAGAGACAGAGATGCACTACGAACTGTGGTACAAAGGAATGCTATTTTCGCTGTTACTATCGAATTTTCGATTGCATGGCGAAGACATTCCATACTGTCAATTGTATGTATTTTTTTATCCTTTCTGTCAATTTTGATTAATGGTATAATTGCGGAATGAAGTTCATTTTCGTATAATGATTTAATTTTCTGTTTTTGTATCACCAAAAACATACCTTAGGATAGATTGTATAATGCATCAAACTTAAACATAGTTACGGTTACAACACATATGTTTTGTTATGTATCTTTGTAATATGCTTTCTTTTTTAAAGAAACTATAAAGGGTGTTGTGAAGGGTATATATGGAATTCCAAAAATAGAGCATGCGAAGGTAATTCATTAAAGTTTGGTCGATATTAAATTCATAGTCCTTAATATTAGTGGAAAAAACAAATAAGAATTAAATATGGCTTCTCAAAACAATTTGATAACTATGATTTTCAGAGGTATGCAAGGCTATCATGGAGTTAATTGCACAATACAATGTCCATTACCTACGTATGGAATAAGATGTCAAAAGTAGTGTACGTGTAGCAGGGACCTGTGTGATGTGTCTACAGGATGTAGATCTCTTGGTTATGGTATTATATTTTTCTCTAATTTTCATCAGAAAAGATAAATATTTCATCCGTAATTGTGTCACTTAACTTTCTAATACTAGTAATACCCCCCCCCCCCCAAAAAAAAAAAATCTATAAAAAGTGCACATTTTAAATTCTTTTCGAAGGGAACACATCTCTTTCAATGGTTACCAATCCAACATGCTGAAAGAAAACAGCACGAGTTTGATTACGAAAAGAATTATATAAAAGTATTGGACAAGTACGAAATTATCGATAAAAATAAAAGTATTCCGGTCTTGATGAAAAGTTACTGTAGATACTATTCTGCAAATATTTTTCCGTGTGTATGGAATTTGCAAGAAGGAAAGACATAATAGTCATTGCAACTTATCTAATTTTTTTCAGAAATTGTATAAATATATATATATATATATATATATATATAGAAAACTTAAATGAATAAAAACACAAAGTCCGAGTAAAACATAAGCGCTTTCATTTTCATCTTCAGATGTTTTACAAAACATTGTAAAACATCTGAAGATGAAAATGAAAGCGCTTATGTTTTACTCGGACTTTGTGTTTTTATTCATTTAAGTTTTCTATATCTTATCCGACCACTGTGAATTTTTTCTGGATTTACCTATATATATATATATATATATATATATATATATATATATATATATATATATATATATATATATATATATATATATATATATATATATATATATTTCAAATTCTTACAGAAATCGTTACTAGTATATTTATAAGTGCTTCATGTTTAATTGCGTCCAGAACCAAATAGTATCAGATACGATATGGTAAAGGAAGGAAGTTTCCTCTTGTCTTTTGTTTGTTAATTAATCGGATAAATCACAAAAGCTTATAATAATTATCGACACGGCATGAAAATTGATTGTTATATCCTTGATAAACACATTAATTTTCATTTTAGAAAATGTTAGAAATAAAATGAACATAGCAGCTGATGTATGGCTGATTTATGAGATATAAATGATAACATTGTTTTGTTGAAACAACATGGGTTATTCAGTGATTAGTCTACAGGTATATTTACAGATGTAGCGTGTATCCCGTCCTATAAAACTACAGGATATACAATTATACTAAAACATATTGATCAAATTAATACGGTTTATTTACATGTACAGCCTATACAAACCTTACCATTTACACTTTAAAGTATGAACATTAACGTAAATAAATATTTTAACATAGAACAAAATGTATTGCTATTTGGAGAGAGAAGAAAGAGTGCAATTAAACCATAAAAAAGCGTCAATCTTAAAAATAACATGCATTAAGCATGTATTAATAGAGACCAGGCCCCGCCGTCAAAGTCGTCATTTAACAGGAAGTTGACGTCCGATAGGTACAAAAATATATCCCACGATATGGCATGCCTTAACAAACACTGTGTAAAAATTTCAAGCAGCTGCGATGAATGGTTGCTGAGATAAATGCGACAGAATTTTTCGTTATGGACGGACAGACAGACACACAACGGTAAAACAGTATACCCCCTCTCCTTCGGAGCGGGGGTATAAATATGTGTTTATGCCTAGCTATGTATAGAGCATCTTTAATGCACACGAAATATAAACGAGAGAATTGTTATTTTTCGTTGTTCAGTGGATGGTATAGGGGTTGTATTCATTTATTTATTGTTTTGTATATTTTACTGAATCAGATATGTCTTTGTTCATTTTCCTTTTTTCTGACAATAGTGCATGTAGAATAAAATAAATTTAGACCGGTCGGACTAAATAAGAATGCTTTAATCGGAATAACACAGCGATTGAAGTATATTATTTATTTAATGATTGATTTAGGTCTAATTAAGTTTGCAATTATAAATCAAATATATTTGACAACAACGAAAGAAATAATTTAATTTTACTATGCAAAAAAAGTTTTCAGCACCATATAGCTTAAAAATGATGCATGTATATGGAACGCCATGGCTGCCTTATGTAAGGTGATTTTATTATATGCTGTTGGTCTATCATTATATGCTGTGTTTCTATAATTATATGCTTTGGATCTATTATTATATGCTGTGGTTCTATAATTATATGCTGTGGGTCTATGATTATATGATGTGGATCTATTAATATGCTGTGATTTCATTATTATATGCTGTGGTTTCATTATTATATGTTGTGGGTTCATGATTATATGCTGTGGGTTCATAATTATATGCCGTGGATTTATTATCATATGCTGTGGGTTCATAATTTTATGCTGTGGGTTCATAATTATATGCTGTGGGTTCATTATTATATGCTTTGGTTTCATTATTATATGCTGTGGGTTCATAATTATATGCTGTGGGTTCATAATTATATGCTGTGGGTTCATAATTATATACTGTGGTCAATTAGTATATGCTGTGGGTTCATTATTATATGCTGGTATAATTATAGAGCCACAGCATATAATAATAGACCCACAGCATATAATAAAATCATCTAACATAAGGCAGCCATGGCGTTCCATACATAGATGTTACTTTTAATATGTGGAGCTGATATATACCGGAAAAATATTGTTGTGTACACCTGCTATACCAAAGGGAGATAATGATGAAATTCATCTGCAAAACAACAACCATGTTTTGGGTTAGTTAAAAGCAATGCATTTGAATACTTACGAATTGAGTCTATCAGTGATTGACTGCTAGGTCTCTTCTTTAATTTCGCCATGTTTTCCCTTAGCCCCTGCCCCTTTCATTTTCGCAAATAACTTATCCTTATACTTTAAAACATCCTCTAGAAGGACTATCTGTTCCTAGTAGGACCTATTGGCCCCCCTTTTCCTCTTCGCTGCAGACATTAAACTTTCTATATCGTTTTTGGCCATGTTTCAATCAAATCAACACACAGACGACAACTTTTTTTGCGTAAAAACACTACGCAAAAAATCCGCGAAATAACGCGATTTTATTTGCGCAACTCAAACAACTGAGTTAAGTGTAAATTTTAAGCCTCAACTGAGGCCTTCCTCAAAGTGATTGGTGACGGTGAATTAAGGAAAATCTCAATTGATGCTGCCTCAGTTATTTGAGTTGAGTATTGAGTTGAGTGATTTTAAAATGTTGGTGACGGCGGGGCCTCTTCAGTGTATCATTCTATAAACAACTATATACGTTAAATTAAAAAATGGCCTGTGCTTGGTTTGTGAATTCTAGAATCATCAGACTACGCTTCTCAATATAAATCGGCAACATTGTGAACACTTTTAATCGGATCAAAGACGTTGTAAAAATGTTTATATAATTATAAGGAAAGAAATGCATCAACTATCCAGTCGCTTTAGATCGCTTTAACACCTTTAACCGATGAAAAAATAAATGGACATCGCCACGTTTTTTGCCTTTTGTAATTACAGCTAAATGTAACCTTCGGCAATACTTTTAAAGAGCACAAAATTAATGTTGATACCAATGTTTTTGATATTGATTGGGTTACATTAAGGTCTTTATTAATGGCCAGCGAAGTAACATATGAATCATATATACTTCTAGTTACTCCTTAATTTGTATTTCTGATGAAGTGGTGTGGAGTTTTGAGTTCCATTTGTTACGAGTTACTCAACATAAGTACAAATCATTAGCTTTTTTCATTATACAACTAAAACTAGAGAACTTAAGATTGGAAATCTATTTAGTAAATAAACTCTTCATCCCAGATCCCAGATTTCAGATCTCGGAGACAAATGCAATTTTTGATAAGATATCTCGCATAATACAGTTAATAAATACGACACGTATCAATCACCGAAATAATGAATGTAGCGAAAGTTTGTGGATTCCCCGCCAAAATTACTTTCAAAACCGTGTAATTTTTTTTACGTTGATTACAATTGTCAATATCTTTTTTAACTGATGAATATTGTTTGTGGTTAAGTCAAATACTCCCTCCCACCGAATGCTATCTTTTGATTGTAGAAAGGTAACATAGCTTATGCAAAGTAATAAGAATGAACGTTTATTTTCTACGATTCATTACGAAAAAGGAGGGGGAAATATCAATGTAAAACAATAGTAGCAATGCACCTTTTCACTCTTACCCTAACTTTTTATTTTCAATAAAGCTTAGAGTGTATGTAAATTTTACCGGAAAAAACTCTTAAAACTTACGATAACAAGACCCTATCAAATTTACCATATACATGTATTTATTTTAAACTTGAATTAACCACTTAAAGATTTCCACGACGAAGGCTATTATCTATAAGTTCGCAGTTACTTGGCGATTATGCAATGCAGTGAATTCTCGCCACGTGTAAGGTAATACATTTTACATCTGATTTGTTCACTTTTTTATGCTTGCAGAAATTTTTTTAATTTTTCGAGACATGTAATATTTAAGTTTAATTAAAGTACCAGTCGAAAATGACAATGAATATATAAATAAAAAATTTAGTCCGTACTAACCGTTGCAACAGTTGATCGTGAATAAGATGTTTAACAACGTAATAAGAATTTAGTGTGAATGCTCTAGGCTTTTATTAATAAACTTACAAGTCGCCATTTAAAGAGGCGATATCTTGCACCAAATCGTCGATAATTTTTTCCAGACAAACCCTGTTAAATTCGACAACCGGGCATTATAGGTTTACTTTTAATCTTTTATTATTTCATTATTAGGGTCTTCCGTTTCCAACGGAAGACCCTCTTGTTATTCTACGGTTTCTTTTTCTTTATTCTTATTAGGGTTTTCCGTTTTCAACGGAAAACCCTTCTGTTATTCTACGGTTTCTTTTTCTTTATTATTATACTTTTTTTTCTTTTTCTGACTTTTTTGGAGCGTTATTTCTCAGAAACTATTCAACCGATTTACACCAAATTTTTAGGAGTTATAAAGCATCAATGTCGCTGCTGATTACTAAAATATCAAATGATTACGTCACTTCCGGTTTCAGATATGAACGATTTTGCAAATTTTTCAGGGTCATTTTGTCCACGCATCTTCTCTGAAACTAATCATGATAAAAGCTTGAAATTTGCAGGGATTGTAGATGAATGTCTGTAGATTTCCCTCCATGCTTCCAATTGCGAAAAATGCGCAAGGCCTAGAAGCTCGCCTGAACCTGAAAATTAGCACCAACTTTTTTCACAAAATTTTCGCACTTTTTCCGTAATATCTTTTGACGTATAAATATTTTGTTAAAACATGTAATGCAAAAGTTGTTTCAATTTGCACGGGCTTTTATTTGATATCAAGAAAAAGGGGCTGGCCCCTCAAATTAGGGGCCAAGAGGGCTCTAAAGTCTATTTGCAATAACCTTTTAGTGAACAATAATTTGTTATCAATTATAGAAGCAAAAATGTTCATTGTACAGCTGTTTATCTATACAGTACCATACTTAAGTCATATATTACGTAATTAGGGGCTTCAAGGGGCCAGAAGTTCAAAACTTTGATCATTAATATCTGAAAAAGGAGAAATATTTTGAAAAGCAATGTAGAACAAAAGTTGTTCAAAATAATGTTTTGTACAATATGCTACCTTAAATGTTTTTGTTTATGACCCCATTTAGGAGCTAAAGGGTCGGCCCCTAAAACACATTTGTACAGATATCTCAAGAACGGTAAACATTTTGTGAACACTTGTTAAACAAAATATCTTTATATTTACAAGACCTTTCATTTGATGTCAAGAAAAAGGGGCTGGCCCCTCAAATTAGGGGTCAAGAGGGCTCAAATGTCTTCTTACAATAACTCTTTACTGAACAATATTTTGATTTTAATTATAGAAGCAAAAATGTTCATTGTACAACTGTCTATCTATGCATTACCATACCTAAGTCATATATTACGTAATTAGGGGCTTTAAGGGGCCAGAAGTTCAAAACTTTGATCATTAATATCTGAAAATGGAGAAATATTTTGAAAAGCAATGTAGATCAAAAGTTCTTCAAAATAATGTTCTTAACAATATGATACCAAAAATTTTGTTGTTAGTGGACCCGGTAAGGGGTTAAAGGGTCGGCTCCTAAAACGCATTTGTACAGATATCTCGAGAACAGTTTACAATTCATGAACACTTGTAAAACAAAATATGTTTATATTAGCGAGACCTTTTATTTGATATCAAGAAAAAGGGGCTGACCCCTCAAATTAGGGGCCAGAAGGGCTACTAAGTCTTTTCATAATAACTCTTTTCTGACCAATGATTTGATATTAATCATAGAGCAGCAAAAAAGCTTTTATTAAGCTTAATTTAAAACCGAAACCCGTTTTAAAATCAGACGATGCATTACAGAGATATCCGGGTTTAAAAATTGATTTTTCCGGAAATTTTGATTCCGCGTCCTTGGTTTAAAAAATAGCGTAATGTTTAAAGTAAAATTAACTCGTACCAAAAATAATTGTTAAGTCGTACTTGAACACATTCGGATTTTTTTTTGTTAAGTCGTTCTTGAAATCGGAAAGGTGTTTGTTAAGTCGTACTTAAAACCATTTGTATTTTGTTAAGTCGTACCAGGAATAATTCCATTTTTTCATCTTTTATATTTTAGTTACTCTTGTTATTGGTTTTAGAGCTCTGCTTCTTACAGGAACTTCCAGCTTTACTTCCGACATTAACGGAAGACCCAATCGTTGCTTTGCAACGAGCTTTGCTCTAGTTATTCTTTTTTTTCTTTTTCTGACTTTTTTTGAGCGTTATTTCTCAAAAACTACCCAACCGATTTGCACGAAATTTTCAGGAGTGATAGAACATCATCGTCGCTACATATTATTAAATTTTTGCATGATGACGTCACTTCCGGTTTAAGATATAGACGATTTTGTAAATTTTTAAGGGTCATTTTGTCCACGCATCTCCTCCGAAACTAATCAAGATAGAAGCTTAAAATTTTCAGGGGTTGTAGATGAATGTCTGTAGATGTACCCCCATGCTTCCAATTATGAAAATTGCTCAAGGCCTCGAAGCTCGCCTGAACCTGAAAATTAGCACCAAATTTTTCCAAGAAATTTTTGCACATTTTCTGTAATACCTTTCGATGTGCACATAGTTTGTTAAAACATGTAATGCAAAAGTTGTTTCAATTTTCACGAGCTTTCCTTTGATATCAAGAAAAAGGGGCTGACCCCTCAAATAAGGGGCCAAGGGGGCTCTAAAGTCTTCTTACAATAACTCTTTACTGAACAATAATTTGTTATTAATTATATAAGCAAAAATGTTTATTGTACAGCTGTTTATCTATACAGTATCATACTTAAGTCATATGTTACGTAATTAGGGGTTTCAAGGGGCCAGAAGTTCAAAACTTTGATCATTAATATCTGAAAAAGGAGAAATATTTTTAAAAGCAATGTAGAACAAAAGTTGCTTAAAATGGTGTTCTTGTCAATATGCTACCTTAAATGTTTTTGTTTATGACCCCATTTAGGAGTTAAAGGGTCAGCCCCTAAAACACATTCGTACAGATATCTCAAGAACGGTTAACATTTCATGAACACTTGTTGAACAAAATATGTTTAAATTTGCAAGACCTTAAATTTGATATCAAGAAAAAGGGGCTGGTCTCTCTAATTAGGGGCCAAAAGGGCTCTAATGTCTTTTTACAATTACTCTTTACTGAACAATATTTTGTTATTAATTATAGAAGCCAAAATGTTCAATGTACAGCTGTTCAACTATACAGTACCATACCTAAGTCATATATTACGTAATTAGGGGTTTCAAGGGGCCAGAACTCAAAACTATGATCATTAATATCTGAAAAAGGAGAAATATTTTAAAAAGCAGTGTAGAACAAAAGTTGTTCAAAATAATGTTCTGAACAATATTAAACCAAAAATTTTGTTGTTAGTGCCCCGGTAAGGGGTTAAAGGGTCGGCCCCTAAAACACATTTGTACATATATCTCGAGAACGGTTTACAATTCATGAAGACTTGTAGAACAAAATATGTTTATATTAGCGAGACCTTTTATTTGATATCAAGAAAAAGGGGCTGGCTCCACAAATTAGGGGGTACAAGGGCTACTAAGTCTTTTTATGATAACTCTTTTCTGACCAATAATTTGATATTTATTATAAAGCAACAAAGCAGCTTTTATTAAGCTTAATTTAAAACTGAAATCCGTTTTAAAATCAGACGATGCATTACAGAGATATCGGGGTTTAAAAATTGATTTTTCCGGAAATTTTAATTCCGCGTCCTTGGTTTAAAAAATAGCGTAATGTTTATAGAAAAATTAACTCGTACCAAAAATAATTGTTAAGTCGTACTCAAACACTATCGGATTTTTCTTGTTAAGTAGTTCTTGAAATCAAAAAGGTTTTTGTTAAATCGTACTTAAAATCATTCGGGTTTGTTAAGTCGTACCAGGAATAATTCGATTTTTTTCATCTTTTTATTTAAGTTACTCTTGTTATTGATTTAAGAGCTCTGCTTCTTACAGGAACTTCTAGCTTTTCTTCCGACATAAACGGAAGACCCACTCGTTGCTTTGCAACGAGCTTTGCTCTAGTTTTACTAGTATAATTATTTAGTTGCGACGATATTTTAGGCAGATACAATCTTCAAAAGTTATTTGGTTCGCACTGATTTTAATCTGCGTAATAATTTGTTGTAGAATTGTATATGAACTTTGTTTAATCCAGTCGTTTTAAATCAATTTAACAAGAACGCAGGAATGATAAGGCAGCTCTCAGCGATCGATTGATTAAAAATTCTGCTGATCGATTTGACGTCACAGTAAGTGGCATGATGTCATATTTAATCAGAAACATATCAATTTTCACTTTATCTCAGGTTTGAATAAGTTAAAATGATGTAGGCCTATATATTCGCGTGTTAGCCATGTTAACGAGTTGGATAGAGTAAATATACAATAACACAATTAAAGATATTCTAATAATCTCATACGATTTGTTTTATATTATAAAGCTTTTGAGACAGTCCCTTATAAGACCCGAATCGATTTTTTTTTCAAAGATAAAAAACGATTATACAACGTTGTGTTACATGTATGCAGTTATTGTGACTTAGCGCAATACATTACAGTACGTCATTTCTGAGATAAATCTAACTGTTTTAAAGTAAAGTTTTACTTAGAATTTGCAGCTCTAAATAATTTTTCTTGGAACTTAATCACCTGATTAAATAGATATACTGATCAGAAGACTAAAATAATGAAGTTTAATGACATACACAAAGTTGCGAGTGATCGTAAGTTTGAATTGACTCGATCGAGGAACAATTGTTGATGTTTTATAAAACAAACAATAGTCTAATGATAATACTGAATAAGGATGCTTACTGGTGATGGAATAAAAGTCTTTAACAAAATTATTTCGGTAAGTTTTTATATATAAACACAACCACATAGTTATGTTGAAAGTACTAACAAATCTTGGAAAATAGGTCACTGAGGCGTTGAAGTGAGGGGCTGAGTCAAAAAAAAGATCGGATCCGAAGTATTTGATAAAGAATCACCCGTTTGATAAAGCAAAGGTTTATCACACGTCGGGTAATATACACCACACGTATGAGATAAAAGTCATTACTTCTTGTTGCAGATCAGCGGTGGTTCAAATGCAACTAATACCTTGACCATGTTTGTTTCTACCGACCGGTATGAAACATTTATTTACTACTGTCTTATACAAGCGATTAGCATGCACTTTGTGGAGGCCATGAAAAGGTTTACACAGGTAATGACCTCATTTAGCATTAGGCCTTATTAAACAAATAACTTTTAGTCAGTATTGATACATCTCTATAAGCTTACACTTTGTTATTTTCTCTATGTAAATATTGCACAATATATGTTACTTCATATTTTGCATGACCATTTTGAATCACAGTACATAAAAGCACATCACAGTGTATGATAACGTTTAAATTTTCACAGGAAGAGATTTGCCATGGAACAAATATTACCATCAATGTAGTACAAAAATGTCCAGAAAATGCCAAGACAGTACAAATAAGAATTATCGAAAGGAAATGCTACCAGTATCCTAAATGTGACGGTGAAGTTCTTGTTTATCATTGCACTCGATTTCTCAACAACCTCATAGAAGTATGTTCTCCGAATGGATTAATAACAGGTTAACATGGCATACATGACACGACATATTCCTTCCAAAAAAGGTGTATCATGTTTAAAAGCTGTATCATAAAGGACTGTGCGTTAGTCTTGTATTGAAATGATCAACGAAAAATGCAAATAATTAAATGTTTTATCGTTGTTTTAATTTATATACATACTTGTACATGGTAAATTATACATGTCTTTTCATATACTTATCTTCTTTAGGTCATTGTTGTACACAATTCGATGAAGGAGTAGGACGAGTAATAGAAGACTATAGCACATCTTGCTCCGAATGTCCTTTTAAGTATCATTCCAACGATTCATCAAAATGTGATTAAACATAATTATACTTTTTTTATCCACAAAATTTCAATTTGCCCAAGGATCATACTATTACTGAATGTTTCTTTACAGAGACATATAACATTAATCACGTATTGAATTTCATAAAATATTTATAATTTCAAAATATATACCTCTCTTTATAAGCAACAACAGTTGCGCCGAAATGCTTTAATCTATGGCTTGTGAATACCGGTAGGGTTCAGGAATTTGTTGCTAACACGTTTCATTTTCTTTCTGGAAATACAAAACACGCTTAATAAGTTACTACGTTGGTAAATATAATACTTATTAACCAACTAATTACAATTGCGTTTAACTATTATTGCTAATGTATTATCTGTCAGAGTTCACTTTCAGTTTCATCATGCATTGAATCAATTCAACGGACATCGACAAAATCACCAATTAAAGAATATGCGAATGCAAAAGACATTATGGACGAAACTAAACAAGTCGAAAACAGACAAACAACCCAGTCTATCCAATATGATATAACAACGGAAGATACAGAATTGAGGCAAAGTATTTCACAAGCTTCAGTTGCCTAAAAATAAAGCGGCATAACTGTTAATACTAATACTTAAAAGAAATCAAAAACGATAAGTTATCTATACAATTTAAACAAACGAGTTGATTTTTCCTGAGTATACCTGTCAAATTTTTTCACATGGCTTAAAATTACGAAAGTATAAAATAGATACATACTTCAAATGCAATTATACCCCTTGCTATTTTTGACTTGAAGAGAATGCCAATGATTATTATATGTTAAATCAATTCACAACTTACCATAAACTATGAATATGTTATTCTCAACGTTATATCAGTTTTCTTTACTTGTTTACAAAGCACAGGTCTTAATATTTTGAATCAAATACTCCCTACCCTTGGGCCAATTTGCTTCTTATTTTCCGGCAAGGTGCCTTTCGTAAATGGATTTACAATGACAAAGAACTACGTTTTTAGGTCGAGTGATAATTTTTTGAGTGACCTATATGTTAAGTCGTTGTCCTTACAATACATTATCATGCTTTAGCCGAATATGTCTAATAATATCCCACATAGTGCTTTTGACTAGAGAATATGCTGTATTTCAAAATACTTTTTCTTGCTCAAGCTTAAGTTTCTAGCAGATTATTGCAGATGTGTAAAATTACTCCACACAAATATTATCCTTTGGTAAAGAATACCAGATTAAGGTAATATCAGACCTTTTTGAGAAATACTCAAATGGATCACTCTGTCAGGACCTTGACCAAAATGTCTAGGTCAGAGATGAAAATTATAGCAAATCTTATTAAAACCTTTCATTACTATAACTGTTCTACATTTGAGCCAGGTCTGCTCAGTATTGACTGAGTAACAAACAAAACGTTAAAGGATGTGCAGTGAGCATAAATAAAGTTTCTCTTTAATAGTTTAAGCTTAAGGAGGCCGTTTTGGGTTTTTTTGCAGAAAAACTACAATAGCATAACTCTTTATTTTTTAACCATATGTAATTTAAACCAACTCTAGTTTATCTGCGAAGGTTCATGAAAATCGACCGTCTGGTTCTTTCTAGGGACCATCTCAAAATAGAGGTACATTTACTATAGAACTATATATAGGAAACTGTCATTTTCCGCACATCAAAGCAGTTTAAAAAAAATACTACAATAGCTTTTTTTCTCAAATTGTTATATATGATTAGTAATATCATTTCCCACCTTTTATGTAAAAAACACAAAATTCTACCGTCTGGTTTTTAGTGGGGGCCATCTCAAAATATTAAAATGCACCAAATTTTGCTATATATTTGGATCATCATGAATGATGATTGGTGTAATGGATTCATTCCAAAAATGCGGAAAATGTCCTCGAGGTTAGCATCATTCTGTATATAAAATTTCAACAGCGTACAATGTTTACTTTTTCTTTTATGTTATTTCTTATAACGTACTCCTACAAAGCTTCATTTTATCATAACGTCATAAAAGCGCAATGGCAATGCTCCCCTACCGCACAACGTAAAAATCGTGTTAAAAATAAAAATTTCCTTTAAAAATCTAAATATTTTTATCTGTATTTTGTTTATTGTGTTCAATTTTATAAATTATATCGAAAAAAATTCAGAAGAAGTATATATCAACTGTATTATATTAGAATGCGCAAAAACATGCGCAATGCAAACTAAAGTCGGCCTCCTTAAATGAAACGTTTCTACATAGTATTTGTGGTCGTTTCATTTGCTGTTTGTCTTATACAACAGTAATAGAGTTGTAGAGTGTTTGTTGTTAAAGAGATGTGCATTAATTTTGAATTGAATCTTTTAGTTGGCTATGGAGAATATGGTCTTAATTACTATCTAGTTTATTTTCAATGCTTTTTTAATTGAATATATAGAAATAAGAAAACAATAGATAACTTACTTTGTCATTTTAAACATATTCGTTTTCAGATTGACCAATGGAAGCATCCTGATAAATTCACCAGATGTTTATGTCATAACTGTAGTTATAATGACGATGTTAGTGTACATTGCAATTTGTATTGTAATTGCTATAAAACTCGAAAAATAAATCTGTATTTCGGAATAAGATACGTTTATATTGTTTTGAGTTTTTATTTGATCATTATAACTTTTTTTTTCATTTCGCTGCAAGGCTAATAATGCATTTATTTCTAGAACAGAACATAATAAAGAATAAAGGAAGCATTTTAAAATAAATTAAGCGATCAGAGCAATGTAAGCAGATATTACATTGACAATACGTTTTATAGATTTATTGATTGTTACAATCAAACACCAGAAATAAACACCGAAATTCGGTTTTCCGTTTTAACATGTAATCCCGTTATTACTTCAATAATGCAAATGTTATATGGGCTTAAAAGATCAAACCTGAAATCCATAATACTATTATTTTTAAAATATAAATGTAATCTAATATTTCCGGCATAAAATCAGTCGTCTATTGAGTGCATTCTTATCTATGCGTGCATCCATAAATTTTCTCTGAAGTTTAATGACACATTCAGTTGTGAAGTGGGAACACATGGCACTTTTGTAAAGACGACTGACATTCAAGAGTTGACGGTTGTCGCTGAAACTGAAATTATACAGCACCCGACGATAACTCAATCAAAAAATCTACATCTCCGACTATGGCACTATACAAAATTGTTATGAACACGTATCTAAAAAACGTGTATGTAAACTTTATTAGATCATTATTTCAGAAAATATTATTTATAAATGATCTTATCAAAGATAATGGGAATTTTCTTTTATTTGAAACTTTCAAAAAAGAATAAGGATATCAGCCAGTCCAAAGCATTGAAAAGAATTGATAAAGATTGTTCCAGGGCAAGAAATATGCGATAGCAAGATTAAAAAAATAAAGAAAATCCCAAAAGGCTTCAAAACCTTATTTCTTCATATTTTAATCGTCTGTCGCTGACAACTATATTACCCATAAGAAGGTACACATTTAAGAGAGGAAAGGATGTCCAAGGAAATTACCAAAAAATTGGAACAATACTTTATGATTAGACACATTGCTTAAAATTTTACATAGAATAGATTGCACAAACTTGAGACTTTTTATATTTTAAATATTAAATACGGAACTGTCTTTATTTTGCAATGAAATTGAGTCAGTTAGTCATTTATTCTGTGATTTTTTTTATGCTTGTCTGTATGCACACAGTCTTTTTTTTTCATTAATATATATAAGAAAAATATTATAGTCTGTTATTATTTTTTATGTGCAAAGATTGTAAATAAAATAAAAAAAACGATGTTCCCAAAGTTTGTCTTCCAAAGGCTGTGTTTCACCGATTTTCAGTATGTTTTCAAAAATGAATTGAATACGTTTAGATTTTTAGACAGGAGTATCTAAATTGAAAATATAATAAGTTAATCAGTGGGAAAAGCTAAAAATTGTTACATAATTATTAAACGACATAAATATATGTTGTTTAACATCTTGAGTACTTTTTTAATCTTTAATTACATGGCATACTAGTATATGTAAACAATGTAAAATGTTTCAATTTTGTACATACTTTAGGTGCTTACATAATCCATAAATTGTTAAAAAGTTACTTCCGACTTGATTCATTATCCGGAATATAGGTCGTTTATCGATCAAACCAAACATTTAAACTTTGATATGCCTCGGTTACAGACAGAAACCAATGTATATTTTCAGAACGAGTATGCTAATTTTTACATGTCCGTTTCAAAGACCGAAAACCATGTTGGGTTATATCTCAAAGAAAATTCAGATATTTATATAATTAAACATTTTTAAAAATCATATTTCACCGACTTGAATTTATAAGTCTTTACAGTTGCTTCAGGCACATACATGTATACGTTTTCATAAATCTAACCTACATTTGACAACCGTTTGCCGGGGGAAATATTTCTGTAGTTGCACTTTCTTAAATATCATTTAAGCCTATCCTTTTTAACCATAAATTTTTAAAATTCAACATTCTGTCATTAGGCTTTCAAAGACGCTGAAGATCTGGATACATGTACTGCATGTTTATTTTGTTCGAATATCAAGGACTTATCAATAATCTTGGGTGGACCAACATTTTCATTAAAAAAACCTTGCAAAACAATCGACTTTTATTTATTAACATATGATTGAGTAATTTTTAAAATCATATTGATAATCCTAGTACTGTTTGAAATGAAACATTAGTAAGATCTGGAAAATCTAAAACATTGTTATGAACAAAATATAAACAGTTAGTGTGCTCTTTTACTTACACACATACATGTAACCTTTAATTTACATCAAGCTCATTTATTTGTGAGTGTGAACGTAGAGGAAAAACGACAAAACGTTATACTACGTTGTACTTATCATTGAAATATGTTGTGTAATATATACCTGTTACACTTTATAAGATACAGGTGATGGCAACTAAGGCATCATGTTATATGCTTAAATACGCTTTTCAACATTATTTAACATGCACATATTTCTTCAGGGGATTTCACAATACTGTAGCGAGATTTATATTATGTCGAATGACATATTATCGTTGTTTTATGTTTTATAATCAAAATCATCATATAAGTATCATATTTCAATTTGGAAAGAAAATCTATCGGAATATATAAATATATATATATATATATATATATATATATATATATATATATATATATATATATATATATATATATATATATATATATATATATATATAAATCCAAGAAAAACCTCAGTGGTCGGTGAAATATATATAAAACTTAAATATATGAAAACACAAAGATCGAGTAAAAAATAAGCGCTTTCATTTTCTTTTCATTTTCTTTCTTTTTTTTAGATTTTATTTCCAAATTGAAATATGATACTTATATGATGATTTTGATTAAAAGGAAAATGAAAGCGCTTATGTTTTACTCGATCTTTGTGTTTTCATTTATTTAAGTTATATATATATATATATATATATATATATATATATATATATATATATATATATATATATATATATATATTCTACCTTACAAGGACGCTTTTCCCCATTGTTCTCAATTGAAAAAAGAAAAAATGCAAATATGTCTTAAAATAGCTCTTACAAAATATATAATAATAATATAATAATATCGTCTTTTATTTTTTTTTTATTAATCTAACCAATATAAAATTGACATAAAAATTACTATCGTAGAAGTGAATTGGGTCCGTAGTCCTTTGAAGGAATAGGTTGAAATAGCATTTTTCATTAGCAACCGAAATTTGATTGTCATTTTTTTTTTATTTATAAGCGAGTTGCAGAGCTTGAAATTCTTCGCTAGGTAAACAAAGCGTTTATTTACATTATGAACGTTGAAGAAAAACTCTCAGTTTTTAACCTAAAACGAATGTGCTTAAAACGTTATTTATGCTTCAAATAAATAAAAGATAGACAAAACAGCCGAAGAAAGAATTGTACTAGTATATTGAACCTATGTAAACAAAAACAGGGCACGAGCCTTGTTTACATAACAAAGAATTGTGAGCCCTGTATCTTGTTTATCTCAACTCTACGAATGACGCTCAAATTTTATTTGATCACTAGAAATGCATTTCTAAACCATTGCATTGTTAATAATAAAAACATAAAAATAAAATTTGACCAAAATCTTGACCATGCCCCTTTCAGGTTTTTAAATACTTCGTGTTAAACACCTAAATGAAACATAATTCCAAATGCGCGTTTATGATTTATTTGATGATAAACATTAACTAATTGTTACACAGTTATATTTTGAGATACTCTTTTTCTACTTTTCATTGTTTGAAATCTCCTATATTTATCAACACTCGTCACTGCAATGTTGGCGATGAAAAGCAAGATCAATATAGCTGCAGTCACAATTATCGGGAAGTACAGTGGTGATTTGTTGTCGAAAGTAGCTCCTTCCTCGTCTTTATGACGAGGAAGGAGCTGCTTTCGACAACAAATCACCACTGTACTTCCCGATAATTGTGACTGCAGCTATATTGATCTTGCTTTTCATCGCCAACATTGCAGTGACGAGTGAATTGTAGATCTTTTCTAGTGAAATATGCTACTGAATTGTTGTTGATGACAGTTCCCTCTTTGTATTTCAAAGCTAAAGGATTTTCTGTAAAGGTTGTAAAACAAACATTAATTGATGTTAATGAAATTAATGTATTTCATAATTTATTCTGATACCTTTGTACATGACAATATACGTTTGTCTATCAGTATGCATTCAAGTATTTTGTGAAATACCGTAGTAGATTTGAAGTTAATCTTACTTTTGCCTACGTTTTTCAAAAACGACAAAATAGAATATTAAATAATTTTTTATGCTAAGCAATCATTTCAAAACCACTACACAAGTATCAGATATAGCAATTAGGTAGTTATAACAATTCAGTAGAAGTAGTTTGTAGTTTATCTCTTTCTCTCTCTCCCTCTCTCTCTCTCTCTCTCTCTCTCTCTCTCAAATACTCAAATTAGTAAGTAATAAAACACATTCCTTGATTGGGATTTCTAAGGTAATAAATAGCCGCACAATTTGCCATTGTATTACATAAGATAAAACATAAAATGTGATACATATGAGAACAGCCTTTTTCTTAAAATTTACAAATTAATTATTTGTATAGTAACGCTTATATAGCTTTACATTACGTAATGAGCAAATAATGGTTTGACGCTAGTGATAGTCGAGGAAATAATTTTGATCAACTGTGCTTTCGGTAAATACTATATCAACCTAACAAAATATGTTCTTGTAAATTCATTCATGTATGCACGAATACTCACTAGGAGCAGCAAATCATTTATCTTGTTCTATAACCAGTTATTTTCATAACTAGTTGCTTAAAAAATTAATACCCTCCTCTCCTTTGGGTCATTACAACACGTTATGGTTAATATCTTATAAATAATAAGATACTAAGTATTTTATCCATGATTTTTATAAATGCAATGCTCTCGAGATATGAAAAATAACGTTTCATTTCCAAATGTGCACTTTCATACAAATCCACAAATAGATTGGCAGATCCTGTCGAAAATAAATGTAGATGTTTGTAATGATTTTTTATCTAATTCAGATGGGTATAATAACAATACTTTTGCATTAGAACATCCATTTACTTCTTTTACATGCTATCTTGCTTCTTTAGAAACTACGATGTTTTATTTTACTTTACACCACATTTTTCGTTATTTAGAATGAACTTTGCTGTTATAATCTATAACATTTAACATATTAACTTAAAACTGCCATTTTTGATATTATTTTTTTTGCACATATTTCAATGTCAACAGAGTTAAATAAGAAATGTGTTTAAGCTTGTTTTGATTTATCATATATTCAAGTATACATAACAATAATCATATTTTCGAAAAAAGAGTAGCAGTGCATGACCGTTTATATTCAGAGAGTTTAATTAGATACCAAGCTATTGTAAAATTACTAATAACAATTGTTAAATACTTGCCCTCTCTGCAGCCCACCATAAAGTCACATGATTCTTTGTTGCAAGAACAATTATATTTGCATTTTTTTCCATATGTAGGAAAAGGGCATTGCCTAGTGCAGTTTAACCAATAGTAACAGTCTTTGCATGCTAGAAAAACAACAACAACAAAAATAATTAAACATTAATTTGCTAAATAATAATATAAAATGATAACACGTAAATGCCTGCACACTCAGAGTAAAACAACGCCTTTAACAAACTATAAAGAGAGTTGATGTGTTTATCAATGAATATTACATTATGTTTCAATTTTGCGAAACATCTGTTCTTTTAATTGGTCACTAGCTGAAACGTCGATTTTACTATTAATCGGTGTGTTTGTTTTCAAGATCATTTTATGCAATATATATTTTGATCATAAACACTTATCTCGTGGTCATATTAACTACTACTATTACGTGTAATTTTAACATACCGATACATGCCTTTTTTCAGTATCCCATTTTGTATGAGGACAACAACCATTAGCAAATCTGAAACAAGATTACATATTTATACGATATTTTACAAAATATTGATATTTCTATTTACATAATCAAATACAGATCTGTGTATCGACTATACAACGTTTAAACAAAAAGCCAAGTTAAACCACATTTATGAAAGATTACCTACTTGGTTTCAAAGAGAAAATTACGAATAAAAACACTAAAAACTAGAGCCGAGCTCGTTGCAAAGCAACGAGTAGGTCTTCCGTCGCAACTTCATGTCGCGAAAGGATTGTCCATCAGTCTGATTAAAATACCTCCTTCTCCTGACACTTGTCAGAGCCTGACAGGCCCTGTATTGATAAAAGGTCATCTTTACATGACAATTTCTTCTTACGAATAAGAGCTTTAGAAAATTGATTGGAACTCTTCAAATGGAGACCCAAAAAGTTTTATTCATACCTGTTTTCTATGTAACCTCTAGATTGAGTATTGCACTACTCATTAAACAGATAAAGGCATATCTTTGCTAAGTAGGTGTTTATTTAATATGTATGCAAATGTGGAGGTCAAGTGGGTATAGTCTGTTATTGATACAGGTCTATCAGAACCTGGCGAGTGTAAGGAGAAGGGAAATGGTTTTTAATTATACTGGATTATCAATATGATAATAGTAAGTTCAAGAAATGGAAAACGAGACTCAATTTCAAAGTATTATTTTCATACCAGGCAAGTTCTTCGTTTAACTTACTTCAAGTTTAGGATAACTTTAAAAAGTACATCATTTATGTACATGTATATAATTAATTTAATTATAATATACGGTAAGTGTGGATGTGGCGGTTGGGGAAATGACCCAAAAATCAATTTTCTAAGCGTTAACTTAAGGGAAATTTTGGTTGAGAGAAAGGGGGCATTGCTCCCACTGGACCATCTAAAAGGTACTGTTAGCAAGCTCACAAATGATATCCCCGCTAAGAAAGAAGTCATTACTCACGTATTTTTCTATTAGAGAATAATGGATGGTTCGTTTTCTTAGTAGTGAGTCAGACAAGGCAGGGTATATTTACAGGTCACAAGTAATCTTTATGACAAACTCTAGCTTTTACTCATTTCCATTAATACAAGATATGACACATGTTTAATATGACTTTGAACTTGCGCAACTGACCGTGGGTCAAGTTCATGACACATCATCGGTCATCAGGAATCTTTACATGAAATAGAAACTCCCAATGTTTCTCCTTAAATGACTTAGGAACAAATCATTACACACTCTCAGGTCATAAGCAATCTTTGTGTGAAGTAAGAAATTCCAAAGTGGACCGGAAACAAATTTTGCACTTTTCCTGCCAGTGACCTTTACTTTGACAAATGACCTTGGGTTTAGGTCATGACGCTTCGTCAGGTAATGAGTATTATTCGTATGAAGTAAGAACACTTCCAATGTTTCTCCATCAGAAAGATATAGACCGGACACGACGTACGGACGGACAAGGTGATTTTTATTTAACCCCCCCCCCCCCTCAATTTATTTTCGTGGGGTTAAAAAAAATCTTTTTCGCCCGTTTTGTGCGGCACAAAAAAGACCTATATTTTTCAATTATTTCTATCATATCTCATATAAATATACATGTAAATGTATGATTTGTATGCGAATTTGAGTTCTTCTCATCATCGTCGGAAAGGATAAGAAACCCTTGGGGTCCAATAATGTTTTATCATGGGCATTTGTCAATTTGCATCACTAAATGATTTCCAAGCGGTAATAAGCTATCAAAGCTATTGAGATGTTACATGTAGATATTGAATTTCTATAGATTTAAATTTAAGGTTAGGAAAAAAAACACTTTTTTATACAGTAAAAAAAAATCTTAAATAGCTTTATGTACGCGTACACATAAATAAGAAGATGTAGCGAAAGCTATAAAGACTTTATTTCTTCTGTTCTAGACTTTTTCAGAGTTAACAAGCTACAACTTAACAATCTCCCATTTTGACAAGCTAGATTAAAAATAAAATATTCAGCTGAGTTTTAATCTGCATTACTATATAAATAGTGCCTGTTTGGGAGGGTAACAGTTGAAATTGACACCCCGAGAAAACCATTGTCAACCGACGCGAAGCGGAGGTTGACAATGGTTTTCGAGGGGTGTCAATTTCAACTGTTATCCTCCCAAACAGGCACTATTTATTTTGTTATACTAAATGTCTTTTTTAAAAATTTTAAGAAAATTTTACTGCTTTTATATAGGAATAACGTGAATTCTACAGCGAACCGTACGCGCATAATTTTCGCGCATGTAACATTTTTTAATGTTACCCGTTGCCAAGTGCGTTGCTAACGCTGAGGGTAATAGTAAATATTATTAACTGCGTCTTAACCAATCAGATTTCAGTATTTAACATGAAAGTATAACAAAACCTCATATTACACAGCTTCAATGATTTTTTTTATCAATGTGCATATAACAATAAGTAAAATCCCCAAGAACAAATATCTATCGCAATTAAATGCATACATTTTTGGGAGGCAGAAAAGTCGCTATATTATAGTCTGCAAGTCAATTGAACTACTACAATTATTTCAAAGAAATAAGAAACTGTCGACACTTGCAGTACTCTGATGATTTAATGACGATCGACCGACTTTATTGCTTAATGTAGTCGTATATCATTACTTCTAATCCTGAGAACAAATTTTATTTAATATTTGACTTAAAACTGTTAACTTATAAAACCAGAGACATAAATAACTTATTAAGTTATTTAAGTCTCTGATAATATATATTTTATTCTGTTCATAACTATAGAAGCTTAGCGTGTTCAACAGGTTAATTTTTTAGCCACATTCTCAGATTACGATATCGCACCTTTAATGTGAGGTTGATTGACATCGAATATTTAAACACTTATTGTTTAACAATTGACCGCTGCATTGAAAGCATCCTTCCAAATGTTACTCAATTATTTATCAATTGCTGATCTGCAGCCCGGGGGCAATATTTTAGGCTATGAGCGCTGACGCGACACGAGATTTTCGGTCGCACGTGGAGCGGATTCATTTGACTTAGCATAGACTGACCGAATAAACACACGGGTGGGAAGGTGACATACATTGAGGAGAAAAATGTACACATGTTAAGTAGTCGCCAAAAATGGGCCTTCGCCACATTTTGAAAAAAAAATCCCTTGCACTGTGATCATGAAACCGATAAAATCTTAACAAATCTTGTTTAAAAACACATGTGAACATTCTAAAAATAATCACTAAATCCCTCAATTATATCGTGTCAGCCTCTACCGCCAATCACAACTTCTCGGGCCTTTCTGGCAAGCTCGGAAAAACACTTCGAATGTATTACCTAGGCGTCCATGACGACCCCCCTTTTTTTAAAACTTGATATAATTACAACACATTTTATGATCTGTTGAGATGTGAGCTATACTTCATTAAAGGTATCAATATACACTAAAATATAACACAGAAACGACATACAAAACTTCTTGCCGATACTTATTTTAATGGGAAGCGACACCATTTTGTATAATATTCTAACATCCGGTGATGTTAATACATTCGAGGTGTTTTTCCAAACTTGCCAGAAAGGCCAGAGAAGTTGCAATTGCCTCTACCGCATGTGTTAATTTGATATTTGATTTTTTTATCCTGCCTTGAACGCTTGGAGACTGTTTCATTTTCTTAATTCGGCTAAATAATGCTTCCAGTTTTGAGCGCGCTCTCTCTCTCTCTCTCTCCCTCTCTCTCATTTTATGTGCAACCTTATGAAGACGTCAACTACTTTCTACGATATCTATAAAACCTCTCAGCAGTATTTAGCGGAAATATTCGTGGGTAAATAAAAAAAATCTTAAATTGAAACACACGTCAATCTTACATGTACCGGTCAAAATCTCGAATAAACAAATAGTTGGAATCGTACAAAATATCAATAAACATGCACGTGTGATAAAGTACATGCAGAAGAACACGAGCTACCGCGGATCACTTGTCCACTCGCGCGGGATCTCCTTGGCTATGTTCTAGGGGTGATCATTTGAAGGTTTAATCTTTGTGGTTTTTGTTGTTTATCTATAACATTATTAGTACATGTATAGTTTTTAGAACATTTTAGAATTACAAATTCACTATTGATTTATGTCTGATGATGTTTCTGATTTGGAACAATATCGCTTTTATCAATTTTTAGAGGGGCTTCTCAATTCACATTCTAATGTTTCATTCAATAAATTGAAGGTGAACAAAAAGAACATAAAATTGAAACAGTTCTTGTATATATATCTTGTTATTAGATAACCGCTGACCTCTAGGTAGTGCAGCCGCGACCGATTTCCTCGGCCGCGGATGAGGGATCGGATAACTTACGTAAAGTTAAAACACACATAAAAAGCTCAGAACCCAGGAAGATTTACAATGTTTGCAGTATGATGAATAAACTCTAATTAATATAAGTTTTTTCCCCCTTCAATCCCACAGTTGATCTATCTGTCTGATACTGCTTCAGTTCGAGTTTATGATTAAACAGAACGATTTCTTATTCTATCGTTTAATTCAATTTAAGAAGAGTAAGCTTTAATGTCATTGTGTACGATTCTTGTGTTTGCTGCTAAGTAAAATCACATATGACAGACGCGATTCTTGTGTATTAGATAACCGCTGACCGCTAGGTAGTCCAGCCGCGACCTTGGCGATCCATTTTTATCGGCCGCGGGCGAGATGGGTTATGTAATGACGCACACAACTAAGAATTTAGGTCGATTTGAAATGCTTGCAGTAAAATGACTCAAATCTATTTCATGAAAGTTATTTTTTTTTTAAATCTAGTTTATGTATCTCACTAGATAAGAAAAAGAACGTTTATATTTTCTCGTTTTTGTTTTTCTTAACGGTTGTCCACTATAGGACCTAAACAGAGGTTACTCCAAAAAAAAAGGCTGTAAGAAAAACATGTACACGTATACTTTTTAGACACTTTTTCAAATGAATCAAAGCATCCCGTATATGCTGGAACACTTTCAGCTGTTAATATATGTACGTTTTTCGCACGAAGACGATTCGCTTACTTGCCAAATGAATACAGGTACATGTTAACAAGACAAGCTTTTTACACTCATAATACGCATTACCGGTACAAAATAGTTTTGTAACGACATTGATAACACAATAATGAACAACTTTTCTATCGACAGCTATAGCGAAATATTAACCATTTTTGAGTTATAAAGCGAAGACTTTTAAGGGCTCTAGACCCCTAATTTAAGGGGCCAGCCCTTTTTCAATGGTGTCAAGTGAAAGCTCTTGACATTTTGCACATATTTTGTTCTATATGTGTTTAGAGAAAATTTTAAACTAAAGAGCTACATAACAAAAACACAACAAAAAATCAGCATTTTTTGAAACACAAATTCAAATTAATTTTTTGAAACTTTAAAGGAGGAAAATTGTAAAAACAAAACTCGGAGGACAACGTTCAAACTCTCTATTTTGAAGATCTGTGACTTTGTAACACAGGATGTGAGCGGTTTCAGAGCCTTTGCGTGCACAAGAATGCCTATATTTTGGGGAAAAAGGGGAATAACTCGGTACCGGAAGTGTCGATATCAACGATTTTCCACAGATATTGAGAAATAGTAACTACCAATAAACTCTGCAAATTTGAACTTTATAGGACAACAAACAAGCAAGATATTAGAGTTTTAAAAAACGTCTAGAAGAAAAAAAAGAATAAAAAGAATTACCAACAGAATCAGTACAAGGTCTTCCGTTGAAAACGGAAGACCTTAATAACTGAAGAGAGACATGTTTTTCTCTAAAAGCAATAACCCGAAAACATGTTATAAGCATCATAAATATCATTCAAGGCAACAACCAATGGTATTATGACTTTTAAGAAATGCACAACACTTTCTAATATTTTCACAGTAACATATTTCCTTGTAATCTTTCTGTATTTTGTTAAACATTATATTGTAAAACACACAAGGTTCTAGTTGATGTGATAAAATCTCACCTTGCACAGATTCCCTCTTTTCCTCTCACTATATTCAAGTCAAGGACTATAAAAAGACAAGAAAAAACGTATGTCATGTTTGGCATTAAACTAACCCGTTAAAATTAGTCGAAATAAATGCATAAAACTAAACTAATTTCATATATAGCCTTTAAGCAGTATTACTTGAATGGTTCCAACTAAAGTTCAAAGTCACTTGAAGTTGATTTTTGGCAATCGACCAATTTCACTGAAAGTTCAGAATTTCGATTTATATATAATTTATAGACAATAATTTAAAACTTTAATTACTTTAACCGCTTTAACAAGTGTATAGTTTGAATTATTAACGATTAATAGTGTTCGTTTTTATACATTTCCAAAAACATATTATTTATATTCACAACTTTTCCATACTGAAAAACCTTAAAACAGCACAATGGCTAATGTTTTTCTGCAGCTTGTGATTGTGTCATTTATTGACCAAATAAATGACAATATCATAACTAAAGCACATTAAATATAGAATTACAATTATCATATTAGCTAATGTAGTAACTGTGATAAGGTCAGAAAGGTCTTCTGTTAAATTAAGGTTTTAAGCCTAAAAATGTGAAGTTGCAAATAAGTGCTTATCCCAGTAGTTATTATATAATGAATGCACAATTCTTTTGCAACAAGAAGGCGGCGTTAATAAAAAGGGCCCAGCCTGTAAAGTTGAAATTTTATTCAATTTATAACACAAGAAACCATAGGAATAACAACATATGCATATAAAACGATACGCATGCATGCATTTACACACATATACACACATACATATACATGCACGCACGCACGCACGCACGCACGCACGCACCCACCCACCCACCCACACACACACATACATACATACGCAAGCACACAAACATACATACAGTAGTAAGTATCAATCTTATTTTCAACATGAATGTAGTATTCAATTGATTTGTCGATGTATTTTCCCCCATAAGTGTATTGACATATCTTATTGTTCAGGTTCTACGAACGTATGCTCGACCAAACATAAACGTTCTGTTCATATGTTTGATTGTTAAAAGTCAAATCTACAGGTGGGGTTATTGCACTAGCACTGACTAATTAGGATAATTTCACTAGCACTGACAAGGTAGGATTATTCACTAGCGCTTACCAGGTAGGATAAATAGAAGATGTAAGAATAAAACTGCGCTTTGTAAATAATTAGATAAGAATTTGAGGGAGTTTTTTTGTCCTATATAACTGCGTCGTATATGTATATATGTATCTTTAAAATTCTAACATCATGAAGTTGATCTGTCACAGAGTTTTGTCGTTTTGTTTACTAGGATTGGTGAACAATATAGCTCTATAGAACTTAAAAGTCAGTCGTAAAAATGGTTTAAGGATAATTTTACAGATGTACTTAAATCACACACACTTACCATTTAAGGTTGGATTCGGTCTATTTACATGAAAATTCTTTATCTGCACATTTTTACAGACATATATTTCTATAGAAAAACTTGGAATCGACCAAAAGGTTCAGGATCTATTATTAAAGCTAATGAATTCCCTGTTTATAAGATACTGTCACATAACTCGCAAAATAAAATGCAATTAATCAAATATAATTATACTAGCAATGTTTTTCTCGATAAAAAAAACATGGAAGCTATTAAAAAAAAGTTCAAAAATGGCAACCTGCCTTACATTGTTCAACAATAAGATGATTGAAACACGATTAAGGTTCCTCTAAAGTAATAACAATATTCATTAATTTGTTTGCTGTGTTGTTTGCCAACACAGATAAGGAACGACAATCTTATTTTCATTTGTTAGTAAAAGGTGTATTGTCAATATTTATGCACATGTATCAATATCTAACTAACTAATGTATGTTATGAAACATGAAATAATGTGATTTATCGATTCACAACAACGATTCCTGCCTAACATTTCGGTTAAGTGCAAGCTAAACGTACATTTAAAGATGAACTGCATTTATTCAATAAATGATGCTTCGCCTGACTGTAGGAAAGAAAAACTAAGATTGCTGATTCCGCATTGTATGTATTGAAGGTTCAATTTAGTGTAAAGACCGATTATGGAATAAGATAATGCAACTTTCAATTTTACATTCAATAACAATACGCACATGGTGCTTAGATATGAAATGCAACTCCATGTTTTTCAATTAAATGCATGCCAATATGTAAAAGAAAGTCTAGATTTCGTGTAGAAAATTCATTTAAAAACATTTTACTGTGAAATCAAATATAAACATTGTATAAACATTCCTAACTGTAATGAAGAGACGAGATAATCGTTTATTGTTTAAAATGGCCACATGATTGAAATAAAGAACAAAAAAATTATATAGTAAACATTGTGCCGGATACATGTACTCTCACTTGAAGTACAAAGTTTATAAATAATCAAATATAGACCATAGCCCATACAATTTTAATTTGTCTCACTTTAGAGTTAAGATATTTAATTTTGCTGCCATTAGTCTATTTCAGTTAGTTTTTATCTTTTTTTTTAACTTTTGTGAAGAAATGCACCCTTGACGCAAGCACAAGAATATAAAACACTGTAAGAATATCACAGTACTTGCATGTACCGGAAGACATTGCAGCCGCTATATACCCAGTTGATATATTACATATGGACTGGTAACAGTCACATTTCTGCTGACATTCTACTCCGTAATAAGGAAAGGGACATTTACTTGTACAGTTTCTACTGATGTAACCTGCCATGCATTCTGCAAAACAATGAAAATATACCAATATGGGTGCTTGTTTATAAAACGTACAAAATCAGTAGCAATTTAGGGTGAGCCTGAAAAATTTTTTAAAAAGTTTTTCTACTGCCTATTGACGTCCTCTCTTATATATAATCTTTAGTAAAATCAAAATCTTTACTTAAGTAAACAAACTTTTTTTTTTTTTCAAAAATCAAACGATAAGAAAGATATCCATATAATAATACCAAAAAAAATTGTACAAGGAGTCCCGAGAATCCCCGGATATATAACGCGTCAGATTTTTAGCTGGTTTGATCTTGGTTTAATTGAGAAATTATTTGTTAACTTTTTTTTAGTTTAAAGGTAAAGCGTGTTAAAGGAAGATATATCTAAATATAAGCTTCATGTGCATGTTGATTTAATTGTTTTTTTCTTAGTTAAGATGAAATCTACTCAGATATCTAGTCGACAATATATGCAGTATTCTATACATTCTTAATATGCATTTCATTTATCTATCATATTTAAATATCAAATATCAGACATTTACTCTTTTTTAGATTAGTTTGAAAACTATATAATGAATAGAGAAGCTTTCTAAGTTAGAATAGTTTGCCTCGGACAATTAACTTTACAGCTTAGGAACAGGCACCCATTATCTTAATCTGCACTTTAAAAAAACAACTTAAAAGCACCGTTGCTCATTATATCCATCAATGGCGTTCCAATGTCTATTACAAATCAAGACGTACAGGAAGCTGTATAGCTACGTACATGTTTAACAATTTATCTAGCTAAGTTGACCACTTTAAACTGACTGGGGGTGATTTAATTGATATCACATTGTTGGTGTCACTGTAAAGCTCTCCTTACAAATGCTACAAATAAAATTTTGTCTGCATTGCCTCATGATTAAATAAAAAAAATTGTTTTTTAATCGTTTTGAGACAAACAAAACTTTAATAGCACATATCAGGTTGAAGACTTATATGGTTATCAAAAAAAAACGAAACAAGGAAATAAATAATAAACAAAAATTAACAAAACAGAAAAAAACTAAACAAATGGAAACAAACAACCCTCACCCTATACATCTAGGAATGTCTTCAAATGAGTGTCGTATTCCAAATGTCAGTATCTGTACGACGATGAGTCTGAAGCTTGTATTGTGGATTTTTCAAACATGTTATTTAGACACATTCAACTTTTTGTTTTTCTTTCCCAGAATTGTTCATTTTAAAATTTTGTTCTACAGAGTATTGAATTTCTCACAAGTCATGTACTTTGAACTTAGTTGGCATGTCTTTTGTTTCCTTCTTATTATTTTTGCATTTCCTGATATGAAACGTGCATGGTTTTTCAATCGATGTTATAAAGGATATCATTTTAGGGAAATGTGTTAGAAATAACTTTTGGTTTGAGGAAGTACACTTGCAAAGGACATTCACGCTAACGTCATTATGAAAGATGCATTGACGCTATAATTCTAATTTCCTCAAACATAGGCTACTGACAGCACTTGCTTAATCTAGATCTGTGGTTTACAATGAAATAGTCATATAGGACAAATAGGACAATATTTTTCAAGGAGTTAATACTTTCAGACTCTGGCAAATACTGCATTTACTAGCTCGCTGTACATCAAATTATAGAAGTCATCTACAGAAAAAAATATATACAACGCAACTGTAAAAATGTTAATAAGATTAATGTTAGTAGGTATTCTTTTGTTAATGATAACCACATATGAGAATGTCTGTGAATACTTTAAGATCTCTGCTAATCCTACTCCCAGTCGACTATTTCAATATTAAAGACTTATTTTATATTTTTTTGAAAAAATACACTTTAAAAGTGTTTCAGACCTTATTTATCTAGACCGGATAAAGGCCTTCAGGCAAAATGAAGTGTTTTTGTTTATTTCCCTTTATGTAGTTTTGTTCATTGATTGGAATTATATATATATACAGACAAGGAAATGAAGAGCAAAAGATAAAATCACAATTAAACCAGCGTCCAACATCTATCCAGATGTTTAAATAATTCCTTACTCTATGCACGAACTTGCCCGTATATAATGTACGATATACTCTTCTCCAACAGTGTTGTAACGCAATGGATTAAATGATATTAATATTTTGAGATTGGTGACAAACAACTACGCATCGATTCACAAATAAGAAAATATTTTCTAATTCTTTACATTTTGCTTCGAGAGAGCGAGGTAAACGTACATGTATGTGTGTAATTGAGTCGTTCTCGTTTTGTTGCAAACATATGTCTAAATATATCTCAGGCAACCCACACACTTCATTCACTTCAATAAAAAGTTATAAACCTTAGCAAAACTGCTGCTTCTATATTTCAATATAATTAGGTTTTTGATGCTACATGCATTTTGTTTTGTTAAAAAACCAAAAAACCATCGAAAGATATAAAGTTTTATTCACCGGCAGCTATTTTTGTCTTGATATTAATAGAATGTTATCTCCTCCAAGGATGGCAAATCATATTCGTTTTGAGGCGTTGTACCTACACAGACAAAACAAAAAATCCAATAATGACATCCATATGTGTGAATAAGTAACGGTCGTTTAATTAACAGTTAAAACTTAAGGTCAAAATCTAGTGAATGAAAGGTGCCTTCAGGTTTATGAAATTCAAGATGTAAACTCTTTTAATGATGCTTCATAACATTATTTTTAGTTCATACTTCATATGGTGAACCGGGCCTTGCTTGTTTGGTAAACACAATGAAAAATCATGTTTTAAACAATCATTTTCTATGAAATATGAAGTACAAAAGTAACAATTATCAGAGTTGTGTCCATTTTTGACTATTGGGATATATCTAGAATGCCTACAGTCTCTCCAAAAACGGCATTACACAAGCTCTTGACCTCCTCTTTAAAATGATGTCAACTATATTATAAGGACCGGGATTACTTTTCCCGTGATTAGATATAGAATGTCAAAATATTGTTTTATTTTCTACATAATTCCTTTAAAGCCGTAAAATACGGGGGAAAATCATCAAATCAATTATGACGTCATAATTGTTCTAGCACCAAAAAGACAGTCTGTAATCATTAACTAGATCTTGACCTTAAAGAATGACCTTTTAACGTCATGTTTGCAGCCCTCCTTACATATAAGAAAACACTTTGTTAAACCGTATAGTTTCAATATGGTAATGCATGCAAATACATTAAAGGACATATCGCATGTTTCTAAAGTATACGACATTTTACATTTTTTGGCTTCCTTGTGTATCTAATAATTACTCCTAACAGTTTGTTAACGGTATAAAAGCGGTAATCAGCCATAATATCAATTTAAATTATAGCCCCGATCGTTTAAAAACTCGCTAATTAGATAGCGTGTCACGTGGTACAGTGATGTCACATGCGACCTTCTTCGAACAGTTGATGGTAAACAAATTGTAGGATTAGCATTATCTTCTTTAAATTTTGACATTCATTCACCATGTAAGTTGGTTTTTTTTACATGCTGACTAAATTAAAAGAATCTTATTGTTCAGTTGTACATGTTTGAGCCACTAGTACGGATAAAAAACGATGATATTGCCGAAAAAGCGACGATGAAGTCGGCAATGACGATCAAATTGATCTACGTGTAGTCATTGTAAACACAACTTAGTAAGGATTGTAGCTCAAATAAATCTGTTAAAGATGTTTATTTATTAAAATCTACAACAGTCTTGGTTGTTGGCGTTCCTAACGACTCAGAGTGTTCATAATTGTAAAACTGTGGTGCACAAGAAGTGTGTTTCTTCGGCAGTAACTGATCACAACTTTCTAAGGTTGTTTACTCTATATTACACTGGATTTTAAAAGCAGGCAAGAACGTTTTCCTTAATAATTGTTTATTTCTGTAAGATCCCATCTCCGTATTTTTTTTTATCCATTTACGTATAAATTTATATCAACATACTTTGTCTATTTCTCGTGTAAACAATCAATATCGACAACTCGATCCATAATACTTCTCCCACAAAAAATAAAACTCAGAGAAATCTCACCTACCATACTAATGTAAGAGGGTGGAATTTGAATAATTATTTTATTTTGATATTTATTGAACATTTATATAAAAAGAAAAGTGTCTGTGGTTTTGGGGGATTGAACCGGGTGCCTTTGGTCTGTGGGCTTGTGACTTATACCACTAGGCTAAGTCAGATTTATAAATATAGCATATCTTTATTATCGAAAGTACATTTAGGTTTTTGGTTAATTATTTTGTGATGTCATAGAAAGAATAGCATTCTGGGTATTTCTTGCCTAGCTCATTTTCATTGTCCAAGAGAAAGGCAAAGAGAGAAGTCAAGAAATTTAACATTCACAGTGTGCCCTTGCTTAGGTATGTGTCTTTGTTAATTTCTTTGCTTATTGCAATGATAGTGTGTGTTTAAACAAGTTTTAATTATCTATTTAATATTGAGATATATAATTTTGTAAAGTTTTTGAATGAGAATAGACAAACCTGTATTTACATGTATTAGACAAAGGAAAGGGTAATACTATAGATAAATGAATAATAAAGAGTATTGGGAGTGTATAATTTCGATAATTACATTGTATATTACAAGAGTGATAAATAGATTTTTTATTTGAATTTTTAGGATCTGTCAACATTTATGTATATCAGGAAATAAAGAACCTCAACACAATATTCAGAGTGTTACACTAAAATTATGATTTCTGCAGAGGTGAGCTACATGTCTGAATGAAGAAATCATGTATACAAAACCCATGCATACATGAACGTATAGTTTAACAATAAGAAAAAGAAAACAGCTAATGAAGCGAGGCGGTATCCAAAATGGCGTCCCTTCTCGTTATTTTTCTCCGATGAACTTGCGTTTTGTACACAGGCCCCTGTGCATAAACTTCTATTTTATTCTTTTTGAGAAATGAATACAATTTATTTATGAAACTATAATTAAAAAATGTACCATATAATTAATAATATATGAATTGAATGTTTATTTATAAATCCTCTCGTCGACAGATAGTCCCCTATTTGTCACAAGATTTCCGCATACTTTCGTAAGGGAAACTTAAAAAAACAACAGTCCAAATCCCCATTTTCGGTGGCTAAATCACCTGCAGGAGGCACAGAACACCATCATGCCCCGTTATCGGCAATTTAATAGGTGATGATTAGTTTAATTGTCGTTTAAATATAATCCAATTACAAAGATGGCTAACAGCACCTTCTTGCTCGAGGTCGCATATGACGTCACATATCATGGCGGGTAGATCGAGAGAGAAAATATGCATATCGCGACATTTGAATTCCATCGCTTTCAAACTCACGAATTAGGCAAAATATTTTATGAAAACGTTGATAAACTTGATTTTTAATGAGTATAGAATGATTTTATTTAAAGAATTCCGAAAATATAAAAACATGCGATGTGTCCTTTAATATACATGTATATAATATAAGTTCACATTACTTCATGTACGTACATGTTACATGTAGACATAAGCATAATTCATACTGATTAGACTTTAGGTTGGATGCTGTTTAATTAAACTGATATCATTATTGTGTTATACAGTCTGATAACTTAAAAACAACAACATTGAAGTAAATGATAAACACACACCTGAAAATGGTAGGCCTGTTACAGGTTGTAGCGAACTGTTGCTGTATGATCTCCATCCTTCTCCATCAACTGTCCCAGCCTAGGGGTCACACGAAATATAAAGCCGACACATCTCTGTCTGGGAGTTGAAACTAAAACAATTGCACCCATTGCACGTAACACAAAACCAAGCACATCTCAGGGTAGACTTTGAATGTTGGCTGTCTACTGGCAGATGTATAGACAATTTGTTGTCCAGATCTATAGTTGCCTGATAATGTTCCGAAACAAAGGCATTTGACAGTGAAAAATATATGTACAGTAAGTAAATACGACCAGCTTTTGACGCCATATTGGAAATTTCTACTGCTTATCTAAGACTAATCGTCTTCATCATGTTGCGAGATACAGCTGAATTAATGAGTATAGAATGATTTTTTTAAAAAAATTCCGAAAATTGAAAAACATGCGATATGTCCTTTAATATACATGTATATAATATAAGTTCACATTACTTCATGTATATACATGTTACATGTAGACATAAGCATACTTCATACTGATTAGACTTTAGGTTGGATGCTGTTTAATTAAACTGATATCATTATTGTGTTATACAGTCTGATAAATTAAAAACAACAACATTGAAGTAAATGATAAACACACACCTGAAAATGGTAGGCCTGTTACAGGTTGTAGCGAACTGTTGCTGTATGATCTCCATCCTTCTCCATCAACTGTCCCAGCCTAGGGGTCACACGAAATATAAAGCCGACACATCTCTGTCTGGGAGTTGAAACTAAAACAATTGCACCCATTGCACGTAACACAAAACCAAGCACATCTCAGGGTAGACTTTGAATGTTGGCTGTCTACTGGCAGATGTATAGACAATTTGTTGTCCAGATCTATAGTTGCCTGATAATGTTCCGAAACAAAGGTATTTGACAGTGAAAAATATATGTACAGTAAGTAAATACGACCAGCTTTTGACGCCATATTGGAAATTTCTACTGCTTATCTAAGACTAATCGTCTTCATCATGTTGCGAGATACAGCTGTAGTGATTTATAGATCTATTACAGCTTTAAACCAACGTAGGTATTGATATAAATATAAATATTGAAGATTATTTGATTGGACAATTATTAATGCAGGTATCGCCATGTTCCTACACCAATCTTCTAAAACTCTTAAACAAAATATTAAAAAATAAATCAAGCGTAAATATCAAGCTCTTACACCTGTCAAATATTACATGATTCTCTATATTAATTACCAAATTATACACAACATAACAATTTTTCTTAGTATTATCCTGACCATATTTTCGGTAAAACCTAAACATGTAAGACCGCAGAACATTAACTGGCAAGATTGGAAATATACAGCGTACGTCAATTTCACTTGTTGCAGTCAAAACATTTGAAATGGGCGGGAACAAATTGACACGGACGTCTGAGAAAACATTGGATTGAAACCGTACATGTAGTTATAGGAAATGTATTTTCAATCCACCTCGGCATATCTAACTTGCTACCGGTATATATATGATGTTAATTAACGGGATAGGAAAACATTATATTTAGTATCAGCAAAGTGATTGAAAAAAAATTATTTTACCAATTATTATGTAATCAGCATATATGAGAAGATCTCAATTCGGGAGAGATAATACGCAAGGCAAGGCATTGTCCGATGACTTCAGAGAATCAGTCGTCACAAGTCTAAAATTATATCCAATAATAGAATATATAAACTGTTTCATATAAGAAGTCATCGGACAATGCTTTGCCCTGCGTATGATATCTCCGAATTGGTATCTTTTCATATTTGCTCATTATATACTTATTGTTGAAATAAAATGTTTTTCAACCGCTAGCTTTTCTGATACTAGTTAAAATGTTTTCCGATCGCTTTACATTAGTATGCAACTTAGAAATGCTGAAGTGGATTGAAAGTACATTTCCTACAGTTACAGTTTCAATCCAATGTTTTCTTAGACGTCCGTGTCAATTTATTCCCGCCCATTTCAATTTTTTGACTGTAACAAGTGGAACTGAAGTAAGATGTATATTTCCAATCTTGCCAGTTAATGTTCCGCGGTCTTAAAATATCATTTTTGAAAGTAGATAAAAGTAAAATAGTACATTCATTCCCCTACGTGCCTTGGAGTCATGTCGAGGACTCAAAAAATATTCTAGATATGCTTCTGGTACTTCATTAATTAATTTCAGGAACAAGACAACAATTCACAACAGTTTTATGTGATTATGAATAGTTAGTTGTAGATTTCAGCTTGGGGACTTTCATGAATAAATCGTATATCCCACAATTCAATCGACAAGAAGGTTAACAAGAGGCAAGAATTACGTAATACGTTGCTTAGTACAGTTTTGGTCGCGTTCCTCAACATTACAACATAACAAGGGTATTTAAATGGTTAAATCTTCGGAATTTGTTCATTGTATCTGTGCATTTCTCTAAACGTTTGTATGTATCAATATTAAATATTTTGGGAAAACGTCATGCAACACTACTGAATTCAAAATCCACTGATATTCCCAAAAATTGACTGACATTGTCTGACATGTACTGTATAACCACTGTACCCTACTGTAAATCCACTGTACATTCACTGTACAGAGCTACTGTACCACACTGTATCCCACTGTACCCCACTGTACAGAGTCACTGTACTCCACTGTACTCCACTGGACAGCACAGTACCTACCTACTGACCAGCACTGTACCTCACTGTACACCACTGTACGGGGCACTGACCAGCACTGTACCCCACTGTACACCACTGTACAGGGTACTGACAAACACTGTACACCACTGTAACCCACTGTACCTATGTTTTTATAAATTATTATGTTTAAACAATGAATTGAGTGTTTACTTTATTTGATGCCAAAATCTGGATTTGTTTTGATTCTTTCCTATTGCTTTCAAGAGAGAAACTGGGTGTCTATTTCTTTAAGTTCATATATAATTACATGCGCGGTAAGAATTTTTCCAGGGAAAGGCAGGGATATTTCTTCTCTGGGGGAGCTTAGACATATTTTGGATATTTGTATTATGTATTTGAATTGAATTATCCTCTGAAACCCCCCCCCCCCAATCCTCCGATTCGCGCAGGTATTAAAAAGTCAGAATCCAATTATCATACAAAATACAGCAACTTATTCAATTAAAAGGGGAAATGTTTTTTATATATTTCGATATCAATGTTTTGTTTTTTTCAGTGAATTTAATTTAATTAATATTGTCAAATAAATGTTAGTATATATGTTACATTAAAGTTTTAAAAATCTATGTATTACAATTTATAGATACTTTTAAATTCTTTGAATTTTAAAACTTTAATGTAACATATTTGTGGGGGAGGAACAATATTTTCAACGATAAAAAGAATCCGCCATGTTGCTCAACATACTGATTTTTTTTCAAAAGAGAGAAGATAACCGGTCTGGACTTTAACATGTCTTTGAAGTTTTACTTCACAGGAAAATCAGCGAGGCAGTATCTGTGTATAGTATACATACTTTCAGTAGATCAAAAGGTGTGAATGTCCCAATAATCAACCCTGTAAATTGTCAGTCTGACACCTTGTTCAAGATATTATGTAATTCTTTTATAAGGGTATTTTTGGTCTTTAGATTATTAAATCCATTTGAAATATATAATTTATATATAAATTATAAAAATATATATATTTTTAAAAACATTACATGTATGAATAAACGGTATACTCTAGATTTTTATATTCATCATTTTAGATGCGTTTTTTTTTATATATAAATATTTATAAATTCCCCCCCCCCCCATCACCACCACCAGTCGCGGATATCAAAATAAGTATGGTGTTAATTTAAAAATGAAACGTGGTGATAACAAACAGTGTTCAAATAATATTTCACTCTGTCTATTACGGTACTTTTAATTATATACTTTTGAATTTGAACACTGTTCGTTATCACCACATGTGAAACATCTACATGTAT
Organism: Magallana angulata; assembly: GCF_025612915.1. Lineage (NCBI taxonomy): Eukaryota > Metazoa > Mollusca > Bivalvia > Ostreida > Ostreidae > Magallana > Magallana angulata. Next base: position 10,215,754 of record NC_069115.1, read on the forward strand.
CTTCTCTTGCACAGCGAATAATGTTGCCATGATATACATGTAGTGACATAGTTTTAATAAGAAAAAAATATATCCCCTCCTTCCCTCTCCCCTCTCTCTCTCTCTCTCTCTCTCTCTCTCTCTCTCTTTCTCTCTCTCTCTCTCTGTTATGTTGTACATGTAACTATTCTCCTCTTAAGTCAGAAAGGCATAAGCCCCCCCCCCCCCCTTGCAATATTTTTGCTGCATCACAATTTTATTTTAGCATCTCTTAAATTATAAGCGAAACCTCAATTAATAGGGGCAAACATGTTTTTTTTCTCTTTCCGTAATAAGTAAATTGTGTACGGGTCGGATAAATGAGAAAAATATTTTCACTATTCAGTAATTGAAAATACGCAATTTATTTTTGAATCATGTTGAATGTGACCTAATAAATTCCACGATGAATGAGCATGCAGCCCAAAACTTGCATACAAAATTTCTGTTTTAAAACAAACTTATGAGCTATTAAATCTGTATTTACTGGTTATAAACTCAATTGGAACTTGTTGCACGAAAACGTCACTCCATGGAAAACGAACTCCATTAGTTGTCATCGTATAATGGCTGCCTTTACATTCAACATTTCTTACACAATTATATTTGTTAAAATTAACATCTTAAACAATGTCAAGTGCTAAACAAAATGTACTGAGTTAAATTTGTAAAGCTGAATTAGTTTATTGAATTTTTTAAATTGTGCTTTACACACGTGCTCTTGATCTTAGAGAAAATTCAGACGACATTTCCGTATAAAACCACTTCGTATGGTCATTAGAACAATTAGATATTCAAACTAAGACCAACGCTGACTAATTTTTTAAGTGATTAGTAGCGTTCACGACCGCAGATAGACCTACAGGCCCGGAGGCTTTCACACCTCAAAAAATTAATCCCCGTCCTCGCCTGAGATTTTCCACCCGTTAAAAATGTTCGGCCTTTAAAACAGTCTTTTGTTTTTTCTTCTGTTTTTTTTCCCCTTCATTTACTGAAACCAGCATATTATATGATAGCAGACAAGATAATTTCAAATATACCATAAAATCTCCCTCTCTCTCTCTCTCTCTCTCTCTCTCTCTCTCTCTCTCTCTCTCTCTCTCTCTCTCTTGCTCTCATGATAACGTAAGAATATTTCAGTATTTGAATAAAGTACTACCGGTAATATGTAGTAATGCTGACAGCTTCTAAATCTGCATTTTGGCATTAAAAAAGTTAAATTATGTTGTTTATTTTTAGTTACGGAATAATGTCCATGGTTTCAAATGATTTAAAGTTCGTTATTTAATGATTGTCTTAAAAATTCTTAATGAATGAAAGTCAACGCTAACAAGAATTTTTTTTTATATCGGCGGTGTACTGTCTCCGTCTTTGTGTATGTGTACATAATCTACAAAATCTTTTGTCTGTCTGGGAACAAAGAAAAACTCGGAACTAACAGAAAGGCTCAGACTATACACACGCCCGGTTGACTGCGACAAGGTGTGAAAACTGACCACCTGTGTATATGTGTTGGGGCATAGGAATAAACAAATGTAAACGTCGGGGAAATACACTGTTAAAACAAAAAGTCTGTATTTTCACTTTTGATTAAAAAACTCATTGCCGGGTGCATTTAATAATTTAAAATCTGTCTGAAAAGATTATTATTTACTTTTTACTTACATGTAGGACTACTTGCATATAATGTTTGTACAAAAATGGGATTTATTATATCTATTTAATAGTGATTACACATCGAGGTTAAAATTAAAAAGGCGCATGAATTTCATTAACCGATTGCTTAACATGAATCGTTTCGACATAGCACAGTACTGCAAATATTATCAAGTGGATTTGGGGGAAAAAAGGGGGGGGGGGTTACTGGGTTATTATCCATGTTACATTTTATTTTTTGACTTAAAGTTTGCAGATATTTTTCTAAAACCCGGGAGTTAGTTGGCAAAGATAACAAACAAATTCTTAACCCAATCGATTTCGGATTAATCTCTCTCTCTCTCTCTCTCTCTCTCTCTCTCTCTCATGAATTTTCTAGTGCGAAAACTTGGGGCCCCGAATCAGAATTGTATAAGCACGTTAAAATCCCCTTACGGCATCACAACCGCCAGTTTCAACATAGATTTTATAGTGAACTTTTCTACAACTACAAATGACACCAGTACAATATAGTCAGGAAGAGATTTACCTGTAATCTCTCTCTCTCTCTCTCTCTCTCTCTCTCTCTCTCTCTCTCTCTCATTATACAAAAAATAGTGTGTAGAGTAGGGCATTTTATATCTTATTTCTAAAACATTTAAAAGTAAATCATATTTTAAGAAAACAGTACAGCTACGCATATTACAACATGTTACAACCTTAAATATGTCACTGATTATGTTCAAAATTTATAATGTATTTTGCAGTTGGTGTTATTTTGTAAAATTAAAACCCGACATTTGCAATGTATTTTTAAATGTTTTAATCAAAAGAAATCAATTAACAAATGAGCTCGAACCTCGCACGCTATCTTCAAAATGTACCTGTGTAGTCAAGCGGACAGTCATGATAAATGGACATGTGTACACAAAAAACAAGCATAGATATATTTTATGAATTCTGTTCATGTGTTTAATTGACTGTGTTTAGTGACTGAAACACAGCTCATAAGACACAGAGAATAAATAATCCGATCATTTGTCATATATCATTAATTTGTAACCTTGCTGGTTTGGGGGGGGGGGGGGTAATTTTCCAATGACTGGCAGAATAAACATAATCATTATGGCATCGATTTTTTAAATAATCAGATTCAACATTTAAATTCAAAACTTTCATCTTATAGCAAACATTTATCATAATTTTGTGATCGTAACATTCAATAACACGTTAAGACATTAATAAAAAAAACGTATTAAATAAATTTAACGACTTGTTGCATTCTTCTGTCAAGTTATCTGTATACATAATATTAATGCTATATACGGCATAATAAAATAAAATATCAAAGAAAAAATATACAGAGTGTATTGAAGATTTAAAAATCTGATTTTTTTCTCAAATTAATAGTACAGTGGCGTACAGTAGGGTACAGTAATGGTCAGTGCCCGGTACAGTGGCGCACAGTGGGGTACAGTGCTGGTCAGTGCCCTGTACAGTGGCGTACAGTGGGGTACAGTGGAAGTCAGTAGGACTGTACAGTGGCGTACAGTGGGATACAGTGATGTTCAGTAGAAATGTACAGTGGGATACAGTGGGGTACAGTGGAAGTCAGTGAAATGTACAGTGAGGTACAGTCAATGTACAGTGGATGTCAGACAATGTCAGTCAATTTTTGGGAATATCAGTGGATTTTGAATTCAGTAGTGCAAAAAAAAATTGTTTGATACAAATAGCACACAAATTCCTTGCATCAGTTTATCCGTTTCGTTTATTACAAATATGATCATCGTAAAACATCAAAAGTTGCTTAATTATATCAGATGTATTGAAGTTAGAATCTGAACCTGCAGAAAGTTTATTTATACTTCTTTTTTTTCAAAATAAAAACACTGTTGATTGCTTCTGGAAAAAGTTATCTTTCAGCGCTCCTACAAACGTAGCTTGACTTGTTTTTTTTTTATCTTTATCTTTATTTTAGCTCACCTAGGCTGAAGGCTGAAGTTCTTTTTTGTCCAGTTCGTCCGTAAACTGTTTTTACATTTTTGACTAATAGTAGTATAAGCAGGACTTTTAGAGATTTTACAGACATTCTTGTTAATGACCATGATATTTTTTGTCTGTAATTTTATGTAGAATGCACTAGTACTTGTAAAAGTTTATCATAAACGTATCAAAGCCGTAGAAAAATGTGTCCAAGATGATCAGATCATTGTTAACTACATATTATTCCAGTTTTGTCAGTAACTTATATAACCTTGAATAGTCCAAAGTCCAATGTTTCAAATGCTTGAAAAAGATGGAGAAAAACTATGAAAATCGTTGAATTATTCTGGAAGAAATATCTTTGAGTGTACCCCAGCATTTGGATGTCCGAGATTGTTAGTAGCAGCCATATTTCACAGGAGTAGAAGACAGAGAGTAATACAACGCGTTTTTCTATTTTTTATGACAGAGCTAAATTGACACTTTATGTTTGATTGTAGAAAGCAACCAACATATAAGGTATATGTACTGTCAGATTGAGGAATGTCACTTCCAAAAAGTAGTACACTATGAGAAACAGAACATTTCTTGGTTTTGGTAAATACAATGAAAACTCGGATTGTAATGAAGTCTCTAAGTAAATACATATTTTTCTAGGTGATTAAATAAACATTTTAAAGACTCTGGTTGCTCGTTATAACAGTAACATCTGCCAGTAATATGCTAGATAAATGCAAATATCGCAAAACAAGACCATAAATACCTTCATGACAAAGCTCAGATAACAAATCGTTAATATAAACAAGAAACATAAAATCACTCTAAACTCTTCCTAGGCCAATGCCTTGAAAAATTCAAACCAATTGGAATTAACCGCACAAAAGATACTAAAAAATTGTTGTCATCATACCAGTTTTTTTTTATAAATGTAATTGCCAAAGTCGAGTATCAACATTAAGATTATACAAAAAAGAAAACACTTGCCAGGTCGATTTCACATAGTAGTGGGTGGGAAGTGGTCAGAAACATCATATGGTAATCTATTATCGATTTAAATTGCTTATCTTTTGTTTGAAATGTGTAATTGTTGTCCGCAAATATACTGCAGTAATTTTTTGATGTGGATTTTCCTTATAAAGTTTTGATTTCTGGAAGTTGTATTTATTTTTTATACCTGTATTAAAGTCACCACAAACTATCACAGGACCCACTTCAATAAGTTCGTCAAATGCATCAAACACATCTGGTAAGGTACGTTTATACTCATCGAAAGGAAGATTTGTTGAGGGTAGGAGGCATCTGATAATGAACATTTTATTTGTGTAATGGTTAATTTCAACTCCCAAGATTCGTTCATTTTTAAATTTTATTTCTGTGACAGAAATATTACGGTTAAATATTGCGGTTAGATTTTTGAAAAAGAAACGCTATCCCACCGCGTGTTTTATTATTTTTGGTTATTCCAGGTCTTGCTATGTAAGAAACACTTGGATTATCTGAAAGTGTGTTTAAAAGAGGAAAGCAGTTCCTTGGCAGTCAATGTTCAGATATGAATAAGGTGTCAGAAAACGAAAGAACATCAGAAAGCTCCAACAAACAACTGGGTGCTTTATGAACATTCCAACTGGACAAGATCATAAAAGATTTTAAAGTGTCGAAATTAGTGCCATTTCGCTTCGTCGGATTGGTCTGTTTCATTGTATCTATCATTGCAAAAAATCCACTCTTTTACTGATATGGTTTCTTGCTAGAAGGCAGCGTTTTGTGTGTTTTCATAATCGTCAAAATCAATGTTTGCTCGTGTAACAAATGTGGAAAATTTTCTCTCTGAGGGATGAGGAAGGGGGGATATACCTGATATACTGACATTTCTATTTTCGCACCACTTCGTGATATCTGTTATGACCTCATCAAATGTTGTTCCTCTTGCCTTGGTGTTGGCTAGAACTATTCGTTTTGTTCGCTGTTTAACACAAACAAACGTATAACTTGTGCTGTAGTGTTTGTTTGAGATCCACACACTATGCTCTGTATTTTTTTTACTATATTCGTCACTAGGCCTTTTTTCGGAGGATATTAGGATGCTTGCTCACTGCTTGCTGATTTTATATTTCTGGCCTTGTCAGTATTGCGTATTGGATGGTCATCAGGATAAGGGGGCGGTCAATTGTTTGTTGTGTCGCACACTTAGAGCTAGTCATCTGTGTAACACCTACTTCTCTCTGAAAATTGGAAAAAAGTTAGAATATCTGCTTGTGTTGTACTGATTGGATTGCTCTGGTCTTTTATAACTTGTAATATGTTTTACGGTGCGACCGTTGGGGCGAGCGCACCATTTGATCAAATAATTAACTATGATAAATCAATAAAAATAAAAGTATCAACGTAACGTAAATGAATTTGAATGCAAAAAAAATATAAACATGCCTATTTTTTCTAGTAAATTTTCATAATTCATAATTTATAAGATTGTTTAATATTTATTTAAACAGAATTTATCTCAGTTTTTACAATGTTGTTGAATAATAAAGATTTTAACATAATGTTTATTGCAGTATATTTACATTTTCAAGTGTCTTTGCCTGTGATAACACTACATATCAATTTTGTACTATATAACCCATAATACAAATGACGCCAAATCGAGGCGCCAGCGGAGTTTGCTTATCAATATTTAAATATATAATCGTACGATGGCTTAAAATTATATAAATATAAGTAATAAGGAATCATTCTTTGAATATTATGAGATGATAATTTCGGTCGTGGTGTGATCAAATCTATCGGGCTTTATTGGATTTGATCACACCCCGACCGAAATTATCACCTCATAATACTCAAAGAAAAATTCCTTATTCCTTATTTATTTCCTCTTTTCTTGCAGCAGACATTTTTCTTAAACTTACATATAAAAAATTTACTTATCATAGAGTCCCCCCTCCCCCCGTTTAAAAAATAATATAACTTACGTATAAAAAAAAATTGGTGATCATTTAAGAAAAACGGTTTTGGATCCCCCCCCCCCGGGAGGATGTAATAAATGTGAAAATAAAGATACCATTGAGCAGTTAAAGAGCTAAATGCATACTACGCACTCACCATTCCTCACCCGGATTAGAATTTCCATGATTTTGAGAATTTATTTTTCATTTTACTTGTAAATATTTTTTGAATGATGCTGCCGCGCCCCCTTTTAAAAAACGTTCCTGGAAATTTATTACTGTAAATATATAGTGAATAAAATAAATGTGAGCATTCATCCAAATGAGAGCAAGTTACAACTGTTTTCTATTGAAAAAAAAAGATTTCCCCATTCTTTAGCTTTGCAAGATTTTGAGAAGATTTTGGTATTTATATTCCAGCAGATTTACAATAACTAGGCCTACTTAGAGTAATTTCCCCTTATTGTGACGTCAAAGTTCACGTCGGTCAAGTGTCGTCTGTCTCTTTGAAAAAAAACTAAGTGAATTAATACTGTTTTGTTTACTTAAAAAGCATGATATTCATGAAATTACACAATTTATCTCTTTCTCAAAAGTTTTACTTTGATTCTCGCGAGAAGGAATCAAGTCTAGTGAGATCGTCCGACATTGATAAATTGCATTGTGGGTCGAAATTTACTGACATCGAAAAATTCTGTGGGATCAATGTGCAAGAATCTATTGTGACGTCACTCGAAGGAACGACAACTCTGTTAGTCTTATGTAATGGAATTGCCTTTTATCTTGTTCTCGTGAGAGTGTGAAATGGGAAACCATATTTACAGGGAATTACTGAGACGATTAAAACAAGGCATTACTGGTCCGAATTACTGACGCCAAAAAAATCCGTTGAATGAATGTGCAACTAGTCCGAATTTTCTATTCACACACGCCTTGCCGGTAGCGCTCGCTTCGCGCCGGAGCTGCGCGCCGGCGAGCTGCGCTCGCTACTATGTTTTTCGGCCTGTGTTTATTTGGTCATCTTTGCGCATTTTGTTGTGTAATATTTAATTTAACGTCTGATTTTAACTGGAATTTTTTTAATCGTAAGATTAAGGTCAGACGACACGTTCCTCGAGAATCTTTTTTGTATCTCCTCGTAATAAAGAGTTCCAGTAAAAAATATTAATTTTATAATTATTTTAAAAATGATAAAAATTTAATTTGATGTGGTTATGTGTCTAGATGGCCGAGTGGTTATAATCGTGGCCGCTCACTGCCAGAAGCGTATATGTTCTAGAGGTCGTGCGCTCAAAGCCCCACACCGTCCGAGATAGAGTTCCAATATAGTGAAATTTACTGTGCGGTATATGTAAAAAAAATTATATCAGCAATTCAAGTGTATTTTCAAGAAGATTATATAGGAAATTGCATACTCTAGTATTTTGCAAATATGCCTGGTAAGGTACCCTAATATTTTGCAAGAAAGCTTGTCAAAATAATAGTAAATAGGAACAAGTTAAATAAAATTGAGGAACGTGTCGTCTGACCTTAAACCAGATAAAAATAACTTAGTATAATTCTTTGAAATAGATTTCAATACAATAAAGTCGAGTAGTATCCTTAAAATAAAATGAGATAGAACAACACTATCCTGCGGTTTCCACATACCAATAAACATCAAGTTTATTTTTGTAGTTACATCGGATGCTAACTTCTTCTTAAATGACGACTTTGCTTATTTTGCATATATTCATAACAGAGCGTGGGTATCACTAGTGAGCATTGGCTCACAGATATCTTGTTCACCCAGCCAGCTCTGAAAACTCCTTCCCATTTTTTTTATTCAGTTTGCACTCATCAAAAGCATGTAAAATGATAAGATGAACACAGACTGAACAATATAAGTCAATTTAATACATGGCGCTTGTTATCTTTGTACAATTGAAAATAAACTTTAACAGTATTTCTTTCATAAAAAAGCATTATCTTCCATAGTTTAAATTATATGTATGTTTTTTTTTCTAGCAGTAAACGATGAAAACAGGTCGCTTATCTGATCTTCAAGTTTAATTCAGAACAGACAAAAGCAAGCAAGTTGTTATAAAGCTATTATAATAAAAACACACAATGATTGTAATTGTTCGAAAAAAATGTATACATGTATACGTTGAATAGTTACAATGTGCCATGACGTTAAACCAAAATTTCATACCGTCTTTTGTGAGATAAGACAAATCAAAAGCCAAATTGCGTTCCTAAAAAGAAACCTTAAACATTTTTATGATTTTAATTGTACCCAACTGCTATAGAATTAATGATCAAGCTTTTATTTACACTTGGCGAAAACTTGGTATACAAAATTTTAGAATAATGCCACGAGTAAAGGTTTCAAACATGCCGACCACAGACACTAGAGGACTAAAAACACATTTTTCTGACCTTCAGTCCATCGCTTCCCGATGCATTATGGGTTTGTTCAAACCTCTTCAAATGTCTACATAGATTCCAACTACGAGAGATCTTCCAACAGCGTCTTTTATTATAGCATTGAATCATGATTTTTTGAAGTATACACTCTCATAACTGCAGCGGTGTGTGCATACAAATTGAGTAACGCGCGTTAGCGCGTTATGAAAATTTGTATGCACACACCGCTGCAGTTCAACGTTTGTGACGTCATAATAAAACTCGTCAATTTGACCTTTGACTACTTGTTGCATTTAGAGGCATTTAAACATCACGGAATTTAATGGAAAACACAGTAGAATGTAAATATGTTTAGGTACAACCCAACATTCTCAATCAATGTGCTTAAAGGTTCTCACATGCGACATATTCTTTTAAAAAAATGAACGACTGAGGATATTTTGTGCATATAACCTTCTGAAATCAAGCATAGCCTTCAAAATAACATGTTCAGGGCCAATTATGAATCAAAATACAGATTTCAATTCGATACAGATGATAGACAAGGCCCAAAAGTGCACATATGATCAGGAAATTATTTCCGCCCCGAAGCGAAGCCGAGGGAAATAGACTAAATGTAGCTTGAGTGGAACTGGAATCTTGCTGACTCCCTCAATGGTATATTTTAACTGTGTTTTATACCGATACAAACAATCAATTAGGAAAAGTTCAAATTAATATAACTCTTCGTGAATCCAACAAGTTTTAACGTCAAACTGAATATAGCTAAATGGCACACGCGATGTACTGTGACATATACAGGTTATGCTATACGAAATATTTGAATACATAGAACCAATCAAAAACGACGTTGCGCCTAGAATAATGATATGATAATGCTTTTATTTGGAATATTTCGGAGCTTTCCCTTTGGTCAAAAGAAATTACCAAATGTTCCGAATAGGGATGTATCAGTTACTGTTTCGATGATCGTGAAGCTGATAGTAAAGTTGGACTTTAGAGGTGGCCACACCTCTTGAACAAAATAAAAGTATGCAATATTTTTGCATTTTTCTTTTCTCTTCTAAATGACATATATTTAATTTTGTTCGACGGGTGTTGCCATCTCGAATATTTGGAATAAATATTATAGAATTGATATTGTAAGCTCCCTGGGGATGGCCAAGCATAATTTGGGAGCACTACTTATATAATAGTGTTGTGTTGTGCATGTACTATGCCTAAATAGTAGTCAGGGTTTAATACATGGTGCACGAGCCGGAGGAATGTATGATGTATCACCTGAAATATTTGGTTCAAACTTTAGCCTTAAAATCGTTTAATATTTTTTTATATTTATTATGATTTTTTTATTTAATTTCTATTTTGAAGGGGGGGGGGGCATGCTTTAAAGATTCATTTGACTCCCAGAATATTTTTTATACATTTTGTTTTGTCTATGGTATACAGTATTTGAGTATGAGTATATTTTGCTTTTTTCATTTCTCATTTTTTACTTGTTTAGGAATTTATTTCTGTACATTGTTAACTTTTTTGTTATGTGGGTTTTGTTTTTCTGAAAGGGGGGGGGGGGGGGTGGGGGGTACCGGGCTTTCAAATTTGTATTTATTGGGTCCATTTTCAGTACGTACAGTTTTATATTATTTTAAAACTTCCTTCTAAACAATTTTATTTTTTTAAATGTTTTTATTATATATACACTGGACAAAATTGCTAATGCACCATTTGAAATAAAATAATATTTACATCGTAGTATTTTTTAAAGATATATTTAATGTTTAAATAGGTCACCTAAATTATAAGTTAGACATTTAAATGTCAAAACGGATAAATGGATGCAATGTTAACCGAAGCGTGACTCTTCTTTAAAAATGCTCAAATCGTGCTCACACTTCTTTTGGAAAGATAAATCTTTACTTTCTTTTTTGTGATCTTATTATTGATGCATGCATTACTAAAACCTCACCAAAAAACCCTACGGGGTATGGCGCGTTTGATCGCAGAAGAGCGTGGCAGGACAGTTGGTATGTTCTCTGCAGAATGCTCCTTTAGTGAGGTTAGAAAAAATGTTAATAATTGTACGATTACCGGTGATGTTTGCTAAAACATGACACAGCATGCTTATCAAATAAAAAGAAATGTCGTTTAAGGTAGCCAAAGTGTTTAAAAGGCACCACACGTCAATTGCAAGGTTGTACCGGAAATTTGCGCAAACCGGAAGTGTGAGGGACCGAGTAAGAATTCCAAAGCGTCGCGTAAATATTAGGCGAAAAGACAGACAGATCCCATTTATACGAGCAAATGGAGCCCACACCTGATATTGGTATGTGAATCACATAATGGGGGGTACCAATGTTTCATAAACAGTACTCAAAGCAACTGGTCAATAAGATTACAACAAATGATGTTTCATTTTCCGTATTATTATAAACTGTTAAAATAGTATACTAATCAATCTTTGTTGCGTTCAGGTCTAAAACAATCAAAGAAGTAGTAGGTGGTGCGTTAGCAATTTTGCCCTGTATGTATATATATATATATATATATATATATATATATATATATATATATATATATTCATCAATCTTTTTTCTTGGTATCGGGGATGAATAAACACAAAAATAAGTTTATATAAGTTTTTATATATATATATATATATATATATATATATATATATATATATATATATATATATATATATATATATATATATATATATATATATATATATAAACACAAAAATAAGTCCAATGCTCAAACAACTTTTATCTATAGCGCTTTCGCCCTACCGGGCTCTTCAGTAGATCACATATCACATATCATTTTACTTTATAGAAAATGACAACGGAGGATTTTATCTTCATATCTAATGCTGTATTAAATTACATATCACATATCATTTAAAATCTTTGTAACTCTATAGCACTGAAGAGCCCGGTAGGACGAAAGCGCTATAGATAAAAGTTGTTTGAGCATTGGACTTATTTTTGTGTTTATATATATATATATATAATTTAAGAGCATTTCTTATTCAACTTTAAAAGGGGAAACATGCCACTGTGATATTTTGTACGCACTTCTGCTGGCTATTGCTCTGTCATTAACTATACAGGATTTTGCACAAAGTTTCCCCATCTAATAAGACCTTCAATATGTTATGTATATACAATAAAAAAATTCCAATGTATTGTAATTTTCAAGGGGGTCACTGCCTGTGATCCCCCGCGGGCCCGTACCCGAGATAGAATCGGATAGCCCTGATTGCTGCCAATATTTACAAATGCAGACTTTAATCACCGCTCCTGCACATATATAGGGACTCAACGTTACGCAGGCAGGGATGACCGCACACCTACGCAACTGAACAGGTACCAACGTTAACGCAAGCAGGGATGACCGCACACTTGCGCCAACAACGCAACCTAACGCAAGCAGGGAGTGTCGCACACTTGCGCTAGATAGGCCAGAACACCAGCAGGTAAGACCACACACTAGTGCTCCGCCGCAACCACCACCAATACAAGCAGGGATGATTGCAAACGTGTATTAATGCGATACAAAGCAGGGATGACCGCACACTCTGTATCGTAGGTTAGAATACACTAAGATTACATAGAGCAGGGAAGTCCACACACTCAATCTAGCCGTACCTGTTCAAGTTTAAACCCAAACAGTCGTTCTCCGAAACCAAATAGACACTGTCCCTATATATGTGCCGGCCTAAAATAATTCGAAGTATCTAAAAACGGAAAATTAAAAATAAACAAACTAATCCGACTTAGCCCAAAACTACTCATGCATAACAACTTATATACATTGAATATTTATTATTGTATAAAAATAATCATCACTTTATTTGGTAATTATTGGAAACATTAATTGAATCATCAAAAATGACTTAAGTGTTTTTTTCAACAATAGTATAGATAAATTAGAAATTCAAGTACAGAAAGTACTGATAATAGTTGATTTTACTTTGAATCTTTTGCGTTTCAACGTAAAATTCATTGCAATAAAAGCAGATTGCGTTTAAACGCTTAAGAAATTAATTTTTTTACTGGACTGGCCATGATCATCTTCGCTAGCCAAGGGTTTTCGGTCCGCTTTGCTCCCTATAAACCCTTGGCGGATTTCATTATGAAAACTCGGTGACAAGCTCCGCTTTATGATTGGCTGCAGCTGCGAGTAGCTGATCCAATCACAGTGCATGTAAATATAAACTTTAAAAGAAAACACATGTGGGATCTTTGGTAAAACATTCGGTGCTTTTAACAATTTGAGACACAAGTTCTCGAGTACAGTGCTTCTCCAACGATGGTCTACCAAATCGCTTTAAAACCTATCTATTTTACTGGGATTGAACATGTAGTTCTACAAACTTGTCAAGGCTCGCGTGATCAGCATGGGAAGTAAACATGGCGAATTTAGAAGTTGCCTATCCCGTTAGTATATATACGTTCCTGCTTATTTTTATTGCTTTTAAAGATTCAATTATCTTCGTTTTATTTAATTTCGTTGGTCCGCAATATTAACGGTAGCGATACCTGGTTTTAGGACATGAAAGCTTTCATATGAATCGGCGACTTTCTCACTCCCGGTCCGTACAAAACACAATGAATAAAACATTCTGTGCTTTCCCTTGGTTATTACTTACTTCGTATTTAACATGTTTAATAGCATCGTTAATTATGTTCCGACATTCGGTAGTCAACATGTTTTTAAGTTGTATTAATACCGTAGTGTATATATCACCCGTTGTTTAATTCGATTAAAATAAAATATGCAAGGGGCGCAACTCAAGTTGCTCGCTAGATAGCGCCACCACGTCACCGAGTTTTCGTAATGAAATCCGCCAAGGGTTTACGGGGAGCAAAGTGGACCGAAAATCCTTGGCTAGCGAAGATGGGCCATGATGAGCTTCACTACAATATATATGCCCAAACGAAATAAGACCTGTGATCCTAAATTTTGTCGTACTGGACTAATTTTACTATTAACAAAACATCTCTAATAAGAAAGCATATTTAAACTATCTAACTCATCTGGTTTATTGTTTTCATTTCAAATTGAATCATATATGAATAAAAAAAATTTTTCTATAGTTTTATTTCAATGGTGAAATCATTTGAACTCGAAAAGTTTAAAAAGGGAAATTTTTACTTTGTGACATATAGAGGAAATTTAAAAGCAGTTCCGACAAAAGGCAATCGCACATTTTCAGCGGCGGTTGAATTGTACTGACGTGCTTAAAAATGTCATTCTTTTGTTGATGAACCATTCAAGTCAGGGGCTGATAAAATGATTTTCTTGATATTTATTTTATGTTTTTGCGCACATGGCATCAAAATTCCAAAATGCATAGGGTGAGTAATATTTAAGATTTTAAAAAGGTAAGCGTTATATATAAAGCGAGTTATACGTTTGTCTTGCCGCTAGCGTAAATTTCAACTTAAAATGTCCTGCATTAGGTTCTTTAGCGGAAAAATCTGTTTTGTTTTACTTTTAGAAAATAATTGATATAATATGTGTTATTTCATGAACACATTTATATCAAGTGTAGACCAAAGTACCTAAAAGTTGATATATTATTTCAAATTGGTTTTGAAAGTCAAATGATAATCATAATGTGTGTATATATATATATATATATATATATATATATATATATATATATATATATATATATATATATATATATATATATATATATATATATATTAAAATCAATTTTTTAATACTATTACATTTACTTTGATAAAAGGAACTTAAAATTATGCTGTGATGGGTACATCTGGAACTCGAAAACAAACGCTTGCGAAGGTATGTATTTTGCTTGTTTGTACGTAAGGTATATTTGTGTTTTGTGTTTGTTTTTTAAGGTTTTTTTTAAATATTTTTTGGGGGAGGGGGTGTCGCTTGGTTGGTATTGGGTGGGGCTGAAGAGGATAAAAAAATTCAACAAAATACTAAACATGGTCCAGATTTTGATATTCTTTTACTTTATACTACTTTCAGCATGCCTGTCAGGTTTTAGTGGAATGAATTGTACTAAGAAATGTCCATTTCCTACGTATGGAGATAGATGTCAAAAGTTATGTAAATGTAATAAAGAGCAGTGTGATGTGTCTACAGGATGTACTTTACTCTTTGATGGTATATTTATCTTTTTTATATCATTATTAAATGTGAATTGAGTATTTCTTGATAGTAACATAAACCCTCTCAATACCAGAATTGTCCAAAAAAAATTTCCAAAAGTGTATAACATCAAACTGGTATAAATAATTTGCTTTTTGAAGAAAAAACGACTCCAACAATGGTTACCCTTGGATTGAGCTTACTGAATGAAAACATCACAAGATTGGTTTCAAAGACCCTTATACCATCGAATTGCACAAATACGAAATCATCAACAGAAAGTAAAATTATTCTTGTTATAATAAAAATAGTAGGTGTTGTAGGAGCAGCTTTAGTCTTTGCAAATATATTTTTGTGGGTATATGAGCACAGAGAACGAAAAAAGGAAATTACAATTAATTAAAATTGTTTCAGAAATGATATAATTACATGATTTTTTTTCAAATCGTTACAGGAACTATTGTTATTTCAAGCGTTTTATACTCAATAACGTAAATAATTGTACAAAACAGAACTGGTATACCAGCTATCATTTTCAACAAGACGGAAATAGATTTGAAAAGGAAGAAAGTGTCATTTACTGGCTAACGATCGTTTTTTCTACACAAAAAATCAATTAGAAAACAACTTTAAACGTGAATATTGGTGGTATTTATGTTTTTGTCAACAAACTTTCAATGCAAGAGGTGTTAATGTAAATAGAATATAAATAGTGTTTAACATTGTATCATGTTTTATTTTAGTGAAGCTACTTTGTATGTTTTTGAAAAGCAGACAATTTGGGATTTTTGTGTCTAAACGACATGATATACTTACAGATTATGTCATTCAATACCCGGGGCGTATTATTTCATAATTTTATTTACATTTGCAAATATTCTTCTTTACCTATAAAAAAGCGAAAACATTCAATTCTGTGTGAACTTTGTTATGATGTCACAATGATTATCGCACTCACTTAACGTTTGACGGTTGCAATATTGTAACGTAAAAACGTTATTATATTAATGAATCTGAAAGATTTGTCTTTCTTAAAACGTAAATATACATGTAAGTAATAAACAGCAATGTTAAAAAGTTTACCGGAATATGAACATGGTTAGTATTGTACGTGTTCAAATCTTCTGAGAAGTCCTTTTGGGCTTTACATGATTTGATCAAGTAAGCAAACAAGTTCATATCCCTGTGAACTTTTTAATTTGCAGTGTATTTATTAATTGAACACGACACTTAAACCTAAAACTACCATAGCTGTCTTGCTACATGTATTTAAAAGTCATAGGAGACAACATGTTATAGCTGAAAATAAATTTGTTTTCTATAATCGAAAATTATTAGATAAGTATTATAATAACATTCGCACAGTAACTGGCACGACTGCTTATCGAAAGGTGGATTCGTGCAAAAGAATCATTCACTGGCGTCGGAAGCAAATTGAAAGTGGGGGGGGGGGGGGGGGGCTAGACTAATCCAAAATCATGGAAATCCTAATCCGTGGGGGGGGGGGGGAGTATACCTATACTTCCCGTAAAAAAAATTACATGAAATTCCTGATCCGGGGGGGGGGGGGGGTAGTATGCTTCTGAATCCAACTTTTCAATCTTTCAAGGTAAATTTAGAAACAATTATCTTTCCTGCGAGAAAAAGTGGGGGGGCTGAACCCTCTATTATGCTATGTTTCTAATAGTAAGGTATAAATTTGCAAAAAAAGTGGGGGGGGGGGGGGGCTAAGCCCCCCCCTTGCCCCCCCCCCCCCCCCCCCGGTTCCGACGCCTATGTGATTTAAGCATTGACTGCTTAATTTTTGATGTCGTCGGTCCTATAACACACCAGGCCGTGCAGACAAATTGAATACCGCGCTTTAAAATCTTTGCCTTATTGAGAATATTTAATGGCTAATCATGTGCAAATTTTAACAATTCGTACTTTATTCTTACGTCAAGAGAAAACTTCCCTAAATAATACAAAAGGAGACATTGTGATTGTTTACTAGTTAGTGTTTAATGAAACCATTGCATCTTCATGATACTGTTTCTTTAACACTGTCTTTCCGATTAAGCTTTACCCGTCTGATTTGCATTTGGATTGAGAACAGGTTTAAATTCTCCTAGACAACACATTCTAGGCCCTTGTCTGAAAACGCTTCAATCATTAATCTATATCCGTCGTTTGTCTATCTTTTGTTTTGATTCTGTTTTTCACAAATTGAAAGTGGTCTCTTGTGAGGTAAAATCAACAATAATCACGTAACGATTTTCTTTCGCTGACAACTTTGGTCTCTTATTCATATAGTAAATGCTCAAAATATGTGTTTCCCAATATTTTTTATTAATATTCTATAGTACAAATTTAATATTCATTAGGAAAAAAAACTACTGTTAAAATCCGTCTCCTATGACCTTTAAACTTGTATTTCCATGTGCATTTATATCCTTAATTTCCTGTTTAAACTAATGAACATGCTTGTATGTGAAAGGGTGATAACTATCGAAATGTAATACAAATATGAGCTGCATATTCATACAAGATCATTCCAGCGTTGAAGAAGGCATCTTAATGACTGACTATAAAGAATCATCAGAAAGAAGGGTCAGGATATCAACCTGAAAATTAAAATGACCCGTGATTTAATTTTTTAGTTTTCACAATTGGTTTGTCCAGTTAATACATTATCAACTATTTTTTGTTTGTATGCTAATTAAGCGTTTTGTATATTGTATTGTCATTATATGACATACATTGATTGCATGTCAGTTGTTACATAGTATTTAGATACATATACTGCCTGTTGCACTTTGCCAAAAACAGTGTTGTAATTTTTTCTTCTTCAATGTTTTTTTTTAAATTTATTGTATAGTAGTGTATCAATCTGAAGCATGTAAATAATGATATGAAACAGAAAAAAAATGTACAAAGCATTGTTTCATTGATACATGAAATAAAATTAAATTAAATTTAGATCTGACTTTTACTTGGGACCAATGTCGCATGCCATTTTAGGAAATATAGACCTTAAACAGAAATGAAAATTTTGCTAAAGATTGGCATGCACATTAAATATTTGAAAAAATCAAACAGATATAGTAAAACTCGGTTAAAGCAAAGTCCCCGAGACCAATGGACGTACTTCGTTACATCCATAATTCGTTGTATCCGTATAACGAATTTGTAATTAATAACTAAAGCGAGTTTACTATGTAATTATGTTTTCTTTCATCAGACTATAATTAGACTTTGACCCGTGCGTGCACGGGTCAAAATTGCATATGATATCGGACATTTACGAAATAGACACATCGACACACCATATTGTTGACACAATATTCTATAATATATGATACAAACTGTATGATAACCATATGTAATTTCCATACCTTATTGTATGATACGATATTTTTCACAAACCTCGATACCTTCCATTGAGTAGGTGTATATTTCGATCTGGAGCATATAATACGATCTGGAGTATGAGATCGTAATCAAGAAAGTTTTATATCCTCGGGGCCTTGTCGGTCCTTAAAAAATAAGTATAAATTATATTCAATACTTTTAAATTCCTCTGAAATAATCAAATTGTTTAATTTAATGAAACTTTCTAACTTAAATAGAACATTCCACTGAGAAAGTTTGGGTCGGGTTTCCAAGAAAGCAAAAACATGGTCAAAAACGGCATATATAACTTTAATAGTCTTTACACCAAGGTATGTCTATCAAAAAGTAGATAATGCAAATATTGACCATTTATTGTAGGTAGGTATTCATATTCAAATCGTTTTTTTTTAAATTTAAGCCAAACATAATCAATCAATGTAAGTCTATGCATTCACCAACGTTAACCTTGAAATGTGTTTACAAAAAAGGCCACAGTAACCTATATGTGCTTTTTTCCTTAAACGTTGTTCAATGCTTATTTTTTAAAAGAAAATTTAATCTATTTTTTTTAAACTTTGATACGCTGAGGCTATTGATAATTAGTTTGCTAACTAAGGTGATGCGCACATTTGTATGCATTGTTCAAATTTTAAACACTTGAACATGTTCGCCAAGGTTTATACTAGAAGATTTTTAATCCCATTTGTCGAATCACCGTTGCAAAAAGTTTATCACGGAACTTAACCACTTAAATATAGTTCACTTTCAAATTCAAAACAAGATGTCATGTCACCTCTTATTAAGAGTTGGTTTGATTTTATATAGAAAATCAAAATGTGATCAAATTAACAGAGAAATTATTTCTATCGACTTTTTTGAAGGAGGTTTTAAAATGATTAAAGCTCTATTGAAGTCATTTAAACAACAGGCCACTGTCAGCCATATTAGTTTCTATAGCCCTATTGTCTGCCGACCAGGTACTACCCAGGTGAATGGTCACGCACGAATGATTTTACTGATGATTGTCAACGTGTTCGGGTTGTATCGGCTAATACAAAAGGCATACTAAAGAAAAATATTACATATTATTTCCGGCGTATGAAACATACGACAAAATGCAAAGGTTTCCGAAATGCCCGAGTTCTGAAATAAAATAAAATAGTTGTACTTTACTAATCATTCTTGACGTTTAAGAACTGCAGGCAACACACGGGCTCCAAGCAAACGAAAAGGAACATTTTTACTTCGAATACCTATATCGGTATCAATTTCAAAATCTCAGGTAAGAATTATTTTTAAAAGCATACCGGCTTACACTTTACAATTACATGCATTCAATTGAAAAAAATAACGAAGAAAACATGAAATAGATACTTTGTAAAAGTGTTACAGAAATTCAAAGCGAACCGATTTAAGCCCCGCGTTTACCTCCAGCACGGACTGTTTACGATATGTTCTGCCCATGCGCAGAGCGGTGACTGAAAATGAAAGTACATCGAAAACGTGTATACACAAGGGCGATATTATTAGTCATTGCTTCAAGAAGATAGACGCTTACTAGGATAGATACGTTTGAAAACAAGTTTTATAAAAATAAAAATTTTGCTTTGGATTGCACTTTAGACTCTATTATGTATTGAAGCAGTGCCATAAATATGGATTTTTATATAGATGGTGACGATAATGTTGATCATCATAACGGTGAAGACGAAGAGATGGGCGAAGAGTGTGTAAATTACATAGATATGACAAGGTTATATGTACACCCAAATATTTATTTCCAATTGAGGAGAAGTATGTAAATAACGAAGTTGTTCGAAATATATGATGTTTCCCTGGTCTTTTATGATTTTGAAATAATTTCAATGCAAGGTATGTTTTCTGCAATGTAAAATATCACAAAAAATATCTTGATTTTTTTTAAAAGCCAGAAAACCGTCAGATATTTTGGACTAGTAACAGTCAGATATTTTGGACTAATAACAAGGATATGACAAGTTTCATCTTCGCTAGCCAAGGGTTTTCGGTCCACTCTGCTCCCCATAAACCCTTGGCGGATTTCATTATGAAAACTCGGTGACAAGCTCCGCTTTATGATTGGCTGCAGCTGCGAGTAGCTGATCCAATCACAGTGCATGTAAATATAAACTTTAAAAGAAAACACATGTGTGATCTTTGGTAAAACATTCGGTGCTTTTAACAAGTTGAGACACAAGTTCTCGAGTACATCGCTACGATGGTCTAACCAGATCGCTTTAAATCCTACATGTATCTATTTTACTGGGATTGAACATGTAGTTCTACAAACTTGTCAAGGCTCGCGTGATCAGCATGGAAAGTAAACATGGCGAATGTAGAAGTTGCCTATCCCCTTAGTATATATACGTTCCTGCTTATGGTTATTGCTTTTAAAGATTCAATGATCTTTGTTTTATTTAATTTCTTTGGTCCGTAATATTCACGACAGCGATACCTGGTTTTATGGCATGAAAGCTTTCATATAAATCGGCGACTTTCTCACTCCGGTCCTTACAAAACACGATGAATAAAACATTCTGTGCTTTCCCTTGGTTATTACTTAATTCGTATTAAACATATTTTTAAAAATAGCATCGTTAATTATGTTCCGACATTCGGTAGTCAGCATGTTTTTAAGTTGTATTAATGCCGTAGTGTGTATATAACCCGTTGTTTAATTCGATTAAAATGTAAATATGCAAGGGGCGCAACTCAATTTGCTCGCTAGATAGCGCCACCACATCACCGAGTTTTCGTAATGAAATCCGCCAAGGGTTTACGGGGAGCAAAGTGGACCGAAAACCCTTGGCTAGCGAAGATGGACAAGTTTATATATTATCTTTAATACATAGTTCACTGTACATATATATGCGAACTTTCAACAAGTACTGTTACTGTTTTTCACTATGGGCTAATCATAAAAATTATACAAAAACCATTCATTTAATCATGATACTTTCTTTTTTTTATCCCCTCGCACAACTTGTTGCGAGTGGGATATAGCATCGCTGCTGTGCGTGTGTGTATGTGTGTGTGTTTGTGTATCAATTTCAGCCTTTTTAGCAAAAATTTAAAGAAAACCCTCGCATGCATGTGTATCAAACTTCGTACACTTCATAGGCATGTTTTAAAGACAAACCCTATTAATTTTCAAGGAATTCCGTCATATATTTTTTTAAACATCGTTAAAATTACAACACTGAGAAATTTTATGTACGACTTTCGGTTCGTGAAAGTGAAAGCTGAAATTTTGTTGGATGTAAATCCTGTAAGGGTAAGAAGCAAACATTTTTGAGAAATTGGAAGTTGAAAGGATCTCTCAAGTGAAAAACTGAAGCAAGCAGTATATAATGTTCATCCTAATTTAATCGAAACAAACAGCCGTCTGAGCCGAATTTCGGTCTCTATTTACTTAGAGAAGGACAGGTTTATAATTCAGAAGAGACTTTGACAAGTATCGTCAACATGATTAGCCGGGAATTCATTTCAATTACATGTTAATCCCTGAAGATATGCTACTCTTTTTAAAATATAGGGGTTAAAATTATGACGTTAGCTCGAATATTCTCATAGAGCAGACTATAAATCGCTATATCTTAGCTACGTTTCCTTTACAATATGAAACTTTAATTTGCCTTCACTAATTGTCTATATGCGTAATGTATGTCCCTGGATAATGAAAATTAATAAACTATATTACTAAAGTTTGACACGTTTGGGGTGTGTTTTCCATAGTAATGAGAGCAATTGTACAACAACGTAAATGCACCCATCCCCCAAAGAACAAGGGGCAGTAAGCATACATTATTTGCCCAATATTTTTTTAAAATTTCAAACAAGCTCAATTATTGACATGATTTAATTTTTTTGTTGATGGGATGTATATTTTTCAATATATATTCGCAAAATTGTCACCGATTTTTTTTAGTAGAGTTATCCATCTTTTGATCTGAGTAATTTTCCGGATATTGCGTATTTCCTATGAAATGGTCACATTCCCAACAAGAATTAGATTTGGCCGCATGCAAACAACACGGTAAAATTTTAACAGATTAATCAAAATAACGAAAGAACTTTATTCTCAAAATATTTTGTTTTTGTTTGCATGCGGCCACTGTTAAAAAAATAAATTATGTTGTTTTACGATGGGCGAATTTTTCGGTTCCGGTTTCGGTTTTTATACACAGCAGACGTAAACAAAAGTGAAAGTCGGACGACAGCAATAGATATGAAAGCAAAATCAGTTCATTAACTGGTAAGAATGTGTGGAAATAGTATAAGACTTAAAGATACAGCTATTGGATTATGAATTATGAATTAAATGGGGTATTGTAATTGATCTGCATTCTTTACCATGTTTACGAGATCGACAGCTGACCGAGCGATCAAAAACTTGCATGATTGACAGTAATCGCTAACTTCACCATGTGGAATACATTAGGCTATAGTCTTATTTCTAGTAAGTAGTTTGAAAATGTAATAAAATTTTAAAGGAAAGAGATATCGATATCGTGAATGAAACCGCTTCCGTTTACAATGAAAACTAAGATTAGTAAGAACACGGTTACATTTTAAATTGCTTTTGATCAACTGTTGATTGAAAGTCAGCTATAGGTGATTGGGTATAGCATTACGACAATAGGTTGACATTACACAACACATGGAATATTTATTTAACAATAAAAAAAATCATGTTTTCAGTCTACTTATCAAATTGCCCTCTAATACCAAGGCTATGTTAATTTGTGTTTTGAGTAAATGATACACTAGCACATAACTGCTATTTGTGTATTTTATAAGAAATCTGTTATTTTTATGTTTTAAAATAGATCTACATTTTATACTTTATTGCATTTAAATTATTTAGATAATCGCTTTAATAAAAAATGGGTAACTAATGTACATGTATGTAATGGTTATGTATATAGAATACATGTATGTTCTAAAAACCCATGGTAATATTATTTTTATACAAGTAATATCCTGTAACATGTTTATTGAAATTCTTTCTTTCATTCTTACTGTAATTGGTAAACATTTTTCTTTACATACATGTAAATGTAACAAAATCAATATCCAACTAGATGCTGTCATTAGACAGTAATACCCGCACCATGTGTTTGCCCCTAAATAACACTGTTTTGTACCAGTTTAATTAAAAATGAAGGCTATATGCAAGCTCTGGTAATACAATTAAAATTTATAATTTTCATAACTGAAGGATGAGATCCCTTCCCATATGATAATACACATCGTGACATGAGCAGCACTTTATGTGCAATTTGGGGTAGAACTGTTTGCAGTGTCTTTTCAGTTAATCAATAATCTTAACATTTTATGTCATAGAAAGTAAAATGGTCTATATAATTATTACAAACAAAATTAAAAATTAAATTATGCCCCCTCCCCGTGGCGGTTGCCGGTTTTAGATTTGCTTCTGTGTGCCTACATGAACATCATCGTTTGCACAGATTTAGAGAAGGGATGGAAGTGAGGGGTCCAGACCCCCCCCCCCACCCCCTCCACCACATGAAAATTCATTTATATCAATTGTAAAATTACCAAAATACACCTTGGACCCCAATGCTCTTACAGACATGTAAACGCTCTACCCATTGCGCTTCAATGTTAGGTAACATTATTTGGGGGTAAATATTTAATCAATATTTAATATACTTTATTGTTTATCTCAATAGAAACTATACATGTACATCACAATACGCAGGTGTTCTGCACCACCTTAAAGCTGTTATTTACCTAATAAGATAGTGCAAGTGGATTTGATGTATAGGTCATAAAAATACATGCATGTTACAAATGAATGATCTTTGTCTGAAGTTACGTACACAACACAGGTCTGCATGTCTCATTAGCGGGTACTAGTTTTACCCAGCTCTTCGATTAGATGGGTTCACGTGTATACATACATGAGTGTTGCTAAAACGCGGAACGGAAAACGGAACGGAAAGCGGAACGGAAGGGAAAACGGAAAATCTTATCTACTGTTATTTACCTCTTAGATTTGTTAATCATGCTAAAACGATATACTTTATGTACCTTTTTAATTTTTTTTGATAGATTAGCAATATCAGATTATTTATTCAAGAATATTTATTTCCTCAAAATTAACAGTACATGCATTGACCACTATATTCTGTCCCAAAATATCCTCAATTCACTTTTTACTGTATATTTATATATATATACCTCAGGGTTCACGCGATTCTCTTTTAGAAGCATTAAACATTCTCATTATTCTTTCTTTAAAACGCCCTCTCTAGCTTATCAGCTGGTATAACTACACGGCTACATGTAAAAATAAAGAAGTCTACGGGGATTTGCATTTCAACAGACCCGGATGATAGTGTTGAAAAATTGTGCAAGGTCTTCTGAGTGACTTCCAAATGGAGAAAAGATGTCAACATTTTCCATCATAAATCGTCCAAATGTGCTGCAGGAATATTTTGGGATCGACAGACTATAGTCCAAATATATAATCGGATAATCAAACCAGGCAACGTCTAGAGCTCTCTATTCGGGTCATATGTATATAGCTGCTGGAATAAACAACTGCTTAGTAATGCAAATGTAAACAAAATTGCATTGCTAAAAATACTAGTTTCACAAATTACTAGTTTCACAAATTACCGGGTATTTTAATGTTTACTGTAGTTTAATTTTTAATGTCGTCAGTCCTACGGGTTTTTTTTCTTCCATTTCAATGATACTGTATCGTCTGTATGATAAAAGATCGTCTAGAACACCGAAAATTCAATTTTGATGTAAGTATATACATGTACATCATATTTGAAATATAAAAATACTCAAAACACGTATAAAACGCTTTCACTAACTGCGTACGTTACACTGATATGCCAGCAATACCATATAAGAAAAATAAGTAAAAAGTTATAGCTAATTTGCTCGTTTAATCATGTTAATGTTTCACAATTCGTATATATAATTTGATTTTTCCGTTTCGTACTCAACTAAAGTCGAATTAATACAATGCTATAATTGATAGACATTCATATGAATATCAATAAGATAACACCATGTTGATAATCATTCATTAGATATAAATAAAAGATACACAGTAAATCGTTTCTGGCCAGTCTTTACCCTTTTTAAGCGATAAACGTGATGATATTTTCCATTCCGTTCCGCTATCCGTTCCGTTTTCCGTGCCGCGTTTTAGCAACACCCATACATACGTGTCTGTGTCTGTGTTTTCCGTATGCAGAAAAGGATTAATATATTAGTTAAGATCAGCTAAAGGAATTCATTATTGTGTTTTAATTGGATTATCATTATGATGCTGACCAATATAGGTAAGCATAATACATGTAGTAGCAGTAGCACAATATAATGAGATGCCAGCATACATAAGTTCTACTTTCACTTTCTACATGTGATCTCCCTTTGACAGCATACTGTATCATCATCTTTTAATATTTAAATAAGCTTATCATTGTTACCTATCCTATCGCATTTGTAAGGTTTCTGTCATTTTAGTTGCAAAAGTTATTTTTTTCATTTGTCAGACTGCATGCACTATTGAGTTGACCCCATATTGACCCTGTATAAACAATTTCTTATTAAATTTGTGTATTACATGTAAGTAGGTGTAGACACTTATCATTTTTATATGAGTTATAATAGGAAGGAAGGAGTATTTCTTTCTTAATGTATTATAATGCATCAAATACAGTGTAGGTCATGACCTTATGGGACTGTTCTAGCTGACCCCACGAAACAGGATGTCATTATGATGCATCAAATGGTGTAAAGTACATTAATGACCCCCAGGTGTTTTCTTTAACCCCCCCCCCCCCCCCGCCTTTATGAAATAGGAAATGATATGATACACTGTATATTTTGTTAACTTCTGAGATCCTCATCCCTAAACCATATAATTTATTTTTGCTCTTTGTGTCATTGTGCGTAAAATTGTATACAGATTATGCCCCCTTGGAGACACCCTGACATTTTAGAACTAGAAATAATAATGTATTTTATCTTAATTCATATGTTATACAGTAGTGTTTGATCCATGTGGGTAATTCCTAGCCTAATGAAGAATTATTTTTAAAAGCATACCGGCTTACACTTTACAATTACATGCATTCAATTGAAAAAAATAACGAAGAAAACATGAAATAGATACTTTGTAAAAGTGTTACAGAAATTCAAAGCGAACCGATTTAAGCCCCGCGTTTACCTCCAGCACGGACTGTTTACGATATGTTCTGCCCATGCGCAGAGCGGTGACTGAAAATGAAAGTACATCGAAAACGTGTATACACAAGGGCGATATTATTAGTCATTGCTTCAAGAAGATAGACGCTTACTAGGATAGATACGTTTGAAAACAAGTTTTATAAAAATAAAAATTTTGCTTTGGATTGCACTTTAGACTCTATTATGTATTGAAGCAGTGCCATAAATATGGATTTTTATATAGATGGTGACGATAATGTTGATCATCATAACGGTGAAGACGAAGAGATGGGCGAAGAGTGTGTAAATTACATAGATATGACAAGGTTATATGTACACCCAAATATTTATTTCCAATTGAGGAGAAGTATGTAAATAACGAAGTTGTTCGAAATATATGATGTTTCCCTGGTCTTTTATGATTTTGAAATAATTTCAATGCAAGGCATGTTTTCTGCAATGTAAAATATCACAAAAAATATCTTGATTTTTTTTAAAAGCCAGAAAACCGTCAGATATTTTGGACTAGTAACAGTCAGATATTTTGGACTAATAACAAGGATATGACAAGTTTCATCTTCGCTAGCCAAGGGTTTTCGGTCCACTCTGCTCCCCATAAACCCTTGGCGGATTTCATTATGAAAACTCGGTGACAAGCTCCGCTTTATGATTGGCTGCAGCTGCGAGTAGCTGATCAAATCACAGTGCATGTAAATATAAACTTTAAAAGAAAACACATGTGTGATCTTTGGTAAAACATTCGGTGCTTTTAACAAGTTGAGACACAAGTTCTCGAGTACATCGCTACGATGGTCTAACCAGATCGCTTTAAATCCTACATGTATCTATTTTACTGGGATTGAACATGTAGTTCTACAAACTTGTCAAGGCTCGCGTGATCAGCATGGAAAGTAAACATGGCGAATGTAGAAGTTGCCTATCCCCTTAGTATATATACGTTCCTGCTTATGGTTATTGCTTTTAAAGATTCAATGATCTTTGTTTTATTTAATTTCTTTGGTCCGTAATATTCACGACAGCGATACCTGGTTTTATGGCATGAAAGCTTTCATATAAATCGGCGACTTTCTCACTCCGGTCCTTACAAAACACGATGAATAAAACATTCTGTGCTTTCCCTTGGTTATTACTTAATTCGTATTAAACATATTTTTAAAAATAGCATCGTTAATTATGTTCCGACATTCGGTAGTCAGCATGTTTTTAAGTTGTATTAATGCCGTAGTGTGTATATAACCCGTTGTTTAATTCGATTAAAATGTAAATATGCAAGGGGCGCAACTCAATTTGCTCGCTAGATAGCGCCACCACATCACCGAGTTTTCGTAATGAAATCCGCCAAGGGTTTACGGGGAGCAAAGTGGACCGAAAACCCTTGGCTAGCGAAGATGGACAAGTTTATATATTATCTTTAATACATAGTTCACTGTACATATATATGCGAACTTTCAACAAGTACTGTTACTGTTTTTCACTATGGGCTAATCATAAAAATTATACAAAAACCATTCATTTAATCATGATACTTTCTTTTTTTTATCCCCTCGCACAACTTGTTGCGAGTGGGATATAGCATCGCTGCTGTGCGTGTGTGTATGTGTGTGTGTTTGTGTATCAATTTCAGCCTTTTTAGCAAAAATTTAAAGAAAACCCTCGCATGCATGTGTATCAAACTTCGTACACTTCATAGGCATGTTTTAAAGACAAACCCTATTAATTTTCAAGGAATTCCGTCATATATTTTTTTAAACATCGTTAAAATTACAACACTGAGAAATTTTATGTACGACTTTCGGTTCGTGAAAGTGAAAGCTGAAATTTTGTTGGATGTAAATCCTGTAAGGGTAAGAAGCAAACATTTTTGAGAAATTGGAAGTTGAAAGGATCTCTCAAGTGAAAAACTGAAGCAAGCAGTATATAATGTTCATCCTAATTTAATCGAAACAAACAGCCGTCTGAGCCGAATTTCGGTCTCTATTTACTTAGAGAAGGACAGGTTTATAATTCAGAAGAGACTTTGACAAGTATCGTCAACATGATTAGCCGGGAATTCATTTCAATTACATGTTAATCCCTGAAGATATGCTACTCTTTTTAAAATATAGGGGTTAAAATTATGACGTTAGCTCGAATATTCTCATAGAGCAGACTATAAATCGCTATATCTTAGCTACGTTTCCTTTACAATATGAAACTTTAATTTGCCTTCACTAATTGTCTATATGCGTAATGTATGTCCCTGGATAATGAAAATTAATAAACTATATTACTAAAGTTTGACACGTTTGGGGTGTGTTTTCCATAGTAATGAGAGCAATTGTACAACAACGTAAATGCACCCATCCCCCAAAGAACAAGGGGCAGTAAGCATATATTATTTGCCCAATATTTTTTTAAAATTTCAAACAAGCTCAATCATTGACATGATTTAATTTTTTTGTTGATGGGATGTATATTTTTCAATATATATTCGCAAAATTGTCACCGATTTTTTTTAGTAGAGTTATCCCTCTTTTGATCTGAGTAATTTTCCGGATATTGCGTATTTCCTATGAAATGGTCACATTCCCAACAAGAAATAGATTTGGCCGCATGCAAACAACACGGTAAAATTTTAACAGATTAATCAAAATAACGAAAGAACTTTATTCTCAAAATATTTTGTTTTTGTTTGCATGCGGCCACTGTTAAAAAAATAAATTATGTTGTTTTACGATGGGCGAATTTTTCGGTTCCGGTTTCGGTTTTTATACACAGCAGACGTAAACAAAAGTGAAAGTCGGACGACAGCAATAGATATGAAAGCAAAATCAGTTCATTAACTGGTAAGAATGTGTGAAAATAGTATAAGACTTAAAGATACAGCTATTGGATTATGAATTATGAATTAAATGGGGTATTGTAATTGATCTGCATTCTTTACCATGTTTACGAGATCGACAGCTGACCGAGCGATCAAAAACTTGCATGATTGACAGTAATCGCTAACTACACCATGTGGAATACATTAGGCTATAGTCTTATTTCTAGTAAGTAGTTTGAAAATGTAATAAAATTTTAAAGGAAAGAGATATCGATATCGTGAATGAAACCGCTTCCGTTTACAATGAAAACTAAGATTAGTAAGAACACGGTTACATTTTAAATTGCTTTTGATCAACTGTTGATTGAAAGTCAGCTATAGGTGATTGGGTATAGCATTACGACAATAGGTTGACATTACACAACACATGGAATATTTATTTAACAATAAAAAAAATCATGTTTTCAGTCTATTTATCAAATTGCCCTCTAATACCAAGGCTATGTTAATTTGTGTTTTGAGTAAATGATACACTAGCACATAACTGCTATTTGTGTATTTTATAAGAAATCTGTTATTTTTATGTTTTAAAATAGATCTACATTTTATACTTTATTGCATTTAAATTATTTAGATAATCGCTTTAATAAAAAATGGGTAACTAATGTACATGTATGTAATGGTTATGTATATAGAATACATGTATGTTCTAAAAACCCATGGTAATATTATTTTTATACAAGTAATATCCTGTAACATGTTTATTGAAATTCTTTCTTTCATTCTTACTGTAATTGGTAAACATTTTTCTTTACATACATGTAAATGTAACAAAATCAATATCCAACTAGATGCTGTCATTAGACAGTAATACCCGCACCATGTGTTTGCCCCTAAATAACACTGTTTTGTACCAGTTTAATTAAAAATGAAGGCTATATGCAAGCTCTGGTAATACAATTAAAATTTATAATTTTCATAACTGAAGGATGAGATCCCTTCCCATATGATAATACACATCGTGACATGAGCAGCACTTTATGTGCAATTTGGGGTAGAACTGTTTGCAGTGTCTTTTCAGTTAATCAATAATCTTAACATTTTATGTCATAGAAAGTAAAATGGTCAATATAATTATTACAAACAAAATTAAAAATTAAATTATGCCCCCTCCCCGTGGCGGTTGCCGGTTTTAGATTTGCTTCTGTGTGTCTACATGAACATCATCGTTTGCACAGATTTAGAGAAGGGATGGAAGTGAGGGGTCCAGACCCCCCCCCCCCACCCCCTCCACCACATGAAAATTCATTTATATCAATTGTAAAATTACCAAAATACACCTTGGACCCCAATGCTCTTACAGACATGTAAACGCTCTACCCATTGCGCTTCAATGTTAGGTAACATTATTTGGGGGTAAATATTTAATCAATATTTAATATACTTTATTGTTTATCTCAATAGAAACTATACATGTACATCACAATACGCAGGTGTTCTGCACCACCTTAAAGCTGTTATTTACCTAATAAGATAGTGCAAGTGGATTTGATGTATAGGTCATAAAAATACATGCATGTTACAAATGAATGATCTTTGTCTGAAGTTACGTACACAACACAGGTCTGCATGTCTCATTAGCGGGTACTAGTTTTACCCAGCTCTTCGATTAGATGGGTTCACGTGTATACATACATGAGTGTTGCTAAAACGCGGAACGGAAAACGGAACGGAAAGCGGAACGGAAGGGAAAACGGAAAATCTTATCTACTGTTATTTACCTCATAGATTTGTTAATCATGCTAAAACGATATACTTTATGTACCTTTTTAATTTTTTTTTGATAGATTAGCAATATCAGATTATTTATTCAAGAATATTTATTTCCTCAAAATTAACAGTACATGCATTGACCACTATATTCTGTCCCAAAATATCCTCAATTCACTTTTTACTGTATATTTATATATATATACCTCAGGGTTCACGCGATTCTCTTTTAGAAGCATTAAACATTCTCATTATTCTTTCTTTAAAACGCCCTCTCTAGCTTATCAGCTGGTATAACTACACGGCTACATGTAAAAATAAAGAAGT
Source organism: Magallana angulata (assembly GCF_025612915.1). Taxonomy (NCBI): domain Eukaryota; kingdom Metazoa; phylum Mollusca; class Bivalvia; order Ostreida; family Ostreidae; genus Magallana; species Magallana angulata. The sequence continues at coordinate 10,247,413 of NC_069115.1, forward strand.
CTACGGGGATTTGCATTTCAACAGACCCGGATGATAGTGTTGAAAAATTGTGCAAGGTCTTCTGAGTGACTTCCAAATGGAGAAAAGATGTCAACATTTTCCATCATAAATCGTCCAAATGTGCTGCAGGAATATTTTGGGATCGACAGACTATAGTCCAAATATATAATCGGATAATCAAACCAGGCAACGTCTAGAGCTCTCTATTCGGGTCATATGTATATAGCTGCTGGAATAAACAACTGCTTAGTAATGCAAATGTAAACAAAATTGCATTGCTAAAAATACTAGTTTCACAAATTACTAGTTTCACAAATTACCGGGTATTTTAATGTTTACTGTAGTTTAATTTTTAATGTCGTCAGTCCTACGGGTTTTTTTTCTTCCATTTCAATGATACTGTATCGTCTGTATGATAAAAGATCGTCTAGAACACCGAAAATTCAATTTTGATGTAAGTATATACATGTACATCATATTTGAAATATAAAAATACTCAAAACACGTATAAAACGCTTTCACTAACTGCGTACGTTACACTGATATGCCAGCAATACCATATAAGAAAAATAAGTAAAAAGTTATAGCTAATTTGCTCGTTTAATCATGTTAATGTTTCACAATTCGTATATATAATTTGATTTTTCCGTTTCGTACTCAACTAAAGTCGAATTAATACAATGCTATAATTGATAGACATTCATATGAATATCAATAAGATAACACCATGTTGATAATCATTCATTAGATATAAATAAAAGATACACAGTAAATCGTTTCTGGCCAGTCTTTACCCTTTTTAAGCGATAAACGTGATGATATTTTCCATTCCGTTCCGCTTTCCGTTCCGTTTTCCGTGCCGCGTTTTAGCAACACCCATACATACGTGTCTGTGTCTGTGTTTTCCGTATGCAGAAAAGGATTAATATATTAGTTAAGATCAGCTAAAGGAATTCATTATTGTGTTTTAATTGGATTATCATTATGATGCTGACCAATATAGGTAAGCATAATACATGTAGTAGCAGTAGCACAATATAATGAGATGCCAGCATACATAAGTTCTACTTTCACTTTCTACATGTGATCTCCCTTTGACAGCATACTGTATCATCATCTTTTAATATTTAAATAAGCTTATCATTGTTACCTATCCTATCGCATTTGTAAGGTTTCTGTCATTTTAGTTGCAAAAGTTATTTTTTTCATTTGTCAGACTGCATGCACTATTGAGTTGACCCCATATTGACCCTGTATAAACAATTTCTTATTAAATTTGTGTATTACATGTAAGTAGGTGTAGACACTTATCATTTTTATATGAGTTATAATAGGAAGGAAGGAGTATTTCTTTCTTAATGTATTATAATGCATCAAATACAGTGTAGGTCATGACCTTATGGGACTGTTCTAGCTGACCCCACGAAACAGGATGTCATTATGATGCATCAAATGGTGTAAAGTACATTAATGACCCCCAGGTGTTTTCTTTAACCCCCCCCCCCCGCCTTTATGAAATAGGAAATGATATGATACACTGTATATTTTGTTAACTTCTGAGATCCTCATCCCTAAACCATATAATTTATTTTTGCTCTTTGTGTCATTGTGCGTAAAATTGTATACAGATTATGCCCCCTTGGAGACACCCTGACATTTTAGAACTAGAAATAATAATGTATTTTATCTTAATTCATATGTTATACAGTAGTGTTTGATCCATGTGGGTAATTCCTAGCCTAATGAAGAATTATTTTTAAAAGCATACCGGCTTACACTTTACAATTACATGCATTCAATTGAAAAAAATAACGAAGAAAACATGAAATAGATACTTTGTAAAAGTGTTACAGAAATTCAAAGCGAACCGATTTAAGCCCCGCGTTTACCTCCAGCACGGACTGTTTACGATATGTTCTGCCCATGCGCAGAGCGGTGACTGAAAATGAAAGTACATCGAAAACGTGTATACACAAGGGCGATATTATTAGTCATTGCTTCAAGAAGATAGACGCTTACTAGGATAGATACGTTTGAAAACAAGTTTTATAAAAATAAAAATTTTGCTTTGGATTGCACTTTAGACTCTATTATGTATTGAAGCAGTGCCATAAATATGGATTTTTATATAGATGGTGACGATAATGTTGATCATCATAACGGTGAAGACGAAGAGATGGGCGAAGAGTGTGTAAATTACATAGATATGACAAGGTTATATGTACACCCAAATATTTATTTCCAATTGAGGAGAAGTATGTAAATAACGAAGTTGTTCGAAATATATGATGTTTCCCTGGTCTTTTATGATTTTGAAATAATTTCAATGCAAGGCATGTTTTCTGCAATGTAAAATATCACAAAAAATATCTTGATTTTTTTTAAAAGCCAGAAAACCGTCAGATATTTTGGACTAGTAACAGTCAGATATTTTGGACTAATAACAAGGATATGACAAGTTTCATCTTCGCTAGCCAAGGGTTTTCGGTCCACTCTGCTCCCCATAAACCCTTGGCGGATTTCATTATGAAAACTCGGTGACAAGCTCCGCTTTATGATTGGCTGCAGCTGCGAGTAGCTGATCCAATCACAGTGCATGTAAATATAAACTTTAAAAGAAAACACATGTGTGATCTTTGGTAAAACATTCGGTGCTTTTAACAAGTTGAGACACAAGTTCTCGAGTACATCGCTACGATGGTCTAACCAGATCGCTTTAAATCCTACATGTATCTATTTTACTGGGATTGAACATGTAGTTCTACAAACTTGTCAAGGCTCGCGTGATCAGCATGGAAAGTAAACATGGCGAATGTAGAAGTTGCCTATCCCCTTAGTATATATACGTTCCTGCTTATGGTTATTGCTTTTAAAGATTCAATGATCTTTGTTTTATTTAATTTCTTTGGTCCGTAATATTCACGACAGCGATACCTGGTTTTATGGCATGAAAGCTTTCATATAAATCGGCGACTTTCTCACTCCGGTCCTTACAAAACACGATGAATAAAACATTCTGTGCTTTCCCTTGGTTATTACTTAATTCGTATTAAACATATTTTTAAAAATAGCATCGTTAATTATGTTCCGACATTCGGTAGTCAGCATGTTTTTAAGTTGTATTAATGCCGTAGTGTGTATATAACCCGTTGTTTAATTCGATTAAAATGTAAATATGCAAGGGGCGCAACTCAATTTGCTCGCTAGATAGCGCCACCACATCACCGAGTTTTCGTAATGAAATCCGCCAAGGGTTTACGGGGAGCAAAGTGGACCGAAAACCCTTGGCTAGCGAAGATGGACAAGTTTATATATTATCTTTAATACATAGTTCACTGTACATATATATGCGAACTTTCAACAAGTACTGTTACTGTTTTTCACTATGGGCTAATCATAAAAATTATACAAAAACCATTCATTTAATCATGATACTTTCTTTTTTTTATCCCCTCGCACAACTTGTTGCGAGTGGGATATAGCATCGCTGCTGTGCGTGTGTGTATGTGTGTGTGTTTGTGTATCAATTTCAGCCTTTTTAGCAAAAATTTAAAGAAAACCCTCACATGCATGTGTATCAAACTTCGTACACTTCATAGGCATGTTTTAAAGACAAACCCTATTAATTTTCAAGGAATTCCGTCATATATTTTTTTAAACATCGTTAAAATTACAACACTGAGAAATTTTATGTACGACTTTCGGTTCGTGAAAGTGAAAGCTGAAATTTTGTTGGATGTAAATCCTGTAAGGGTAAGAAGCAAACATTTTTGAGAAATTGGAAGTTGAAAGGATCTCTCAAGTGAAAAACTGAAGCAAGCAGTATATAATGTTCATCCTAATTTAATCGAAACAAACAGCCGTCTGAGCCGAATTTCGGTCTCTATTTACTTAGAGAAGGACAGGTTTATAATTCAGAAGAGACTTTGACAAGTATCGTCAACATGATTAGCCGGGAATTCATTTCAATTACATGTTAATCCCTGAAGATATGCTACTCTTTTTAAAATATAGGGGTTAAAATTATGACGTTAGCTCGAATATTCTCATAGAGCAGACTATAAATCGCTATATCTTAGCTACGTTTCCTTTACAATATGAAACTTTAATTTGCCTTCACTAATTGTCTATATGCGTAATGTATGTCCCTGGATAATGAAAATTAATAAACTATATTACTAAAGTTTGACACGTTTGGGGTGTGTTTTCCATAGTAATGAGAGCAATTGTACAACAACGTAAATGCACCCATCCCCCAAAGAACAAGGGGCAGTAAGCATATATTATTTGCCCAATATTTTTTTAAAATTTCAAACAAGCTCAATCATTGACATGATTTAATTTTTTTGTTGATGGGATGTATATTTTTCAATATATATTCGCAAAATTGTCACCGATTTTTTTTAGTAGAGTTATCCCTCTTTTGATCTGAGTAATTTTCCGGATATTGCGTATTTCCTATGAAATGGTCACATTCCCAACAAGAATTAGATTTGGCCGCATGCAAACAACACGGTAAAATTTTAACAGATTAATCAAAATAACGAAAGAACTTTATTCTCAAAATATTTTGTTTTTGTTTGCATGCGGCCACTGTTAAAAAAATAAATTATGTTGTTTTACGATGGGCGAATTTTTCGGTTCCGGTTTCGGTTTTTATACACAGCAGACGTAAACAAAAGTGAAAGTCGGACGACAGCAATAGATATGAAAGCAAAATCAGTTCATTAACTGGTAAGAATGTGTGGAAATAGTATAAGACTTAAAGATACAGCTATTGGATTATGAATTATGAATTAAATGGGGTATTGTAATTGATCTGCATTCTTTACCATGTTTACGAGATCGACAGCTGACCGAGCGATCAAAAACTTGCATGATTGACAGTAATCGCTAACTACACCATGTGGAATACATTAGGCTATAGTCTTATTTCTAGTAAGTAGTTTGAAAATGTAATAAAATTTTAAAGGAAAGAGATATCGATATCGTGAATGAAACCGCTTCCGTTTACAATGAAAACTAAGATTAGTAAGAACACGGTTACATTTTAAATTGCTTTTGATCAACTGTTGATTGAAAGTCAGCTATAGGTGATTGGGTATAGCATTACGACAATAGGTTGACATTACACAACACATGGAATATTTATTTAACAATAAAAAAAATCATGTTTTCAGTCTATTTATCAAATTGCCCTCTAATACCAAGGCTATGTTAATTTGTGTTTTGAGTAAATGATACACTAGCACATAACTGCTATTTGTGTATTTTATAAGAAATCTGTTATTTTTATGTTTTAAAATAGATCTACATTTTATACTTTATTGCATTTAAATTATTTAGATAATCGCTTTAATAAAAAATGGGTAACTAATGTACATGTATGTAATGGTTATGTATATAGAATACATGTATGTTCTAAAAACCCATGGTAATATTATTTTTATACAAGTAATATCCTGTAACATGTTTATTGAAATTCTTTCTTTCATTCTTACTGTAATTGGTAAACATTTTTCTTTACATACATGTAAATGTAACAAAATCAATATCCAACTAGATGCTGTCATTAGACAGTAATACCCGCACCATGTGTTTGCCCCTAAATAACACTGTTTTGTACCAGTTTAATTAAAAATGAAGGCTATATGCAAGCTCTGGTAATACAATTAAAATTTATAATTTTCATAACTGAAGGATGAGATCCCTTCCCATATGATAATACACATCGTGACATGAGCAGCACTTTATGTGCAATTTGGGGTAGAACTGTTTGCAGTGTCTTTTCAGTTAATCAATAATCTTAACATTTTATGTCATAGAAAGTAAAATGGTCTATATAATTATTACAAACAAAATTAAAAATTAAATTATGCCCCCTCCCCGTGGCGGTTGCCGGTTTTAGATTTGCTTCTGTGTGCCTACATGAACATCATCGTTTGCACAGATTTAGAGAAGGGATGGAAGTGAGGGGTCCAGACCCCCCCCCCACCCCCTCCACCACATGAAAATTCATTTATATCAATTGTAAAATTACCAAAATACACCTTGGACCCCAATGCTCTTACAGACATGTAAACGCTCTACCCATTGCGCTTCAATGTTAGGTAACATTATTTGGGGGTAAATATTTAATCAATATTTAATATACTTTATTGTTTATCTCAATAGAAACTATACATGTACATCACAATACGCAGGTGTTCTGCACCACCTTAAAGCTGTTATTTACCTAATAAGATAGTGTAAGTGGATTTGATGTATAGGTCATAAAAATACATGCATGTTACAAATGAATGATCTTTGTCTGAAGTTACGTACACAACACAGGTCTGCATGTCTCATTAGCGGGTACTAGTTTTACCCAGCTCTTCGATTAGATGGGTTCACGTGTATACATACATGAGTGTTGCTAAAACGCGGAACGGAAAACGGAACGGAAAGCGGAACGGAAGGGAAAACGGAAAATCTTATCTACTGTTATTTACCTCATAGATTTGTTAATCATGCTAAAACGATATACTTTATGTACCTTTTTAATTTTTTTTTGATAGATTAGCAATATCAGATTATTTATTCAAGAATATTTATTTCCTCAAAATTAACAGTACATGCATTGACCACTATATTCTGTCCCAAAATATCCTCAATTCACTTTTTACTGTATATTTATATATATATACCTCAGGGTTCACGCGATTCTCTTTTAGAAGCATTAAACATTCTCATTATTCTTTCTTTAAAACGCCCTCTGTAGCTTATCAGCTGGTATAACTACACGGCTACATGTAAAAATAAAGAAGTCTACGGGGATTTGCATTTCAACAGACCCGGATGATAGTGTTGAAAAATTGTGCAAGGTCTTCTGAGTGACTTCCAAATGGAGAAAAGATGTCAACATTTTCCATCATAAATCGTCCAAATGTGCTGCAGGAATATTTTGGGATCGACAGACTATAGTCCAAATATATAATCGGATAATCAAACCAGGCAACGTCTAGAGCTCTCTATTCGGGTCATATGTATATAGCTGCTGGAATAAACAACTGCTTAGTAATGCAAATGTAAACAAAATTGCATTGCTAAAAATACTAGTTTCACAAATTACTAGTTTCACAAATTACCGGGTATTTTAATGTTTACTGTAGTTTAATTTTTAATGTCGTCAGTCCTACGGGTTTTTTTTCTTCCATTTCAATGATACTGTATCGTCTGTATGATAAAAGATCGTCTAGAACACCGAAAATTCAATTTTGATGTAAGTATATACATGTACATCATATTTGAAATATAAAAATACTCAAAACACGTATAAAACGCTTTCACTAACTGCGTACGTTACACTGATATGCCAGCAATACCATATAAGAAAAATAAGTAAAAAGTTATAGCTAATTTGCTCGTTTAATCATGTTAATGTTTCACAATTCGTATATATAATTTGATTTTTCCGTTTCGTACTCAACTAAAGTCGAATTAATACAATGCTATAATTGATAGACATTCATATGAATATCAATAAGATAACACCATGTTGATAATCATTCATTAGATATAAATAAAAGATACACAGTAAATCGTTTCTGGCCAGTCTTTACCCTTTTTAAGCGATAAACGTGATGATATTTTCCATTCCGTTCCGCTTTCCGTTCCGTTTTCCGTGCCGCGTTTTAGCAACACCCATACATACGTGTCTGTGTCTGTGTTTTCCGTATGCAGAAAAGGATTAATATATTAGTTAAGATCAGCTAAAGGAATTCATTATTGTGTTTTAATTGGATTATCATTATGATGCTGACCAATATAGGTAAGCATAATACATGTAGTAGCAGTAGCACAATATAATGAGATGCCAGCATACATAAGTTCTACTTTCACTTTCTACATGTGATCTCCCTTTGACAGCATACTGTATCATCATCTTTTAATATTTAAATAAGCTTATCATTGTTACCTATCCTATCGCATTTGTAAAGTTTCTGTCATTTTAGTTGCAAAAGTTATTTTTTTTCATTTGTCAGACTGCATGCACTATTGAGTTGACCCCATATTGACCCTGTATAAACAATTTCTTATTAAATTTGTGTATTACATGTAAGTAGGTGTAGACACTTATCATTTTTATATGAGTTATAATAGGAAGGAAGGAGTATTTCTTTCTTAATGTATTATAATGCATCAAATACAGTGTAGGTCATGACCTTATGGGACTGTTCTAGCTGACCCCACGAAACAGGATGTCATTATGATGCATCAAATGGTGTAAAGTACATTAATGACCCCCAGGTGTTTTCTTTAACCCCCCCCCCCCCCCCGCCTTTATGAAATAGGAAATGATATGATACACTGTATATTTTGTTAACTTCTGAGATCCTCATCCCTAAACCATATAATTTATTTTTGCTCTTTGTGTCATTGTGCGTAAAATTGTATACAGATTATGCCCCCTTGGAGACACCCTGACATTTTAGAACTAGAAATAATAATGTATTTTATCTTAATTCATATGTTATACAGTAGTGTTTGATCCATGTGGGTAATTCCTAGCCTAATGAAGAATTATTTTTAAAAGCATACCGGCTTACACTTTACAATTACATGCATTCAATTGAAAAAAATAACGAAGAAAACATGAAATAGATACTTTGTAAAAGTGTTACAGAAATTCAAAGCGAACCGATTTAAGCCCCGCGTTTACCTCCAGCACGGACTGTTTACGATATGTTCTGCCCATGCGCAGAGCGGTGACTGAAAATGAAAGTACATCGAAAACGTGTATACACAAGGGCGATATTATTAGTCATTGCTTCAAGAAGATAGACGCTTACTAGGATAGATACGTTTGAAAACAAGTTTTATAAAAATAAAAATTTTGCTTTGGATTGCACTTTAGACTCTATTATGTATTGAAGCAGTGCCATAAATATGGATTTTTATATAGATGGTGACGATAATGTTGATCATCATAACGGTGAAGACGAAGAGATGGGCGAAGAGTGTGTAAATTACATAGATATGACAAGGTTATATGTACACCCAAATATTTATTTCCAATTGAGGAGAAGTATGTAAATAACGAAGTTGTTCGAAATATATGATGTTTCCCTGGTCTTTTATGATTTTGAAATAATTTCAATGCAAGGCATGTTTTCTGCAATGTAAAATATCACAAAAAATATCTTGATTTTTTTTAAAAGCCAGAAAACCGTCAGATATTTTGGACTAGTAACAGTCAGATATTTTGGACTAATAACAAGGATATGACAAGTTTCATCTTCGCTAGCCAAGGGTTTTCGGTCCACTCTGCTCCCCATAAACCCTTGGCGGATTTCATTATGAAAACTCGGTGACAAGCTCCGCTTTATGATTGGCTGCAGCTGCGAGTAGCTGATCCAATCACAGTGCATGTAAATATAAACTTTAAAAGAAAACACATGTGTGATCTTTGGTAAAACATTCGGTGCTTTTAACAAGTTGAGACACAAGTTCTCGAGTACATCGCTACGATGGTCTAACCAGATCGCTTTAAATCCTACATGTATCTATTTTACTGGGATTGAACATGTAGTTCTACAAACTTGTCAAGGCTCGCGTGATCGGCATGGAAAGTAAACATGGCGAATGTAGAAGTTGCCTATCCCCTTAGTATATATACGTTCCTGCTTATGGTTATTGCTTTTAAAGATTCAATGATCTTTGTTTTATTTAATTTCTTTGGTCCGTAATATTCACGACAGCGATACCTGGTTTTATGGCATGAAAGCTTTCATATAAATCGGCGACTTTCTCACTCCGGTCCTTACAAAACACGATGAATAAAACATTCTGTGCTTTCCCTTGGTTATTACTTAATTCGTATTAAACATATTTTTAAAAATAGCATCGTTAATTATGTTCCGACATTCGGTACTCAGCATGTTTTTAAGTTGTATTAATGCCGTAGTGTGTATATAACCCGTTGTTTAATTCGATTAAAATGTAAATATGCAAGGGGCGCAACTCAATTTGCTCGCTAGATAGCGCCACCACATCACCGAGTTTTCGTAATGAAATCCGCCAAGGGTTTACGGGGAGCAAAGTGGACCGAAAACCCTTGGCTAGCGAAGATGGACAAGTTTATATATTATCTTTAATACATAGTTCACTGTACATATATATGCGAACTTTCAACAAGTACTGTTACTGTTTTTCACTATGGGCTAATCATAAAAATTATACAAAAACCATTCATTTAATCATGATACTTTCTTTTTTTTATCCCCTCGCACAACTTGTTGCGAGTGGGATATAGCATCGCTGCTGTGCGTGTGTGTATGTGTGTGTGTTTGTGTATCAATTTCAGCCTTTTTAGCAAAAATTTAAAGAAAACCCTCGCATGCATGTGTATCAAACTTCGTACACTTCATAGGCATGTTTTAAAGACAAACCCTATTAATTTTCAAGGAATTCCGTCATATATTTTTTTAAACATCGTTAAAATTACAACACTGAGAAATTTTATGTACGACTTTCGGTTCGTGAAAGTGAAAGCTGAAATTTTGTTGGATGTAAATCCTGTAAGGGTAAGAAGCAAACATTTTTGAGAAATTGGAAGTTGAAAGGATCTCTCAAGTGAAAAACTGAAGCAAGCAGTATATAATGTTCATCCTAATTTAATCGAAACAAACAGCCGTCTGAGCCGAATTTCGGTCTCTATTTACTTAGAGAAGGACAGGTTTATAATTCAGAAGAGACTTTGACAAGTATCGTCAACATGATTAGCCGGGAATTCATTTCAATTACATGTTAATCCCTGAAGATATGCTACTCTTTTTAAAATATAGGGGTTAAAATTATGACGTTAGCTCGAATATTCTCATAGAGCAGACTATAAATCGCTATATCTTAGCTACGTTTCCTTTACAATATGAAACTTTAATTTGCCTTCACTAATTGTCTATATGCGTAATGTATGTCCCTGGATAATGAAAATTAATAAACTATATTACTAAAGTTTGACACGTTTGGGGTGTGTTTTCCATAGTAATGAGAGCAATTGTACAACAACGTAAATGCACCCATCCCCCAAAGAACAAGGGGCAGTAAGCATATATTATTTGCCCAATATTTTTTTAAAATTTCAAACAAGCTCAATCATTGACATGATTTAATTTTTTTGTTGATGGGGTGTATATTTTTCAATATATATTCGCAAAATTGTCACCGATTTTTTTTAGTAGAGTTATCCCTCTTTTGATCTGAGTAATTTTCCGGATATTGCGTATTTCCTATGAAATGGTCACATTCCCAACAAGAATTAGATTTGGCCGCATGCAAACAACACGGTAAAATTTTAACAGATTAATCAAAATAACGAAAGAACTTTATTCTCAAAATATTTTGTTTTTGTTTGCATGCGGCCACTGTTAAAAAAATAAATTATGTTGTTTTACGATGGGCGAATTTTTCGGTTCCGGTTTCGGTTTTTATACACAGCAGACGTAAACAAAAGTGAAAGTCGGACGACAGCAATAGATATGAAAGCAAAATCAGTTCATTAACTGGTAAGAATGTGTGGAAATAGTATAAGACTTAAAGATACAGCTATTGGATTATGAATTATGAATTAAATGGGGTATTGTAATTGATCTGCATTCTTTACCATGTTTACGAGATCGACAGCTGACCGAGCGATCAAAAACTTGCATGATTGACAGTAATCGCTAACTACACCATGTGGAATACATTAGGCTATAGTCTTATTTCTAGTAAGTAGTTTGAAAATGTAATAAAATTTTAAAGGAAAGAGATATCGATATCGTGAATGAAACCGCTTCCGTTTACAATGAAAACTAAGATTAGTAAGAACACGGTTACATTTTAAATTGCTTTTGATCAACTGTTGATTGAAAGTCAGCTATAGGTGATTGGGTATAGCATTACGACAATAGGTTGACATTACACAACACATGGAATATTTATTTAACAATAAAAAAAATCATGTTTTCAGTCTATTTATCAAATTGCCCTCTAATACCAAGGCTATGTTAATTTGTGTTTTGAGTAAATGATACACTAGCACATAACTGCTATTTGTGTATTTTATAAGAAATCTGTTATTTTTATGTTTTAAAATAGATCTACATTTTATACTTTATTGCATTTAAATTATTTAGATAATCGCTTTAATAAAAAATGGGTAACTAATGTACATGTATGTAATGGTTATGTATATAGAATACATGTATGTTCTAAAAACCCATGGTAATATTATTTTTATACAAGTAATATCCTGTAACATGTTTATTGAAATTCTTTCTTTCTTTCTTACTGTAATTGGTAAACATTTTTCTTTACATACATGTAAATGTAACAAAATCAATATCCAACTAGATGCTGTCATTAGACAGTAATACCCGCACCATGTGTTTGCCCCTAAATAACACTGTTTTGTACCAGTTTAATTAAAAATGAAGGCTATATGCAAGCTCTGGTAATACAATTAAAATTTATAATTTTCATAACTGAAGAATGAGATCCCTTCCCATATGATAATACACATCGTGACATGAGCAGCACTTTATGTGCAATTTGGGGTAGAACTGTTTGCAGTGTCTTTTCAGTTAATCAATAATCTTAACATTTTATGTCATAGAAAGTAAAATGGTCTATATAATTATTACAAACAAAATTAAAAATTAAATTATGCCCCCTCCCCGTGGCGGTTGCCGGTTTTAGATTTGCTTCTGTGTGCCTACATGAACATCATCGTTTGCACAGATTTAGAGAAGGGATGGAAGTGAGGGGTCCAGACCCCCCCCCCCACCCCCTCCACCACATGAAAATTCATTTATATCAATTGTAAAATTACCAAAATACACCTTGGACCCCAATGCTCTTACAGACATGTAAACGCTCTACCCATTGCGCTTCAATGTTAGGTAACATTATTTGGGGGTAAATATTTAATCAATATTTAATATACTTTATTGTTTATCTCAATAGAAACTATACATGTACATCACAATACGCAGGTGTTCTGCACCACCTTAAAGCTGTTATTTACCTAATAAGATAGTGCAAGTGGATTTGATGTATAGGTCATAAAAATACATGCATGTTACAAATGAATGATCTTTGTCTGAAGTTACGTACACAACACAGGTCTGCATGTCTCATTAGCGGGTACTAGTTTTACCCAGCTCTTCGATTAGATGGGTTCACGTGTATACATACATGAGTGTTGCTAAAACGCGGAACGGAAAACGGAACGGAAAGCGGAACGGAAGGGAAAACGGAAAATCTTATCTACTGTTATTTACCTCATAGATTTGTTAATCATGCTAAAACGATATACTTTATGTACCTTTTTAATTTTTTTTTGATAGATTAGCAATATCAGATTATTTATTCAAGAATATTTATTTCCTCAAAATTAACAGTACATGCATTGACCACTATATTCTGTCCCAAAATATCCTCAATTCACTTTTTACTGTATATCTATATATATATACCTCAGGGTTCACGCGATTCTCTTTAAGAAGCATTAAACATTCTCATTATTCTTTCTTTAAAACGCCCTCTCTAGCTTATCAGCTGGTATAACTACACGGCTACATGTAAAAATAAAGAAGTCTACGGGGATTTGCATTTCAACAGACCCGGATGATAGTGTTGAAAAATTGTGCAAGGTCTTCTGAGTGACTTCCAAATGGAGAAAAGATGTCAACATTTTCCATCATAAATCGTCCAAATGTGCTGCAGGAATATTTTGGGATCGACAGACTATAGTCCAAATATATAATCGGATAATCAAACCAGGCAACGTCTAGAGCTCTCTATTCGGGTCATATGTATATAGCTGCTGGAATAAACAACTGCTTAGTAATGCAAATGTAAACAAAATTGCATTGCTAAAAATACTAGTTTCACAAATTACTAGTTTCACAAATTACCGGGTATTTTAATGTTTACTGTAGTTTAATTTTTAATGTCGTCAGTCCTACGGGTTTTTTTTCTTCCATTTCAATGATACTGTATCGTCTGTATGATAAAAGATCGTCTAGAACACCGAAAATTCAATTTTGATGTAAGTATATACATGTACATCATATTTGAAATATAAAAATACTCAAAACACGTATAAAACGCTTTCACTAACTGCGTACGTTACACTGATATGCCAGCAATACCATATAAGAAAAATAAGTAAAAAGTTATAGCTAATTTGCTCGTTTAATCATGTTAATGTTTCACAATTCGTATATATAATTTGATTTTTCCGTTTCGTACTCAACTAAAGTCGAATTAATACAATGCTATAATTGATAGACATTCATATGAATATCAATAAGATAACACCATGTTGATAATCATTCATTAGATATAAATAAAAGATACACAGTAAATCGTTTCTGGCCAGTCTTTACCCTTTTTAAGCGATAAACGTGATGATATTTTCCATTCCGTTCCGCTTTCCGTTCCGTTTTCCGTGCCGCGTTTTAGCAACACCCATACATACGTGTCTGTGTCTGTGTTTTCCGTATGCAGAAAAGGATTAATATATTAGTTAAGATCAGCTAAAGGAATTCATTATTGTGTTTTAATTGGATTATCATTATGATGCTGACCAATATAGGTAAGCATAATACATGTAGTAGCAGTAGCACAATATAATGAGATGCCAGCATACATAAGTTCTACTTTCACTTTCTACATGTGATCTCCCTTTGACAGCATACTGTATCATCATCTTTTAATATTTAAATAAGCTTATCATTGTTACCTATCCTATCGCATTTGTAAAGTTTCTGTCATTTTAGTTGCAAAAGTTATTTTTTTTCATTTGTCAGACTGCATGCACTATTGAGTTGACCCCATATTGACCCTGTATAAACAATTTCTTATTAAATTTGTGTATTACATGTAAGTAGGTGTAGACACTTATCATTTTTATATGAGTTATAATAGGAAGGAAGGAGTATTTCTTTCTTAATGTATTATAATGCATCAAATACAGTGTAGGTCATGACCTTATGGGACTGTTCTAGCTGACCCCACGAAACAGGATGTCATTATGATGCATCAAATGGTGTAAAGTACATTAATGACCCCCAGGTGTTTTCTTTAACCCCCCCCCCCCCCCCCCCGCCTTTATGAAATAGGAAATGATATGATACACTGTATATTTTGTTAACTTCTGAGATCCTCATCCCTAAACCATATAATTTATTTTTGCTCTTTGTGTCATTGTGCGTAAAATTGTATACAGATTATGCCCCCTTGGAGACACCCTGACATTTTAGAACTAGAAATAATAATGTATTTTATCTTAATTCATATGTTATACAGTAGTGTTTGATCCATGTGGGTAATTCCTAGCCTAATGATGTCACTGCTTTGTTTAGGATCAGACTTTACAATTGCCCTAAATAGACGAATACACATGGAAGTGATGCATATAACATTTTGTTTATAAATCTTAAAAATTGAATTAAGCAATTTCCAAAATGTTAATGTGAATCACGAGAGAAAAAGCAATCAAGAAATGATTTAAAATTTGCTACTGTACACATGTAAGAATGTATTAAGAAGACTGAAGTTATAATTTGAATCATTTATTGTTATTAATTTTAACTTGTCAATGAATACTACTTATTGATCCCATGGTAGAAATATGACCTCTGATCATATCTCAATAGATCATTTGTCAATTATGCAAGGTGAAATGTAATTTTTTTTAAGAATAACATTTTTTACCAGTTTATAGTTTATATTTGAGTTTGTTTGGGAGTGCATGGGGGTTCCAAGTCATATATTTGACAATTTTTTAATGTAATTTAAAATAAGACTAAGCCATACTACAGTCATGAACATGATTAGTATAGAACAAAACACAAACTAATACATGTAAAAGTATATATACATATTACATTTGTACTAGGAAGTATTACAAAACAGATGATTGATCTATATCTAGCCGGGTTCTTAAATTGAATCATATATCATGTACATATTATATTATTGTTTCTTTGTTCAAGGCATTTAAGATGGTATGTAGGTCATGATCCCAAGTGCTCTTACTGAAATTATTAAATATCATAAAAACCATTGAGATCCCCACCTTAATCCAAAGATATTATTCCTCCTTAGGTCATGCAGGCGCATCAGATCATTAAGGCATGTAAGTCATGACCCTAAGGGGTCATCCTGACCCCGTTAGAATCAGAAATTGTCAAATAATATCTTTAAATTATTGATTTTTGATGATTCTATCTCTATTTAAACTTTATTATTAAGTCTCTCGAATGAAATTTGAAGACTTATTGTTTTTGTACGGTTCTTAATACATGTATTATTATTCTTCATCTTCTTTTTCTTCTTTCCTGCTCTGAACTTGTTTCTCAGAGATGGCTGAACAGAATTGTACAAAACTCTAGGATATGATAGGCCTGCATAACTAGTTGTGCACCCTGGTTTGATTTTTCTCATTTTGGGTTAGACAACCACTTTTCGGGGGAGGGGGGTAGGGGGTGTCAAATGGATGTGGGGTCTAACATTGAACCTTGTAGGAAGAATCGTAGACTCTATTGTAAATGGTAACTTGAAAAAGGACAAAGATAATAATATATGGTTTTCATAATCATATATTGGCTGTTACTGGCAATATATAGGGTTTATTAGATCTGACCCCTGGGGTCATCCCCACCCCCCAGGAATTTGAAATCACCATATATCTCAGAAACTGTTAAAATCATGACCCCTAAACCATATATATTCATGTTTCTGATGTCAAGGGGCATCAAATGTTATGTAGGTCATGGGCCCTGTGGGTGGTCCTGACCCCCTCAAACAGCAAGTCCCTTAATATCTTCAAAACAGTTGAGATCCCCACCCTTAAACCATATATATTCTTGTTCCTTGTGTCAAGGGTCATCAAACGGTATGTAGGTCATGGGCCCCGGGGGTGGTCATGACCCCCCTTGAACAGGAAGTGCACGAATATCTCGAAAACGGTTGAGATCCCCACCCCTTAACCATATATATTCTTGATCCTTAAAGGGCATCAAAAGGTATGTACCGGTAGGTAGTGGGCCTCAGGGTTAAATTTAATTTTTCAAAAACGTAATGCACATCTATTGAACAGTTCCTATCATATCCCAAGATATGATGTGTCTATCCATTAAATCGTAAAAGGAGTTCTAGGATCTTTGTTTTTTTGAAGTGATAAACGTCAATTTTCTGTTACTTTTTGACTCCCTGGATGAAATTTAAATTTTTAAAACCTTACTGCACATCTATAGAACAGTCCCTATCATATCCCAGGATATGATTGTCTATCCATTAAATCATAAGAGGAGCTCTTGGATCAATGGTTTTTTTTTTAGTGATAAACATTAATTTTCTGCTACTATTTGACTCCCTGGATGAAATTGAAATTTTTAAAACCTTATTGCACATCTATAGGACAGCCCCAATTATATCCCAAGAGATGACGTAGCTACTCCAAAGTTTGTAAGAGGAGTTCTGGGAACCATATTTTTTTTGCCAAAAAACGTCATTTTTTGTTGCCCACTGATCCCCTTAATAAAAAAAAAATCTGGAACCTGATCATGCCTCAATATGACACCCCCAATCATATTCTAAAAGATCATTTGGCTACTGCCAACAAAAAAATGACGTTTTTGAAACCAGTTTTTTTGTAAAAAAAAACGTCATTTTTCAGCCATTAAATGACCCCCTGGACAAAATTGAAATTTCCTAAACCTTATTGCGCATCTATAGGATACCCTAAAACATATTCTAAAAGATGATTTGTCTATTGTTGAAAATGTAGGAGGAGTTCGAGGAAGAAGGTTTTTTGTGAAAAAACGTCATTTTTTACCAATTATTTGACCCCCAGGACTAACAGAGAATTTTTGAAACCTTTTTACAAAACAACATGATACCCCAAATCAAACTCCAAGAGTTCAGTTTGCTGGTTTATAAGATGTAAGAGCAGTTTGAGAAAGTAAAACGTGACAGACGGACGGACGGACGGACGGACGAACGGACAGACGGACGGACGGACGGAACAGGGTAACAACAATATACCCGAACTTTCTTTAGAAAGTGTGGGTATAATTAACTATTTAGTATTTACCTTCTCTACTATTGCCCTAGCTTTTCGGCCTCTAGAGGAATCCGAAACACACACACAATTGATTAAAATAAATAAACGTACATGTATATATTGTTTACCCTATCGTATATAATGATTGTCATTTTACATCATTAAGTAACACATTTATAATTGAACATGTATAAGAATATAAAATGAACATTATATTTTTAAAAATTGATTTTGTTTTCAATTCAGTATTTAGCATCTTTGACAAATGGTGAGCTTCAAGAGAGCTATGGGAATTCTGAAAACATGCATACAAGGGTGACATAGATCCCATGAAGTAATGCTGCAGAATGAAATTTCAGTGATCTGATTGTTGCTGTTTTTCTTACTAAAGCTTGCAAAGGAATAAACAGTGCCCAGCGCACAAACTATGAAAGTGATTGATATCATCTGACATGGTAAATTATGACAATCTTGATGATCTGCCGACAGGATAGTCACTACATTTCAGGAACACAATATCTTATATGGATTTAACATTTTTTTTCTGGAGCCATTACCTAATTAATGCATGTGTGGTACAGCCAATGTCGCACTGGTGTGAAAGTTGATGGGGTCAGTTCTTTGATACCTTGATTACTAAAGACACACACTCTCTATGGAAGAGCTACTCAGGACTGTGTTTTCAGCAATTATGGGTAGTTCAAAAAGTTAAAAAAGTGAAACATAAAAGTGACAGCGATTTTAAGTCAATGAAATTCATTGTTCCTTTTTTTAGCTCACCTGAGCTGAAAGCTTAACTGGGCTCAGCTATTCTGATCACTTTTTGTTTGGCGTCCGTCTGTCTGTCTGCTTTTACATTTTCGACTTCTTTTCCCGAACCACTGGGCCAATATCAACCTAACTTTGCACAAATCATCCTTATTTAGGTGAAGGGATTTAAGTTTATTAAAATGAAGTACCACACCTTCCCTCAAAGGGAGATATTTAAGAATTTTTAAAATTTGTTGGTACATGTTTCTTTTAAAAAAATCTTCTTCTCAAAAACCATTTGGCCAGAAAAGGTGATACTTGTGTAAAAGCATCCTAAAAGGTAGTGTAGATTCAAGTTTGTTCAAATCATGGTCCCCGGGGGTAGGGTGAGGCCACAACTTTTTGTGCAAGATCTTCTGTACTTATTTGTCAACATATTTTGAATATGATATTGTACACTTAGTGCTTATTTGATAAGATTTTGTCGCTCAGGTGAGGGATGTGGCCTCTGGACCTCTTGTTAAATGATTTAGAAATCTGTGATATTTTCATTAGAACTATTATACTATTTCACCCAACTGTATAAACTTTATAGATAAAAAGTTGTTTTAGATTATGAAATATTTAATCAATTATCTGATGTGTAATTTACTAATGCATGTACTATAAAATTATAACAAAAAGTTCAAAAAGTTAAAAAAATGAAACATTAAACAAGGAGAAAAATCTGCAAAAATATAAGATTTTTTGTGATGAACATTATCAGTTAGTCAGTGGTGGTTATGTTTGTTAATTACGTAATGTGTGAATGTTAGAATACACCTTCATTGAAATGAAGTATCAATTGTTTTATTAATATAAAAAACATTTTATTATGAAATTGAGTTTTAGTCATGTTAAGAAAAGAGGTTAACGTTGTGATTAATACGTGGTTATGAATGATGAACTATGTCATGATAAACTATTAAACAAATATTGTCCCATTAAATCCCCCAAATTCTTAATCTACATTGTCTCACTCCACCCAGCTGAACTTGGGTACTGGCATATGCTGGGGTGGACTGGTGTTCCATTCAGGGGAAGTTTATGACTCCCATCCAATTAGCACCATGCACAAATACTGGGGATAAACACCGGCTCTTTAGCCTTAATGGCTCGGACAAGGATTTAACTAACAACCCACACACCCCCACCCCACCCCACCCCATCCAACCCCTAAAACTGCTTGTTAATTTTGTTAATTAAGTTGGGTTTTTTCATGTTAATTATATGGTTGATTTTTAAATAATATAACAGGATTTCTTTTCTTTACGGAGCAATATTAGTGTTAAAAACATATGATCCCTGAAATTCATGAATTTTTGTGCATACATTAATATTTGAATATAATTGTTTTACTGCAAATTCAAATTTTGATCATTTAATTTTTATCTGCAGTTTTTTCTTTGACTTCATTGTGTTGAATTCTACTTTCATTTTAATACCATATAAAAGAAGCATACATACGCATACAGTACATGAATATTCTATTCAAAAGGTACTGATAAATAACATTTCCTGAAATCTTTTTTTTTATATAAAAAAAAACTGCTTATCTCAAAATTGAAGTTTTAGTCATTTTTTCGGTAAAGATGTTTTCCTATGACTTGTTTTATTTTATTGTAGTAGGAATCACCAGACATTATCTGATATAATTTTGAAAAGACAAGATATTTAAAAAATTCAGAAATTAGTGATTTTTTTGTTTTTTTCCTATTTTTGCCTCAAAATGACGGAATTGTACCTTTTCATTAAAAATATGGCTGAAATAGCGTTAACAGGTCATAATTTACTAAAAAATAACCATGAAATGTTATCAATGCATTGGGCAAATTTTAGGTCTTAAAGCCCCTTGTTCTTTGATATATCAGCTGATAATTGATATGGGTATTTCAAATTCTTAAGTAAGATTAAAAGAAAAATGGACAGTGGAATTCAATATTATCTACAGTCCACAAAAAAGAGAAAATTTCTGTTCCAGTGAAGGAAAACCTTGTTCACATTCTAAGAAATATAAACAAGAGACTCAAGAATTCATAAATTATCTGAGAAGAACTGGAACAGAAGAAAGTGAGAAAGAAAGACTTGCACGTGAACTTATTTTGTCTACACTAGAGATGAGAATAGAGAAAACTGTCGAAGAACTCAATAATGTTATATCTACAAGTGATTTTCATTTACCAAGTGATACATGTAGTGGGTCAACGACAACCACATCTTCCAAATCTAGTATCAGTAAAAGATCATGCAAAAAATCTCTTTCTTCAAATTCAACTATAATCCTGAGACAACGTGCAAAAGCAGAAGCGCTCTGAAAGCAAAACTAGAATTCATAAAGAAAGAAATCGACTTCAAAAGATAAAATCCAAACTCGAGAAAGAAGAACAGAAAAGAAGAGCTGATGTAACAAGAAAATCAGTTGATTTAGAAACAAATTTAGAACTCTTATGTGCTCAAAAAGAAAAAGCAATTGTTGACGCTAAACTACAAGCTATGGTGGAATTCGATGAGATAGATAAGTTAGTCAATTGGACACAGAATTAGACACAATAGACTCGACAGAGAAAACAAGAAAATCCATTGATGATGTCTTCAAATACAATAACGAAAAATAACAGACTGTTAACCAAGAAACCAAGAAACCGTTATACCTACAACAGCTACAGAAATTTCACAAGGTAAAATGTTTCCTCAACAACCTAAAGTTCATCGGAAAACTGTTACTGAACTTCCTGATGATAGTGAACAACGTCATGTGTCAACAGAAAAACATGAACCTACTAGTGAAGGCTTACAATTTTCACAGTTCGCTAATCATATCTTGAAGAAAGATCTCATGTTGTCAAGGATAACATCGTTTGATGACAAGCCATAATCTTATCAAACCTGGAAAAGCAGTTTCAAATCTGTGTCTCAAGACTCTCACTCCACCTGAAGAACCTGATCTATTGATCCGTTGGTTAGGACCAACATCCACAAATCATGCAAAAAGCATAAAAACATCAACTCTACACAATCCACTCGAGGGTGTGAAGAAATAATGATCGAGATAAGATGAACGATTTGGATAGCTGGAAATGGTGGAAACATCTCTGAAAACCAGATTGAACAAATTTCCAAAAATTACGTAAAGTGATTATAGAAAACTGTATAAACTTTCTGATCTATTGTCAAAAATTATGCGTTTAAAGGGAAATGCAAAGTACCATGACTTACTGAGCTACTTTGATACATCAGTAGGAGTCAAATCAATTGTTAACAAATTACCGAGCAATTTACAATCCAAATGAGTCACCCGGGCTAGTAAATTTAAAGCTGCTTGGTCCGATTTTTTGTAATTACAGTATCAAATTTGTTTCAATACAAATCATTTATCTTATAAAGTTATGGACTTTCTCCTATTAACACCAGCAGAATCGGTTATCTTTCAAAGTTAGAAATATTCAAAGTAAATAAATATAATTTCTCTTTGGGCAAACGACAAAACAAACCAAAATGCATCACAGGAATGATTAGAAAAGAAAACCACTTGGTTTCGTCCCCCGAATGATTGGGGTTATTCAACCCGCATGCTATGCATCGATTGTAAAGAAAGCAGACTTTGGAAATATTAGCGAACAAAACGTACACATGTTTATATGTAATTTGTCTGATCATTTCGACCTTTTTTTAAAGCGATGTCAAAGTCGTTATACAACCATACCCGTCTCGTCGTCAGGGGTGAAATTTAACATTAGCCGAAATAACGCGGTACCTTTT
This sequence comes from Magallana angulata, assembly GCF_025612915.1. Taxonomy (NCBI): domain Eukaryota; kingdom Metazoa; phylum Mollusca; class Bivalvia; order Ostreida; family Ostreidae; genus Magallana; species Magallana angulata. The sequence continues at coordinate 10,270,058 of NC_069115.1, forward strand.
AATGTCGTTTGTTTTGTTAGCAAATTTTTTACGTATTTTTTCTTCATTGAAATTTGGCATAATTGACGGGTAAAACTACTGCAATGTCTATTATTATACATATACTAAGCATAGCTATCGTTTAATAGCGTGCATAAAATTTGATATAAAATCGGACCAAGCAGCTTTAAACAAAATAACGATGTTCCATTTCCCCCATTTCATTTTTTGTGCAATTTCGTCAGTGAAGCAGCAACTACTTTGAATGACTGAAGTCTATCGTTTAAAAAATAGGATACCTGGAAACCGAACCAAACAGAAAAGTGAATGTCAAGAAAACTGAATTTACAGCATCACCAAACTGTCCAATAAATACATAACGCTCCACACACACTCAACCAGTGCAAAAACTTCAGAAAGAAACCACTGAAAGAAAGAAAACAAATACGTGACAACAATCTTTGTAACAAATGCTGCGAATCAACAACGCATGTGTATAAAACTTATGATGCCAATGTGAAATGCACAGGATGTGGTGGTGAAAGACACAACACAGATATGCATATTACACCTAAGTGCCATCAAGCTCATCAAGGAACCAATCCAAGACCTGACGGTGGGGAGTCACTTGGAGCCTCTGTAAGATTTGACAACACGATATCAACAACAAGTGTACTACCATTTGTGGTGACAATTTTTCAGGACAATCATGTGCAAAGACTGTTCTTGTCAACGTTCATCCAAATCGAAATTTGACCTTGTACGCTATAATCGATGATCAAATTAATTGCAAACTTGCAAGATCAGAACTTTTTTGACTATCTGCATATATCCAAATTAGTTACTCACCAATTTACACTGACTTTGTGTGCTTGACGTCAACAGATAAGTAGACGCAGAACTCCAGGCTTCTTGTGCATCCATCGACGGATGCGTAACCATGGAACTTCTGATGGTAACTGAGTGTTATAACATTTTCGACGATCGAAGTGAAATCCCCACACCAGATGACATACGCCATCAACCACATCTGCTTGACATACCGATTCCTGTGCTTAATCCAGATGCACAGATACTGTTACTTATCGGACGAGATGTAGCAGAAGCACATCATGTCAAGGATCAACGTATTTGAGCTCGAAATGCACCCTTTGCACAACGATTGTACCTTGGATCGTGGTTGGGGATGTTTGTTTACAAAGATTTCACAAACCAAACATTACGACAATCAAGACTACCATATTTGACAGTCATCGGTAAACCATGTTTAAAGCATGTTCTATTGTGTTTCAGTTAAAAAGCAAACATTTCAGAATTCGAAATTCACAACGACATATTTCAGCTCTGTTGTCCCAAATAGTTTCAAAGAAGTGAAACTATTGAAGAAGGGTAGTATGAAGAAGGAAAAATCAGACTACATAAAATAGATTTTAACAGTCCTGATATCAATATCCACTTCCCGATGGAAGATCTGGAGAAGAAATTGAATTCGATCGATATCGGTACAGACGATCTACCAATGCAACAGAGCCTTTGTAATGCAAGGGGCTAAAACAGTGACTGTTTCACCTTTAATGCAAATTTTCAAGAAAAACCTTTTACTAAACTTGGAGTTTTATCAGCACTGATTAGTATATTGCTCCTATTGTCATCCATGGAAGACTACTCATGCAAGAATTCTGCAAAGTTACAAGTGATAGGGATCAACCACTTCCAAGTGACAAAGAACAATAATGGCTACAGTGGAAGGAATCATTGAATTCACTCAGTGACTTTAACATTCCACGAATGTTCCCAAAGATTTCATTAAGCGAATCAAAATCCTGTGAAGTACACATATACTCTGACGCTTCTGAAAAAGCCATTTCAGCTGTCGCTTACCTGTATGCAGTCGACGAACAAGACAACATCAATGTCGGATTCAATATAGGAAAGACCAAAGTAGCGCCATCATCAGGACATACTATTCCAAGATTGAGATTGTGTGGTGCTGTGTTAGCCACAGAACTGAGTGGAAAGATGACAAAAAATTTGGACTTACCTAATGATTCTGTCAAATTCTTCACAGACTCCATAGTTGTGTCAGGATATTTGAATAATCGTTCAAGACGTGTTTACTGCTACGTTAGCAACAGTGTGAGCATCATCAATCAACGTTCAAAATCTGATCAGTGGAACAGTAGATACTCGGACCAGACCTGGTAAATCAGTTAAAGAAGTGATGGATAAATGGATTTCTTGACCAAATAAACCAAACATTAGCTTATATATAGACTTTTCATTGATTGAACCGGCCAGTTACAAGACAATAAAACTAGTAGTGAAGAAAACATCTGTACAGTAATTTTTTGTTGATCGATTTGTGAAATTCTCAACGTGGCACATTTTAGTTTGTGCATTCAGACTTCTAAGAAGAAGATGTCTCCGCAAGAAAGACCAAAGATGAGACCTTCCCTATATAGAGTGTTGAAGAATCACACGAAATTGAACTGTTAATTCTCAGTAGTTATCAGCGACTTTTGTTCAAAGAAGAAATAAACTGTTTAAAAGGCAGTAGACCTCTACCTCGTAAAAGTACTCTCATACAGCTCAACCCATTTCTGGACAAATATAGAATTCTGAGAGTCGGCGGACGTCTTAGTCAATCTTCATTACCCATAAACCAAAAAACATCCTATCATCATTGACAGGAAATCACATGCTGCCGTCTTACTAGTCATTTCATTAGAATGTAGAACACCACGGAAGAGTGTTCACAGAAGGTGCCCTACGATATCATGGTTTCTGGATTATAGGAGCCAAAATGATTATCAATTCTGTGTTACATAAGTGTGTGATTTGTAGGAAACTACGTAAACCTTCCACTCAACAAATCATGGTTGATCTGCCAACAGACAGAGTTTACTACTGTAGAAGTCGACGTTTTTGGTCCGTGGAACATTGTAGCATGCAGAAGAAAACGAGAAGGACTAGCACATTCGAAGAGACGGGTCGCACTCTTCAGCTGTCTCACATCTAGGGCAATCCATATTGAGGTCATAGAGGAGCTATGCAGTTTAGCATTTATAAATGCCCTTACACGATTCATATCCTTACGAGGAGCCGTAAAGGAATTTTGATCAGATCATGGAATGAACTTCATAGGTGCGTTAGCTCACATTAATGTTGTTGCAATTTATTTAGAGTCTGGTCTAGTAAAGAAATTTCTGTCTACAAATGGAGCCAATTGAGGGTCCTTCCTTCCTATTGTAAGCCTTCCGTCTTACGGATCCAATTGAGGGTCAGCTCAAACTTAGTGATGACAAGTCCAGTATTTCTTTCTCAAGCGGTTTTATTAAGCGTGATCGTATAGTTACAATTACATCAGCTAATAGCAGCCCAAATCAGGAGTCTCAGAATCTATCTCTATAAGCGGAATCTCTAAATCTAAATCTCAATCTCTCTTAATCTGTTCAACATCATTTTACATGGGTATATATAACATTTTACTTATGATGGACAGTTCTGACTAGTTCGGCCCATTTACGGCGATCATGAGTGAACATTTAGTGTTCAAAATTAAGATTAATATTTTATTTCTAAATAAAGTAACAAAACTGTCAAAACTGCCAATCAAAGAGTCTGGATGCAGGATGTGAGTCTCCGAGTCCTGGGTCTCGGAGTCCCCCACCTAGTATGAGGCATCACTTACTCACAATACGTTCATTCATACACGGCATAAAAGGTTACAAAGGTTAATATATAGAATACACAATACATGACTCAATTTAGAGTACTAGAGCTATCGTTGCAGACACAGAATCGCCAAATATGTCACTTGTTGTTAAACTCTCAATTTGGATATTATTATGCTCGTATTATGCACCTGGTTTCATAACATCATTTAGGAATACTACGCATTGCTACAAGAGTCACAGAGTTCATTCTGTCAATTATCATTAACACTATTCAGTGCGCAGCACCTAGGTACACATAAGTATCATAGTGACCATTATGTAATACTAGCAATTCAAGGTCATAGCATGGCTATCTGTTTACACTATGCATTGCATATGGCCGGGTCATAGGAAAGAATAATCGGGATTGCAAGGAAGATTCTTGACGCTATTCTACTCAACACTAAAACCGAGGAACTTACTCATGAAGTGCTGTGTACGTTTATGTGCGAAGTTACTGCAATCATGAACTCTAGACAGATATGTCTTATTTCTACAGATCCCGAGAATCCAGTGATTATTAATCCACCAATCTTGTTAATACAGAAAGACTTCAGTGTTGACTTGATGCGTGCTGACCTTCATAACATTAAAGATATATACGTATCGTAGTGGAAACACGTCCAGTATCTCTCCAACATATTTTGGAAGCGATGGCGTTATGGGTGTTAGTAGAACTTACAAGTCCGTCGTAAATGGCAGAGCAACCAAGATGATCTGAAGACTGGTGATGTCGTCCTCATGGTTGGTCTGACGGTACATCCCGGTCTGGTTACAAGAGTTTTTCCGAGTGAGAATGATGGCAATGTCAGGACTCTGGAGATTCGCGTCATCAGAGATGGGAAACGTGTGACATTTGTGAGACCCATTACATAACTTGTATTGTTAATTGACTAGGTCGTAACTATACTTGCTGCTTTCAACGAACTGACCAACCGTTATTATAATTACCAATAGAACGTTGCAATTGGCGAAATAACATGTGTATTTAATTTTATTAGTATATGTTAAGTATTTGTATTAGTTAACATTTTTCATACTTGTAATATCTGGATGATATTAGGTGGGTAGTGTGGTGTTTTCAGGAATATTCTAGGTACGAATTAATTTTCTTGAGTTACTCCATCTACTCTCTTGTGATTAGAGATTTTTACACTGAGCCTTGCAGTACGTCACTTCGTTAGAGTCACCGTCATATCTTACTTGTACAAGTGTACACATTCCATTAAAAAAACGTATACCCCTACGGTGTAAGTACTTGTATTTATTTATTATTTATATGATATAAAACATATGTTCAGTGTTTACTGTTATAATGTTGATATAATGATGTTGTAATGTATACAAAGAATAGCTCATTCATTGGCGCCAAAATCATCCGAGCGTGAAATTATAGCTATCATGTTTATTAGATACAGTTACTAAATTATTATGAATTATTAAACAAATTTCATATACTATTAAGGGTGTTATTTACTCAGGGTTTGAGTTCTCAAATTCCGATTGTTAAAAAGTTCAATATAATGAGTAAAACTTGCTCTAAACACAATAAGTATTTATGAAATGAATTATTATTGACAAAACATTCAATAGTTTTACTTTATTATGGAATTATGCTCAAACAAAAATTGACTTTAAGCCAAACAGAGGAAATTCGGACTAAATTTTACAGATTTTGTTTTCTGCTAAAAGTTTTTTGGCAGTAGTCTAATATCAAAAGTTAGGATTTTATATTTAAGTCTACGTAATTTTGCATATTTTCCGTTGGTTTTACCTCACTTAATCATTAAAATAATCTTATGGCCCGAATAATAATAATATTGAAAAATGCTTAAAAACATTAAAATACATCATATCTCAAAATTTTGATCATTGACCTCATATAAATTTTATGCCAACAGAATAAGGTCAATATAAATAGTTCAATATCATAAATGTTTTTGCATTATCATCATTCAATTTTTTGTAAAATTGAATCAAAAATGGGTAGGGATTTGAAAACTGATAGAGGAAATTCGGACTGAATTATTTTTAAAAATTGATTCTGAAATCTTAATGTTGTGTACTTATTTAGTGCCATTACCATTCGTAAACTGTATCTTATTTTTTAAAGTGTTTTATTATTTGTAATATTTTTATAATTAAGAAAATCTCAATCGTAGTGTAAAATTTTATGGGATTTTTCTTGAATTTTCAATAAATATTCAATGGCCATTAACTCAAAAAGTAGGTCATTGACCTACTTTTCTGAAAGTGAAAAATAACAATACAAGCAAAGGTCTATAACACACAATAGATGGTTTTTCATTATCATCAGTGGATTTTTTTTTCATTCTGAGTAAACGTCATCCTTAAAACAGACTTTTTCTAAAGCCTGGAGCAGTGTAATCAGGATATTAAAAGTTATTGGGGATCGGGTATCGTGTGTTGGGTTTTGTCGGACTGCCCCTTCTAACAATTAAGTGACTATAAATGACTTGGTAATGTCCGTGACACCATGAATTTTGTAAATATATGACAAGCCGGATATATAAGTTTTAATAGATCCAGAGGCTTTCCATTCTGCAGACATAGAAGCTATAAATTGAATGATATGTTCGAGAGGAGCTGGCCATGAAAGAGGTAACCCATACAAGTACCTGACACGATTGAAACTATCAGAAGCTGTTTTATATGTTTGCCATGTACTCTCTGCCATAGAAGCCCTTAAAAGTCTATTGGTTTCCTCAGTCAAAACTTCCAAATCTCTGGGGGTAGTTGTGTTGGTGTTGGGTCTGCATATGCATATGGAGCCAAAGCCCAAAAACGTGGCCACTGACAACAAGAAATAGAGTCTGCAATTGCATTGTATTTAGTGTATATGTACTCAGCCTTATGTAATGTTAAACTTGAGGGTATACATCACCAATTTCCTGACCAATGACATAACCTCAATAGATTTAGATGTTTGTTTGTTTACTATGTACACCACTGCCTGGTTGTCAATATGAAATAAGATCTTCTTGTTGGCCAACAAAGGACCCCAGACATGTAATGCAACTACATTGTACAGCTGGAAAGAGCTCTAAATAAGTCATGTCGCGTAGCCTACCTAATTTTTCCCATTGATGCGGCCACCTTCCAAAAGCCCATTTATTATGAAAAAAGATACCAAAGCCCCCGACCTACCACCTGCACTATCTGTAAAAAGCTGAATCGTATCATTTGAAACCCAGAGCCTACTAGGAAAGAGAGTAATACCATTGTACTGATTCAGAAAGTCGAGCCACATTTCTAGGTCTAACTTCATCCAGGACGAAACTGTTATTTTGGATTTAGCCTGTTTTACACCCACTGTTGCATCAATCTGTCTACGTATGAAGGCCCTACCTGGTGCAATAACCTGGCATGCAAAATTCAATAGCCCTATGATAGACTGCAAATCTTGTAAGGTAATTGTTGGTGTGAGTAAGGTGGTTTGAACTTTGGCCCTCAGTTCGTCTAGTTTGCTTGCAGGTAAGCGCATTTGCATAGCTACAGTGTCAAGTTCAATCCCTAAAAAAGTTAAGTAGGTAGTAGGCTCAACTGTCTTGTCGTCAGCAATCGGAACACCAAGTCTAGCACAAATGAGGTGAAAAATGTGTAAAGTATGTTTACATATAGAGTCATCTGACCTCCCTGCAAATAAAAAATCATCCAAGTAATGTATGATGTTCTGACTACCAGATTTCTTGGATGTTAGCCAGTGTAAAAATGTACTTAACTTGTTAAATAACGCACACGAAAGCTTCGAACCAAATGGGAGGCATTTGTCGAAATAATATTTGTCACCTAACTAATACCTAAAAATCAAAGTCACCCGGGTAGATAGGAAATAAACGAAATGCACTCTTGAGGTCAGTTTTGGCCAACAAAGTACCCTGCCCCAGTAACTGGATCATCAGTACAGCTTCATCTATGTTAGTATATTTAACCTTGCAAATATCTGGGTCAATAAAATAATTAACCGAGTTGAAATATGGGTAGGATAGGTGATGATTTAGACGAAAATCCCCGTCCTTCTTAGGTACGAGGCCAACAGGTGAAACTCTAAATGTGGGGAAAGGAATTTCATCAAAAGGACCAGCCATACTACCCAAGCTAACCTCCTTATCTAACTTTTGCTGCACTTTTTGAGGAGCATCCCTTGCTGATTTAAGGTTTTTAGCTTCAAAATAAATTCTTGGTCCGGCATACTGTAATGGAAAACCAAATTTGAAACCTTTTATCAATTGGAGTTTGTCATTCTGAAAGGGGTATGATTCTACCTCAATACATAGGTGGTTATAAACAATGGGTGTTGAACCCAGACTATACAGGGGGATGTGGCCGACAGACTTAGTTTTGCCTCAGGCAATTGGCTTGAGGGTGGGGTCGTCCGCAGTGTTCACATCTGTGTCTAAACCTGCAGGGGTTGAATAAGCAGGACCCCCTATTAAAGGCATAGCAGTTGCCGATGTGCCTAGATAGCTTACTGGTATTTTGACGAGGTTTGAATCCTGCCCCTGCCCCATAAGAGGTGGACCCTGGATACTTGGCTTGGGTTCGGATCCCTGTGGCATTGCGAAATGGGTTACTAAGCCCATTATTACCTCCCAACATGTCTCCGTCAGATGAGTGTGTAAGTGACTGTTGTAATTGCCCAGGCGAGATAAACATGACCCACAACTCGTCATCTACAACCCCCCATGATGATGTTGGGTGGCGTTCCATTTTTAATATAAATTGCTCGTCAAATTGTGCCCATCCCAGATGACCCTGCCTACCAGCTGCCAATCGGATGTTATGCATTAATTTAACATATCTTGGGCTTTACCTGGAAACTTTTCAAGATAAATGGACATGAAAACTGTGAATGCAGTTGTCCAGGTGTTTATGTTGTTGATAGACTTAAGGTGTTGTTTTTCGATGACAAGTTGACCATTTTTAATCACGAGTTCCCCTGTAATGCGAGGGTCCGTCCGTAAGTCACGGGCCTGTTTTAACAATAATGGTAAGTCAATGTAAGCCCCAGCACATATCTTTTCGCGGATGGCTAAGGGCACGTGACTTCCTATTGGGTCACCAATGCTCATCTCTGCGGCAGGCCGACTAACCTGCACCTGTTCCCCAGTAATGAGACCCCCAATACACTGACTATCCACGACAGAGCCTACACTTGACTGATTAAATGCAGAATTTTAAACAGACAATACATCAGGACTAAAGTTAATGGTTGTACCTGTGGCTGCGGTGCCCGCACTGTACTGCAGACTTTCGTCCGTTGGTAACTGACCCTGAGACTGTCTACTGGAGCCTTGGCGATCCGATGACGGCTGTGGAATGACCTGAGGTGCTGAAGGTACATGATTCAGGCTGACGTTGAGCGTCTCCCCTCCGCTGTTAGATGCAGGAGCGCATGGTATATCCCTGGTCTCGCTCGCAGCCGATGTAGCATCGATAACCCTTCGGCTCGGCCTTCAAATTCGTTTCGCCGGGTTCCCCCGTACGTTTTGGTTGCCTTTCTTGTGCTTTTTAGGAGGCATTTCACTAGATGGCGGCCGATTTAAATATCCTAACGCTCTGAAATTTTTTAAGCTGCTCGTCTGCCTTGTAACCGTCGTCTGATAAATCAGTATCTATTAGAGGCTTAGTCGCATGACACAATGTGTATATGCCACGATCATAGTCTCAAGGATGTTTGAATTAAACAATGATGCAGAGTTGTCGCGCTTGCACAGGAATTAAACGCATTTATCACAATATGGTGATAAATGCAATCATGAATTATTTTACATGTATACTATTGATATCATTATACATTGTGTCCAACATTCTTATTAGAATATTAATTCTACTTTTACTTTATTTAAATTGCACTGCGTGACAATTTGTATTTACAAAGCAAGAAAAGTTATTATAAAAGTCATAATTACATTATCTTTAATCGCCTTTACTTCTATTTACTTAGAAAAGGAAAAGATGGTAAATGTGATCTTTACTCATATTAACATACAAGTAAGTGTTTGTTATGGCTCACTTTACAATATCTTTACAGATTATGTAAATATTACATTTACCGAAAGTAAATATTCCTTTACAACAGTAAAGTTCATCTTTAACAATGCCTTTATAAGCATGTAAATACACTGTACAAGTAAAGTTATTTGTACTGGACATTGAAGGTTGTAAATATTAACCATTACAAAACTTTATTTCTAATCAATGCATGTACAGTTGATATTAACTTGAAATTTAAGGTATATATATTTACAAATTTACTGGATTTTTATACTTAATATGTTTTGGTAGCTTTATTCCGACTTTCCAAAAAAAATCAGACAAAAAGTAATGTGAAAACATTATTTATTCGTAGAAATAACATTAATATTTATCAATAAATTCATAATTAAAAACACTAATCTTCTTTTAAAACCCACGAATGAGTTGGGTCAACATTGGGTGACTCTTGGTTTTAAACGGAGCCCCTTGTTGTTTTAGCCAACAGCCGCTTGCTGCGTGGAGGGCATGTCTCTAGAAACTTTTTGTCCAGGCTATCTTTAATTTCTCTCCATCCCTCACTCTCCAATGAATAAGGATGGGACAGGAAGCCATTGTCCACCTCTTCATCGCTGCTCATGTATTTGTGGGCCTCTGGGAGCTTCAGAAACTGCTGAACTTTGGTCTTCTTCTCCTTTGACCAGCCAGACCTTTTTTCTATCGATACTTTTCTTCTTTTAAATTTCTGAAATAAGAAAAAACATATAATAAATTTCCTTTCAAAAAAGACTTAGAAGGTTGCTTCGACAAAGTTGAAAAATATTTTGTTTTCCCTGATGCAACTAACCCATTTTGAAAATAAGGTCAAGTCAGGGGTAAATAGTTTTAGTAAAGATGGTGTTATTGGTACCCTTTCAAAATATAGGGATAATAATCATTATTCTTTGGCACTATAATTTATCTGTTCTCACCTCTTTCTTTCTTTCATACATCACCTGTCTCTTTTTGTGAACTTCTGTTTTATTCTTCTTCTGCCTGTTTTCTGCCTCTTTTTGGGAAGTGAAGTATCGTATAATGGCAGCTAAAAATATCAAATTGAAATAAAGTGAAGATTATAAATGAAAACTATTATTGCAGGCTTAACCATTGTCCTAAATTCCTTACATGAATAGTTAAAATACACATTTTTTTACTTTCTAACAGACTCTTCCTTCACTAAAGAATTTGTAAATATAGCATTAGAAATATAATTCATATCTCTACATGATTGTTGTGGTTACCAATTTACCATAAGCGTGTCGAAATGAGGGGGGGGGGGGGGGGGGTCCTAAATTTACATTAAAAAGATTAAAAGATTGAAATTATTATATAGTGATTTTGAAAATTGGAGTCATAGTCATCGGTATGCTACGGATTAGGAATTTCATGATTTGTGAAAAAACATGTCGGTAGGTATTTGAGAGTTTTTGGTTTTCTTCATTAAGGTCTTCCGTTTCCAACGGAAGACCTTATAGTGATTGTAATGTTTCTTATTAGGGTCTTCCGTTTCCAACGGAAGACCCTCTTGTTATTCTATTGTTTCTTTCTATTATTAGGGTCTTCCGTTTTCAACGGAAGACCCTCTTGTTATTCTTCGGTTTCTTTTTATTATTAAGGTCTTCCGTTTTCAACGGAAGACCTTATTGTTATTGCTTTGTTTCTTTTTCCCTATTATTATTCTTGTTTTTTTTTCTTACGCATTTTTGTGCAGGCGATTTCTCGGAGATGGCTCAATTGATTTTCATGAAACTTTCAGATCCGATTGATATTAATTTGAACTAAATACATATTTTTTTATTTTGATGACGTCACTTCCGTTCTTGAGATAATGACGTTTTAGCAATTTTCAGAGGGCCGGCTTGTCCAGGGATCTCCTCCTAAACGGTAAAAGATATTGAGTTCAAACTTTCAGGGATTGTAGACAAGAGATTGTAGATGTGCTATTTGGCATTCATATTTGTCATGCTCAAACGACGTTAAAGCTCGCCTGGTCCTGAAAATTGAGACTAAAAAAACGTCGTAATTTTTCATGGTTTTCTTAGTTTATCTCTTTTCTGAAAAATATTTTGTTAACACATGTAATGCAAAAAAAGTTTATATTTAGAAGACCTTTCATTTGATATCAAGAAAAAGGGGCTGGCCCTTCAAATTAGGGGACCAAAGGGCTCTAAAGTCTTTCATCTGTAGCCCTTTACTGAGGGATATTTTATGAACAGTTTTTTTTATTTTACAGTTATGTATCTAGGCAATGTAATGATTATATCATGTGTTACGTAATTAGGGGTTTTTAGGGGCCAAAAGTCCAGAATTTTGATCAAATATATCTCAGAAAGGAAAAATATTTTGAAATGCAGTGAAGAAGAAAAGATGCTTAGAATGATGTATTAAATTATATGCAATTTTCAAAATTTCGTTAAACGGCCCCTATAAGGGGTTAAGGGATCGGCCCCTAAAATGTTCTTTCCCATATATCTCAAGAACGGTAACGAATTTCTAAACAATTGTTAAACAAAATGGGTTGGGATTTAAATGACCTTTTATTTGATATCAAGAAAAAGGGGCTGGCCCCTATAATTAGGGGACCAAAGGACTCTAAAGTTTTTTATCTGTAACCCTCTACTGAGGGATATTTTGTGAACAGTTATAGAAGCAAATATGTTTATCTTACAGTTATGTATCCAAGCAATGTAATGATTTTATCATGTGTTACATAATTAGGGGTTTTTAGGGGCCAGAATTATAGAATTTTGATCACCAATTTCTCAGAAAGGAAAAATATTTTAAAATAAAGTATACAAGTAAAGATAGTCAAAATGATGTACTAAATAATATGCAATTTTCAAAATTTCGTTAAATGGCCCCTATAAGGAGTTAAGGAATCGGCCCCTAAATCGTTCTTTCCCATATATCTCAAGAACGGTAACAAATCTCTTATCACTTGTTGAACAAAATGTGTTGAAATTTAAATGACCTTTTATTTGATATCAAGAAAAAGGGGCTGGCCCCTCAAATTAGGGGACCAAAAGGCTCTAAAGTCGTTCATCTATAGCTCTTTACTGAGGGATATTTTGTGAAAGGCTATAGAAGCAAATATGTTTATCTTACAATTATGTATCCAAGCAATATAATGATTTTATCATGTGTTATGTAATGAGGGTTTTTTAGGGGTCAAGAGTCCAAAACTATGACCACCTATATCTCAAAAAGAAAAATATTTTGAAATGCAGTAAAGAAGAAAAGATGCTAAAAATGATGTACTTAACAACATGCAATCTTCAAAATTTGGTTCAGCGGCCAATAAGGAGATAAGGGACGGCCCCTAAAACTTTTTTTTCTAAGATATCTCAATAACAGTGACAAGTTTCTAAACACTTGTTGAACAAAGTTCTTACACCTGTAACAAAATAGTATCTGGCCCCTAGAATGTAGACCCTGTTTTTCTATTCTAAATCATGTTTAGCTGTTAAATAGCAAAATCAAGATAGAACATATATCTCAAATTCTAAAATCAGACGCGCAGCAATGTTAAGGCGTCCCGATGCTAAAATGCGGCTGGAAAACGATATTATTTGAATCATCGCAAAAATACTTTGACCGGGAGTATTTCTTAAAATATATGTTACATTTATTGACACCAATGTTAAACATTATATTTGATGCATTTTGTGACGTCATATGTTCTTTGTAATCAGGTGACGGGCGAACCCTAATATTGCAAATGAAATTTTTAAATCTCATCAGCGCAGGTGATTAATGACATTAAATCATACATATTTTAAAGAAAAATCCTTTGTTAAGTCATATACTTTGAAGTTCTTGCTCGGGAAAGAAATAGATATTTCGTTTATGGAAGATATTGTTGAAACATTCCACAAAATCATCAAAATAATGCACATTTTTACTAATCAAAAGCGATTTACAAAAAATTGGGGTTAATCCGTATGTTTCCGTAGCACGATTCACATAGTTACTTATATTCTCTACCAATTTTACGTAAAATATTCTAAATTGTGTTGATCTTTCACCTGCGCCAAGCTGGTTTAACATGCATTAAAATTTCTTCATTCAGTTGTTTACACGTAGCAGGGAGAGTCTCCAAACCACTAGTTTATAAATAGTCTTTTACTTATAACGAAGCTTTACAACTGCCGATTATTTGATACTGGTTTTTAATATGAATGAATTCTGTACGTCCAGCATTAACGGCAGCATCTATGTTAAGGAAACATGCGGTTTTACAGTGGTTTGATGTAATTCATTTTTAACGTTGAGATACATTCCCTGAGAACTATCGACAGGAATGCAGATCGTGACGTCAAAGTTAATTATGAGGTCATATCGTATGAAGTACAGACAAGTGACTTTCTACACATCGCTGTAAAATCCATCGGGAAGCCTTAACATGCCCGCGCGGAAGACCTCCTCGTTGCTCGCAACGAGATCGTGTCTAGTTATTATTATTATTCTTTTTCTTTTCTTCTGACTCCTATTTTGCTTCATAACTCAAAAGGGTTTTAACCGATTTTGATGAAATTTTCAGAGATTTTTGCACGTTAGCGTCCCTCAATAATGTGAAAGTTTTAAAGAGAACGTCACCTCCGTTTTGACGTGACGTCACTTTTAAAAATTTTAAAAAGTCATTTTGTCCGGGATTTTTCTCAAAAACGCTTTAAGATAGAGGCTTGAAATTTTCAATGGTTATGATTTGGTCGATTTACCTCTGTAATAAGGCTCGAAATGAAAATCTGTCACTTCTGGTCGAAACCGGAAGTGAAACAAATTTTTCGAAAAAATGAATTTTCTGATCAAATCAAAAATGAATATGCGTTTTGTAGAGCTTATCAAACTGAATCTAACACTGAAAGCCGTTTTAAAATCGGACGATGCATTACAGAGTAATCGGGGTTTAAAAATTGATTTTTCCGGAAATTTTGATTCCGCGTCCTTGGTTTAAAAAATAGCGTTATGTTCAAAGTAAAATTAACTCGTACCAAAAGTCTGTTACCAAAATTAAATCGATAAATGCATGCTGATCATAAAATAGTTAATCAGCGTGTTCATTGAAACGATGTCATTAATTTGATTGATTATTATACGTCGAGTGTGCTGGCTTGGAAAATAGTGACAATTTTTTTTTACCAGAAACATATAATAAAAACGAAGCAGCAAAACAGCAAAACAGTGAAAAGGAATTGAAAGCCATTAGTCAAGAAAGACGTTGCTGACAGTTAATGAAAGCGTAAGTTGATATATAAGCCTTAACCTAATCGTCACAGACAGTTGTTGAATAGTCGAACAACACGTATCCTGACATTGGATCATTGAATGAAGAGTTTGAAATATTTCAATATACCTAGGCCGATTTATTATAATTATTTACTTGCAAAATAAATGCATAAATGCTTGTTATACATGTTGAATTGTACTTTGTATATCAAACACCGAAATGAGTATCGTACGATTCGTCACGTCAACGCGCCTTGTTTTGATTGCGAACAGCTGACAGCGAAGTGTCGACATTTTCATATGATGCATGGCTTGCAAAACTTCGATAGTGGAAAATGCATCTCAACTATCGTTTGGGAGATTATTAAGGTATGTTTTAATATAGGTTATGTCCTTTCAGTATGTTTTAATATAGGTTATGTCCTTTCAAAAAAAAATGCACTTTTCAGCGTAACCCGAGATTCCTCTGACTAACCTCGTAACCTCCGCTTTTTATATTGTGACGTGCGTCACGATATAAAAGCGGGGATCAGAGTCAGATGAATCTCGGATTGTTTTGGTCAAGTATATTTACACGTTCAGGTTTTGCACATCGCTTTTTGGAATTTTTTTCGTTTTTTTTCAATATATGTTTGTCTTATTTCGTATTGAACTACATATACTGTACACTGTAAAACCGTGCTGGGGGTCCCAAGATACACAAGTCTAAAATGCTGTAATTAGTGTAGTTTATCTTTTATACATACAAGCTTATCTTTTAAAAAGATTGGTGAGCTAGCGCCGTAGCCATCCTAAAACACAGAAGCAAATTTCTAAATCATTGATTTAAATTCCTGAATTGATTAATTAACAATTAGAAGGCACAGTGGTGTACTGGAATTGTGCTGGAGTGGGGTCTCAATTTAGAATTGTGAATCTAGAGAGGGCTTCACATCGGCAATGGTATAGCTCATTGACTGTGCCTAAATCATTATGGTTCTTCTGTTATTTCAATTTCGAGATGAAAATTTTCAAGAACCATTGGTACTGTTGTGTAGCAATTGTATCTTCTCGGGCCTTTCCGGCATATCCGGCAAGCTCGGAAACATATCCGAGGTTGTTTTTAAGATAAAGCTAGCTATTTATTATAATATTTAAAATAACTTTGCATTATAAGACCTAAGCTACTGTTTTACATTTTCAATAAAACACAAAACTTCATGTGAGGATGATAAAACGCAATTCAAATGGTACTGTTTATCTACAGTAATACAGTATTCCCATAATCCCCCACTATGGAGTTGAGCATGCGTATTCCAGTGAAAAAGAATAACGTAGTTGCTAGCACTCGAGAGCGCTAGCAATTATTTTATGTTTAAGTAAACATTACATGCATATATCACATCTACACTGTATGTAAACAATTTTAAATTAAGACAAATATATGTGGATTTAAATCCTTGATACTGTGGTCTGGCCCTAGAATCATTAAGCAAACTTAGACTTACATGTACCGGTATGTCAAAAATTGTAAACCGTCTTGATGTCTCTTAATTGAAAACTCTGACAAAATTGAAATGCTATATTAAAAGTATTTTGATGTAATGTTGTCAATTACAAATTTCCATTGTCATTTTACGATAAACCATTATTTTATGACTGGTTGAAATTTTGACTGAAGTCTGAAATTGCTTCATGATCCTAAAACCAATTCTCTGTGTGTGTGTGTGTGTGTGTGTCTCTCTCTCTCTCTCTCTCTCTCTCTCTCTCTCTCTCTCTCTTGCTTTCAATCTTGGCATAGCATCAGAGAATAACCTAATTTTGTAACAGAAATATTTCTGTCTAGTGGGAAAAAAAATCAAAAGTGCATTGAATTTTGAAACAAGCATATGATATCAATCTCTCATTTTTTTCTATGTTAATATTTGCAGCCGAATAACAAAGCTTTGTAAAATAGTTCATGAAAATTCATGCACATTTAATATGCATAGTATTGATAATAAAACCAAAAACTCCTCCCTTAATTTTTTTTTTAAAAACCGGTATAATTGACAAACATCGTATAACAGAAGATTATAATTTGATGCTGTTTGAATGGGTGATATCTATTTCTATTTTTCATATTGAAATATTGACTGTCGCAGTGACATATGCTGTCGCAATATGAGTAAAGCAAACTCTCTCTTTGTGTTCTCTCTCTCTTTCTCTCTCTCAATCTGATATGTGTCTATGCACAAGAAAATTCCTTGATGTTATGATTTATGACTTGATATGAAAATTTCTTTTTCTGTATATACTGCCTAAATGTTAGTCATGTATTGGGATATTTCATACTTATTACACTGCATGGTCAGTGTATTTTTTCCAGAAATACTATGGATATGTTAATGTAAACACAGCTATTATTAGTATGTTAACACAGCTAATTGATTTTTTTTAAATTTCAGCCTAAAACAGACTCTTGTTACAACATGGCGGACACATGGCTTTTACCTGTTGATTCTTGTGGTTTCAGCTCTTGAGGTTAACCTCTCACCCCTACCCACATGCATATTCCTTGTGTTCAACAGACTTTTTACCAGTACATGTAATTCATATTAAATCGGATAATGCATGAACAAAAATGAAACTTTAAGAAAGCATCATGCCTTGTTAGGTTTTTGTTGATAAGAAATTTATTAATGACAAACAAAGTTAAAGCTGTTAAAGGACATTTACATTTTTTACAGTAGTTGTGAAGTTTTGTTTTTCAATAAAAGTCTGCAATCATGTTTCTTTTTTTGGTATTTTATAATTATATTCACCGGTAGATGTGTTTACATAATTGAAAAATTACCCCCTCCCCCTTTGCCAATTGTCTACATGAAGATTACATGTAGGATATGTAAATTTATTATTGAAATAACATGTGCTATTAATGCCTATGATACAATGTATTTACTTTTAAAATGAACAAGACACAACATAATTTTATCTTTTTATTAATGTATATATGCATAAAAAAATGTAGAATAACTTGTCAAATTTGAACATTTTTCATAGAATTTTCATCTGTCTTCTCCAGCTTTCAGGGTTTGTTTGAATTGAATTTAAATATAAGGCAGATGTCTAACTTGTAGGTTTTACTGTTTAAGCATGTTGAAAAGGAGACTAGAAACCAGAATAGATGAGATATTCTCAAAATATGATTGTTAACTTCTGCTCATTGAAACAAGGAATGACATACAGGTGTCCTAATATTTGTTAATTAAAGTGCTACAAATCATTCAATAAACAAAAAAAAAAATCAAATTTTTAGTATCATTGATGATTGTGTTCAAATATGTGTGAGAATTGACTCAAACAAATTGCTGCAAGTTTTATAAAATTAGGTAAAAAGATTTCAAACCATGACTTTTTATGAAATTTAGAAGATGGGGGAGGGTATACATGCAAGGTCATTTCTATGTGATGCGTTTATCGTGATAATATCATGTAGATATATGTAGTATTGAATAAGGTTTCTTATTAATGAAGATTGAACAAAAATCGCTCTCGAAAGGCCAGGTAAAGATGTTTTTCTATGGAGAACCCTATTAATCTGTGTTGAATAGAGGAAAGTGGAAATGGTGGGTTCACTTAAATGGCCATATTTTTCTTAAACTTCAAAGGAATTTGCAATATGTATACTTCTTCTCAGAATTGCATTAGCTTTATAAAACAAAATGTCTTTTCATAAAATGTTAATGTACTTATTAAGTTAATAGCTAGCAAGGGAAAATTTCAGATAAAGTACCTGTTAATATTTTTGTAAAATTGAGAGTTGCGGTATTTGAAGGTTTGTCAATGTTGCTAAGGTTCATGAATTTTAATGATTATCATATAGGTTTGAGAGAGATTTCTTGCTGGAATTACTATGCAGTAAGAAAGCCCCGATTTTCCGGAAATTTTGAGTCCACATAAACTTGAAATCTATTTTTCCGGGGAATGGTTTTCCGTTTAGAAAATAGCGTCTAGTAAGTTAAATCGTACCTTAAACGATTGAAAAACATTTTAAAATCCTCGACAGATCCTTGTTGGTTTTCGTTCATGCCCATAAATACCTCTTTTGTGCTGCAAAATACCTTAACCGATTCTCTATAATATCTTATTCAATTTAACGTAATATATTGGGTTTAGCTCGTTATTTTAAAATCGAAATTACTATCGTACGAGTGAACAACTTGTTGATACAAAGGTGAAAGTCATTTGGAAATTTACAATGCGTCCAGTGATGTTTGTTGAAAGCTGAAATTATTTATTGCCTCTGTTGACCGAGAATTGACCAAAATTAGATTGTGACTGGAACAGAACATTTAATGTAAAGTTCGACAAACCACAACGCTTGATTTTCCTTTGTTGTTTACCAACGCAAGTTCAGAGTCGTAAGTTTTGTTTTTGTTTTGTAACAGGTCACGTGTGCTGTTGTGCACACGGTCCTTGGCTATATCTCCGTTCATTTAATATTAAAGCCATCAGTGTTATATTTGTATTTCTTTTTACTGGTTTGTTGCTTTGCTAGAAACTCGGGTTTAGTAACGCGATCGGGATGCTGATTTGTTTTTTTTTTACCGGAGTTATCGTTCTTCTGAAAACTGTGATGAGTTGTTCATATCAGAGACATAAATAACAGAGATTTGCATCTGTTCGAAATCTCGCAAAATCCCGCGGTCCCTATTGTAAAGTGTTCCCAGTTTATATCGGTATATCTTTCTAATAAACAATTATATCGAAATATAAACGGCAAAACCTTTTACCAAAACATAAAAAATATTATATTTTCATGAGTTTATGTCATATAAACAATATTAAAAGAGGAGTTTTAGGAGGCAGCTGGCTACCCGTCGTCCGATATTTCGCCGATGTTTAAACCTAATGCAAACGTTTCATTAGAACGATTTTTTTTTGTTTTAAGATCATTATCTCAGTTTACTAAAATGTAGTTCTCAAAGTAAGGTTGGTGTGTACCATTTTTCAATAACAAAACACGCTAATGGCGGAGTTGCCAATCTCTGACATTTATGTCTCTGTTCATATGTAAGAAATAAGGAATCCTTCTTTGAGTATGTTGAGCTGATAATTTCGGTCGGACCGTGATCAAATCCAATAAAGCTCGAAGGGTTTTATGATAGATTTTATGACGCTCCGACCTGAATTATGATCTCATAATATTCAAAGAATGATTCCTTATTACTCATATTTATATAACTTTAAACCATTATACAATTAACTATTAAAATATAAATAAGCAAACCGCGCTGGTGCCCCAATTTGAAGTTATGGGTTTTATTGATAATCGATACGTAGTGTTATCACAGGCAAATAGACTGGAAAATGTAAATATGTTAATTTAAAGACCAGTTCATCATGTTTACCATATTACAGAGCTGTGGAAATATTTTTTTTGGAAGTCAGTTATTCTAACAGACATGTCATTAAACTTTGCCTGTCGGAATACCAACAATTAAAATGAAGTATGGAAAACTGAAAAAAAATTCAAAAACACATACTGCATATTTCAAAACTGTAATTATAGAAGTACTCAATTTCCAACAAAATAAGTGAAAAAAAAATTTTTTGAGACACTATAAGAGTTGAGAATGAAGAAAATTAACTTCAAACATCTGCGAACTCACCTTAAAAAAGGTAAGCCTATGAAAACGTATCTCAATTTTATCCGTGCGATGACACATGTCACTGAATGTTTGCCTTGTAATCCACTTTGACGACAGGGCATTTTTTTTAAGGTCCAAATTCGAAGAATTATGATATTTGATAAAAATATGCAAGATACCATTTTTACTACACAATTTTTAAGAAAGAGAATCGAGCGTCTGCTTGCTTGTAAGAAGCCATTTTGTTTGCAATCTGAGGCGGATCAAAGATAATCCACATGCACCTGCGGTGTTAATCATGATAGGCATTTCTATTAACTTTTACACACATGATTTCTTTTACTGGACACTCAAAAAATTATTTTTAAAAGCTTTAAAAAAATAAACAATGCATAATTATGCATTTCTTAAATTTTTAATCATTTGTCCCAAGACATGTGAAGCACATGTTCCTCTGTTTGTGTGCATGTGGCTGCAGGGACATCAAAAAGAATATTGCTTTTAATATGATTGAATTGCGATTATGATATAATTTTTTATGTTATATTCTAACATTTTATTTTTTTATTGTTGGATTCTTTTAAAATTTTGATCTTGTTATGAAAAGATGTGAGCAGCAATAATGGGGGTGGGAGGGGGGGGGGGGGGTACTCAAACTTCCTGTAAATCAAAGGTCATGGACAGGGTTTAATTTTAGCCAGAAGTAAGGGGATATTGATGAGAATAAAATAAAAATAATTCCTCAAATTAAATAAATGAACAGTCCAGATTTTTACATGACATCTTACATGAAGAGAATGATATAGAAATTTTAATCATGTATTTTTTGGCAATAATGGATACTCACACGTTAGGGAAGTTGTCTGAGGAATACCGATGTGTCAAGGAACGAGACATTTACAGCGATCTCATTTTGTGTTTTTTGCCTTATGCTGATGGGGCAAACAACATCGGTCCGGCGGTCTGGCATTTAACCAATTTATGATGGTCTTGGCTAAATTAAGCCGGTCTTGCTGGCATGACCGGCAGTTTTCCACAGCTCTGTATTATATTTATAAAGCTATTCTCACTTTAGTATAATAACTGTTTTCAACAGGTAACTTGATTTATCGAAATGAAAGTATTTACCAAAATGAAGCCTGGAATTATCGAAATCACACTCAAATATACAGAAATAACACTTAATTTTTATTAAAAAATGTTTTCAAAACAGATATATTAAATTATATCAATTAGAATGTCTTTATCATTGTAATTAATTGGTATAATTGCAAGAAAGAAAATGGTTGGATAGTTGGAAAATTATGAGATGAGCATGCATGTAATGCATGTAGTTTGACCCTCTGATATTTAAAAGCCTACAAGTAAAATTCCTCATCTATTGATATATGTATTGTTTGTTAGAAATTACTAATTTCTTTTGATTTTTTCCTCATAGCTTATTTTATACAAGTAATAAATCATTATTGTTGTTATAAGGGTTTTTGTTTTTTGATTTTCAATAAATACAATATTTAACTTAGGTTTTTAATTCTGCATTTACCTGAAAGACATAAACGTATGATATAATACCTCCCCATTTTAATGTATCTAAAGTGTCATTCCTGAGATTTTAGTTAATTTTGGTAATTTCAGGTGTCATTTCTGAAAATCCTGTCATTTCAGTAATTCTATGTACCGGTTTTCAATTGTGAAGTGCTCTGTGTTCAAGGGTTGTAATTATTGCTCATCAAATTTTGTCTTCTTAAGAGACTTACCACATAAAAGTTCTTAAAGTTTTGGGGCAATTGATTCATGACCACACAGTAACTCTTTGAATGTAATATGAAGGAGGTCAGTTATGGTAAGCAAGATAAATGGCAATGGGATGTTTTGCTCCTATACATGTTTCCCCCTGAGAGGGTTCGCTCCTATTCTAATTCGCCCTGAGATGGTTCGCACTGTGCAGTTACGCATTGATTACATGCGTAATTGTGAACAATTAATGAAACATATACATGTAAATGTGAAGTAAATAATCCAAAATCTACTCATGTTTTATTTTGATACAGTGTATTAAAGTAGGCCTTTCAGCATTTTGCTTGTTATCAACTTCAAATGTTGATTACCAGTATCTATCTGCAATAAATGAAAATTTCTGACTTCTCAATAACAATGTATAAATGGACATTTTAAAGAATATCAGATAAACTATGGCACAATTATGGTGTGGAATACAGCTATAAAGACTGGTTGTTAGCTCCGGTTGTGAGCTACACAGTAATAGCTATTATATATAAATCTTCTTCAACTTGGAGGAACTCTACACTTTATTTTGTAAGGTTCGCTATAGAAAACATTACTATGTATTATTAATGCATATTTTGATGATTACATATATACAGGGGAGGGGGGGGGGTTAATGTAAAGTTCAAGCAGATAATTTATTCAATGCTTATTTTGATCATTACATTTCATAAGAGGTGGGGGGGGGGGGGGGGAGGGGGGTAATGTAATGTTCAATCAAGCAGATAATTTATTATTAATTAATAATCTGAAGTGAATGACTGGCTATAATTCTTATTACAACACAATTCTCACCTCTTGTTCTGAACCTTACAAAACAGTATGGTTGTAATTGCTTCATAAAATTGGTAAGTAATCATCCTGATCAACCAAGCATGTTTTATCCTGGCGGTGCATGTATAAAAGCAAGCACTGTTTCAATGTGTTTGTTTGTGTTAGTTTTTCTTTTGAAACATAACTTCAAATCGTGTATAGATAATAATTAATTTCAGAGGAATAATAACATGAGAAAAATATCTAAATACAGTGAGATCTTTCGCTCTGAGGCAGGTGCAAACATTTCAGGGCGAAACAAAATTGGTGAGAACCATCCCAGATTCTGATAATTTTACACAATGAGAAGAAATATTCTAATTCATGCATCAATCCACACAAAGTGGATGACAGTCAGTTACCCCAACAATGGAAATAAATATTTCATTTAAAGTGTTCAAAAGCAGCAGTGTTAAAACTATCTTTAATTAGGGTTGCTATTATAATGGTCCATTGTGTTAATATAAGTAGTTAAACTATTGTATTTCTTTTGTTTATCTCTAATTATCAACATTTTTGTGAAAAACTGTATATAAATAGCTTTTGTCAAGCTATTGATAATAACATAATAAGTTGTTAATGCTATATAGCTTATTGGAGGTATTTAGCTAATGAAGATATTGTACTGGACCCGCTGAATGCTGAAAAATCTACAATTTTTTATATTGAACAGCTAGTACATATGTATAATTGACCCATTTCTTTATTATAGTCAATATGCATTATTATTTAAAAAGTCAAAAGCTTTAGCAATGCATCATCTATGAAATGTTATTAGAAAAAATATGAGATTTAAATACTTCATATAATATACATTTGCTACAATGAAATTATAATTAAGGCATCTTGAGATATGTCTAGTTTTGAAAACAAGTTGCTCAAACTTAAAGTTGTGAACAGATTGGACGGCTTTTATTATAGCTTTTGTTATGAAAACAGAGTTATCTGACAGTTCTAAAAAGAATTTAGGATGTTTATATCATACACATAGAAAATAAATGTAAACCTTTGAGAATTAGCTTATGGGTGGTATTATCCTAATCCTCTATTTATATGCTAGTTCAACAATCAACATACAATGAACACACTTAAGCCACTTAAGTATTAAATGGTAATAGTCCTGCATGGTAGACTTGAAAAATTTTTCAACTGGTTTATAATGCTAACTTATGTAAAATTATGATGTGGGCAACCTAATGAGGAACAAATTCAAGTTTTTCAAACCATGATATGCTGACAAATAAAGGGTCATTTGGTAGAGTGCACATTTCTACTTCATATGGTTTTACTTGCAATGTTGTGTTTTCAAGAATGGTAATTAAAGCCGTAAACATTGTGATATCGCTCCTTTTTAGCTCACCTGAGATGAAAGCTCAAGTGAGCTATTTTGATCACATTTTGTTTGTTGTTTGTCCGCTGTTCGTCTGTCTGTAAACTTTTCACAGTTTCAACATCTTTTCAAGAACCAATGGGCCAATTTCAACGAAACTTAACACAAATCATTCTTAGGCTAAGGGAATTCAAAGTTGTGTAAATTCAGGACCACGCCCTTTTGCAAATAGAGATAATTAGGAATTATTGAAAATTTGGGATAAATATTCAAAAATCTTTTCTCACGAACCTTTAGGCCAGGAAAGCTGAAACTTGTGTAGAAGCATTTTCAGGTTGTGTTGATTCGAAGTTGTAAATATCATGACCCTTGGGGGTAGGGTTGGGTTACATTAGGTAGTCGACTTTTTACATAGGAATATATAGAGAACATTTTAAAAATTTCCCTATCAAAACGATTTGGTCCGGAAAGTTATTTATGTGGAAGCATTCTTGACTGGCATAAATTCAAGGTTGTGAAAATCATAACCCTCCAGGGGTGGGGGGGGATTATATAGAGTAAATTTTTAAAAATCTTCTTCCCAAGAACCATTTGGCCAGGAAAGATGAAACTTATTTGGAAGCATCCTCAAGTTTTGTAGATTCAATGTTGTGGAAATCATCGGGGGTATAATGGGGCCACAATGGGGGGGTTGCATTTTTACATATGAAAAATATAGAGTAAAACTTTAAAAATCTTCTTCTCAAAACCATTAGGCCAGGAAAGCTGAAACCTAGGTAAAAGCACCCTTTTGTAGTGTAGATTCAAAGTTGTGAAAATTATGACCCTTGGGGGTAGGGTGGGGCCACCATGAGGGGGGGGATTTTTACATAGGAATATATAGAGTAAATTTTTAGAAATCTTCTCGGAAACCAATATGCCTGTTTAGCTGAAACCTGTATGGAAGCATTGTCAGGTAGTGAAAATTCAAAGTTGTCAAAATCATGACCCTCAGGGGTAGGGTGGAACCACAATGGCAGGTTGTTTTAATTTACAAAGGAATCTATAGAGTGAATCTTTAAAAATCTTCTTCTCAAATATCATTTTGGCTGGAAAGCTGAAACTTGTTTGGAAGCATCTTAAGGCAGTGAGATATCAAGTTTATTCATATCATGATTCCTGGGGGGGGGGAGGGGGGGGGGGTTGACGTTACAATGGGGGCGGGGGTCGAGTCACAAGGGGGGGGGGCAAATTTTACATAGGAATATATAGATAAATAGTTTTAAATCTTTTCCTAAAAGAACATTTGCCTTGAAAAGCTGTAACATTAGGAAAGCAACTTCAGAAAGTTGTTCAAATCACAATCTTTAGGAGTAGTGTGGTGCCACATTGGGGATTCAGTTGTCAAAGGAAAACATTTTAATTATTTACAAAATCTGAAATGTTATTTAATATGCTTTTACTTATATGCAAGCATTATTATGCATTGCTGATTCTTTAAAATTGTTTAAACTTTGGCCTCTGGATGATGATTATTGGGCCTCACAAGGGGTTCAGAGTTTGATGTTCGTTTATATCCTGTACATATGAACAATTGTTAAGGGTCTTTTTGAGTACTGCAATGCTGAATGTGTATGACTATAAAATCATCCAGAAAGAAAAGGGGCTTGCTTATAAATGTATGAATATCCAGGGGGAAACAGATTTTTTTGTAACTAGGAACTACATGTATTATACCACATTATCCAGATATTTTGTAATATGACTCCATGAAGCTGAATTTATCATGCCTATTGTTGCTCAGGTGAGCGATGTGGTCCATGGCCCTCTTGTTAACATTAACATATACCCTTTGAAACAAAAATATTTTAATATTTTAGCTTAAAAGCTCCAAGCTTGTTCTGTATGGAATCATTTAAAAACATTTTTTGTCGGAGAGACTTCCCTTATAAAGATAGTATCAGTAAAATAAAAGTGCATACTTTAGTGTGAGGTTACGGCTATAATGATAGGTACAATTTTAAAAATTTATTTTTGATTGTAGATGCCAAAGAGGGTTAAGGTCGATAATAGGGGTCAACGGCAGAAAGACAAGATCAGAAAGAGACTCAAACGACACCACGCTTCTTCTGATGCATCATTAGATGAGACCACAGAGTCTATTGTCCCTTGCGGGTCAATGGACGGGGCTAACTCAGCTCCTCCTGGTAATCTTCCAGGGTATGGTTCGATGGGGTTACCACCTAAAGAGGAAAAACCCCTGGCCAGGATGCAGGCCTCGCCTTGTGTGAAAATGCATCCACCTGCCCCGAGGTTGCCATCTCCTCGGGGAAGTCGTCTGTTTGTCAAAAACGTGACAAAGGCACTGTCCACTGACTCCCCAGTGTGGGTTTGTGCTCCTGCGAGGGTACCTGGGCATGATGAAGGCTCTGAGCCTAGCCCAGCAGGTCAGGCGCAGCTGGACTCCTCCGTGCTAAGAGGGTCCAGCAGTTTATCAAAAGATGAGGAAATAAAGACAGTATTCAAAATGGCTTCTGACAGTATAAACAGTTCTGACTTGGTCACGGAAAACAGTATTTGTTACGAACAAACAAAGCATAGTTACATTGAAGTAAATGATGTGAAGAATGGACATGGTGTTTTATCTCAGGGTATCCACCCGAAACCCGCAAAGAAACAAAAACTTGAATATTTATATGACAATGAGAAAGACAATACACACATGAATGAAAACAAGACAAATCATGAACCTGAATCTTCACCTGAGAAATTCTTTGTCCAGAATAGCAAATGTAAACACGAGATTGATTGTAATGAAAACAACACAATGTTTCAAACATCTGTTCAGGGTTCATTTCATCAGGCACATCCCATGTTTGGTGATAATGCAGGTACCCAATGTGTTGCAAATAGTTTAGCAGCGCTAGCATTTGAACAATTTAAAAGCAGCATACACTGGACAATGCAAGACATGAACAAAATACTAGCAACAGGTGATGAATTGTATACATTTTTGCAAAGAAGTTCTTCAATGCACAGTAGATATTTGCTGGTAGATGAGTTACCTCAGCTGTTTGAGTGTTTCAATAGAACATATGAATTCACTGTAAATTCAACATTAGCAAGTATTATTAGTTTGTCAGGTAATGAACCATCTTATGCACACTTCAATGCTTACCCACTTTATGAGGCATTACAAATTGCTTTGATGGAATCAAATGGATGTTTTGTATGCTTTGGGGGAAATACATTTCTTATTGGAAAAACAAATGGACTATATTTTACATTTGACTCGCACTCAAGATCACCAGAAGGCTTATGCTGTTGCACTGGGAAAAGTACAAGACTCTTATTTCAAAATGTAGGGGCATTACTAGAACATATTAAGAAACTTGCCGTTTCCATGGGATTTTCAAACGTTGTTGAATGTAACATAACGGGGACACAATGCCTTGCAAAAAAAGTAGAAAGGGGAGGAAATGTTTTGCATACTGCTACAGAAAAGACCGGAGAAGATTACTGCGAAAACTTAACTGACTGCAATATTGCTAATGATGATGAAGATGATGAAATAGTATTTGTTCATAGTGAAACAAACAGATTTCGATTTTGTCCTATGTCAGAGGCTTCAAAGCAACAGGCATGCCTTGCAATAGGAATACCATATGCTCAGTTAGAAAATAATACCTTCCAAAGGCCTACTCAAGAATTAGGAGTACCTTGTTTATGCAAAGAGATCACTGGGGATGGTAACTGTTTTTTCAGAGCAATTTCTTATTGCCTCACATGTTCAGAAAATCACCATCATGTTGTTCGACATTCAATATGCCATCATATTTTGAAAAATGGAGATAAATTTCAGTCCCTTTTGAGATCTAACGAAGATTCCATCGAAAAACATGTGACATCAATGGAAAAAGAAGGGCATTGGGCAACTGAGTTAGAAATTTTAGCATTAGCTCACATGCTGTCCATCAATATCTTCACATTTTCAAATGGTATTTGGCTGAAATTCTCAGGACAAAATATCTCTGCAAGTCTCCAATCAGAACTCCAATCAGAACAAGGTGGTTTGTATTTAAACCACAAAAACGAGAATCATTATGACGTTGTCCTCGGTTTTGGTGATTTATTTGATAATGATGAAAGCAACAGAAAAATGAATGTAGAAACAGATATGAATTGCATCGAAAGATCAAGTAGGGATAAAGAAAAAAAGAAACGTCAATACAAAAGAGAAAGGTATAGAAAAAAGTACAACGAAAATTCGGAATTCAGAGAGCAAAAGCTTGCATATGCTTCACAGAGGTACCAAGAAGGCGATGAATTTAGAATCTCTTTGAAAGAAAGATATCAAAACGATGAAGCATTTCAGGACAAGATCCGGTTCAAAAGTATGGTCAGAAGTAGAGCACAATACAACCAAAAAGATCACAGAGAAAAGGTGTTGAGGAAAGCAAATTGTCAGTATCGAACTGATGCTATACACAGAGAGAATATCAAGCAAAAGAGTGTTATAAAGTACAAAACAGACAGTGTACATAGAACAAATTGTAAAGAGAAAAGCACCGAAAAATACAAAATGGATGACGTTCATAGACAAAATGTCAAATCAAGAAGTACACAAAAATACAAAACAGATGATACACATAGACAAAATGTCAAAACACGAAGTAAACTAAAGTACAAAACAGATTATGAACATAGACAAGACATGAAATTGAGAAGCTCAAAAAAGTATGAACTGAATGAAAAGCACAGAGAAAACGTAAAAGCAAGAAGCATTAGCAGATATCGCTCTGATGATATCCATAGAGAAAAGGTTAAAAGAGCAAGTGTTCAGAGATATCATAGTGATGAAAAATTCAGAGAGAAAGTCCTCTGTACTAGTTCATTGAAATACAAAACGGATGAATCTTTCAGATCGCAGTCTAAAGAAAACAGTAAGAAATCTTACCAATCCAGTCCCCTTTTTCAGAAAAAGAAAATAGAAAAGTCTCGGCAAAATAGGTTCAATAAGAAAATCAAACTTGAAAATATAGAGGAAGTACGTCATCTATTCAAAAGAAACACTGCTCAAGGTCCTGATTTCGTATGCTGTAGTTGCCATAGATTAATGTTTCAGAATCAAGTACAGATGTGTAACAGAGACGTGTATACCAAAAGTGAAAAATCGGCAGAAGTGGCTGGTACTTGCATTAAAGATACGTTTTGGCATCAATGTAAAGCATCTTGTTCCAAAGATTGTACAAAGTCTTCTCTGTGGATTTGCTATACGTGTCACCGAAAGATTATAAATGGTGAAATTCCATCCGAAGCAGCAGCAAACAATATGTATCTTGAACCCGTCCCAGAAGAACTATCCCGCTTAAACAGTTTGGAACAACATTTGATTTCCCAACATATACCTTTCATGAAGGTAATGGCTCTTCCAAAAGGTTGACAGAAAAATATTCATGGTCCAGTTGTTTGTGTGCCATCTAACTTGAAAAAAACAACTACTTTACCTCTGAACAATGACGAAAACCATTTGCTTCGAGTTAAACTAAAGAGAAAACTGAGCTACAAAGGTTATTATGAATATCAATTCATTAACCCAACCCATGTTGTCTCCGCGCTAGATTACTTGAAACAAAAGAACAAATGGTATTCAAATCTGTCCATCAATAGAGACATTGACAATTCAGAAACAAACGAAGATGTTGATCAAGCTGAAGTTCAAGCAACTGAAAAAGTTCAAGCTGAGGTTCAAACACTGACAGAAGAAAATGAACAGCTACAGATAGCAGTTGACACATGTCTTCAACCTCTAGATATTGCGCAAGAAGTTTTAGACCATTATTTTGATGATGTCTTCAATATTGCTCCGGCAGAAGGAAATAATCCAGTACGAATGCTTCAGGAACCGGGAAATGAAGCAAAAACATTTCCATATCATTTTCCGTCAGGGAATTTCTCATTTGATGAACAAAGAGACAAGAGACTGACACTTGCTCGATACTTCAATAATAGACTTATGAATGCAGATAATAGATTTGCAAAGGATACAAACTACATTTTCTTCAGCCAATATCTTTCTGAACTAAATCAGGTGATTGAAAAAACCCAGATTTCAATTCGGAAAACTATCTCATTAAACGAAAAAGGGAAAGCAATCAATTCGGATATGCTTCGAAATCCAGAAATTCTCTCGAAATTGCTGAGGAACGATGAAGCTATAAGATTTATGCAGCCGATCAGAGGAACTCCAGCGTATTGGTCAGCAATACAGAAAGATCTTTTTGCTATGCTAAGACAGCTTGGAATACCTACATGGTTTTGCTCGTTCTCTTCAGCAGAATATAGATGGAATGATGCCATCAGTTCTTTGCTCAAACAACAATGCGATGAAAGAAATCCGGATGCGCTAGATTGGACAGAAAAAAATGAGATCTTGCGTAGCAATCCTGTTACTGTGGCTAGAATGTTCGAACACAGATTTCGTATATTTCAGCGAGACGTAATTCAATCACCATCAGAACCTATTGGGAAAATAGTAGATTTCTTTCAAAGGGTTGAATTTCAACAAAGAGGTTCACCACACATGCATTGTTTATTTTGGGTGGAAAATGCTCCAAAGATAGATGTTGATGGCAAACAAGCTGTGACCGACTTTATTGACAAATATGTGACATGTGCAGTCCCTGATGAAAATGAAGATTCTGAACTGAGAAGAGTTGTATTGGATGTTCAACAGCACAGTAAAAATCACTCAAAATCGTGTAAAAAAATGGAGTCGAGTGTAGATTTAACTTCCCTAGGCCACCATCACAGCGTACATTTATCACAGAAATGCATGATGGCGACGATGATATAGATGAAACTGCAGAAACTCCAGGTGTTCACCAACATGACTCTAATCAATATCTCACAAAGTCTCAAGCAAAAGAAATTTTACTGAGTGTGTGGAATAAGATCCAAAGTGATTCCTGTGACTTTGAAACAACGGATGACCTTTTTGATAATCTCTCTCTGACACAAGACATGTACCAAAATGCACTGAATGTTTTATCCAAAAAATTAACAGTTGTTCTCAAAAGGCACCCAAATGAATTGTGGACAAATCAATACAATCCATGCCTTCTCAAGTGTTGGAATGCAAATATGGACATTCAATATGTTTTGGATCCTTTTAGTTGCATCGTATATATAGTCTCGTACATATCGAAGTCTGAGAGAGAAATGGGAATGCTATTGAAACAAACAAAAGTTGAAGCACATGAAGGAAATCTTGATGCCAAACAAACATTGAAGAAAATAGGATCTGCATACATGACACACAGAGAGGTTTCTGCACAAGAAGCTGTGTACAGAGTTTGCAATTTGAGAATGAAAGAAGCTTCAAGAAAAGTAATCTTTATACCAGTTGGAGAAAACCCTACTCGCATGACAAAACCCCTTTCTCAAATGAAACCAAAACGTCGGGAACCAGAAGACGATTTAGAAGGGGAACAGGACGATGAGGACATTTTCATGACAAACATTGTTGAAAGATATGAAAACCGACCAAACAACAGGGCCTTTAATAACATGTGTTTAGCTGAGTTCTGTTCAGATTATCGCGTACTAGCCAAATCTCAAGTTCCAAAAGGAGTTAACGAAAACGTCTTCGAACTACAAAATTCAAAGGGATTTGTTCAAAAGAGAACAAGAACAAAACAAGCAGTTGTGAGGTATCCTAGATTTAGTGTAGAGAAAACACCAGAGAAATTTTATCAATCTCGACTGCAGCTTTTTCTTCCATATCGGAAAGAGTCACATTTAAAACCGGAATCGTTCGATTTGTACGAGACATTTTATGAAAAAGGATTTGTGAAATTGCATAGCACAAAATGTGTTAAACCAGTCAAAGTCATTGTGGAATCAAATCATGCTCACTTTGCTGAAAACGAAAATGTCATAGATGAAGCTCAAGAAACGTATGAAAACATTGGAGAACCAGAGGATGCATGGGCAAATCTGTGTCCCGAAACTGAACGTGATAGAGATGAATGTGTCATGATAAAGTCTCAACACCAAAACTCAGATGAATTTGTCGAAACAATTCCAGACATAGAAAATGACTTGCACAAACCTGATGTCTTATATCATGTACAGCAAATCAGTGTCTCAAGTGAAGAAATGTTGACCATATTGCAAAACTTAAATAAAATCCAACAGAAAGTATTCTACTTTGTGAGAGACTGGTGTATAAGAAAACTTGTCAATGAAAATCCAGCTCCATTTCATATATTTCTTACTGGTGGGGCAGGTACTGGAAAAAGCCAAATTGTGAAAGCTATCAATTTCGAAGCATCACGCCTTTTCTCTAGAAGTTTATCATCACCAGAATCCTTATCAGTTTTGCTGACAGCGTTTACTGGCACAGCTGCTTTTAACATTGGTGGCAGTACAATTCATAGCGTTTTCTCATTGACAAAGTTTTTGTCTCTGCCATACGAACCACTAAAAGAACAATCTTTAAGTGAAATCAGAATGAAATTGGCAGACTTGCAGATTCTTGTAATTGATGAAGTATCGATGGTATACAAGAGGCTATTATTCTACATTCATGAGAGACTGGTACAAATCAAGAAATGTAAAGATCCATTTGGAGGAGTTAGTGTGATTGCTGTTGGTGACTTTTTCCAACTTCCACCTGTAAAACAAAGAAAAGACGAGAGACTTTACAATGATAACGCATCATATCCCATTGACTTTTGGCGAGATTTGTTCCACGAAGTTGAATTGAATGAAATTATGCGTCAGCGTGATGATGTCCCTTTCGCAACAGCTTTGAATTTGCTGCGAACAAGAACTTTAGAAGAACCTCTAGCAATCGAAACATTAAACACAGTAAATGACTGCATCAGAGAAGGTCCCGAAGATGTCCTTCATGTTTTCTCTACTAATGATGAGGTAAACACGTACAACTTAAATATGTTGAAACAAAAATGCAAAGATTTCATACAAATTGATGCAAAAGATTATCAAAAAGATAAAACCTCAGGAAAACTTTGCCTTAAAGATAAACCATCCCAAACCAAAAATGACAGTTTATCAAGCTCGCTCTTGCTTGCAGTTAATGCTCGTGTCATGCTAACAAGAAACTCCGATGTCAAAGATGGCTTAGTTAATGGAGTAATGGGATACATTTCTCACTTTGAACATACAGAGGCGGACAAGTCGAACGTTAAAGCAATAGCTGTTATCTTTGACAGTCAAAAAGTAGGAAAACAAACTGGAAAGCGAACTAAAAATGGAAACATGGTTTTAATTGAGAGAATCCAAGAGGAAATCGTTATTAGAAAATCGATAGCAATAGTGAGACAACAATTTCCATTAAAACTCTCATGGGCCTGTACAGCTCACAAAGTACAAGGTATGACTGTAGAAAAAGTTGTTGTCAACCTTGACAGAACATTTGCTCCAGGTCAAGCTTATGTGGCATTGACAAGAGTAACATCAAAAAACGGATTACTCATTGAAACAAATGACAAAACAAAGTTGATAAAAAAGTTGTATGCGGATCCAGATGTTAAATCAGCCATGAAAGACATGCCAAAGCTTGATCTTGACGGGCCCTTTGAGAATGACTCCAACAGAACAATAGTTGTACTTCATAACATTCAAAGTTTGAACAAACACTTTAGCCATATGGAGGTCGACAGTCGATTTACAAAGGCAGACGTAATTTGTTTAACAGAGACATGGTTGAAACCTGATCAAGACACCACTCAACTAAACCTAAATGGCTTTAAGTTTCACCATCTTACAAGGATGCAATCGTATAGCAACATCGATGAACAAATGAACTCGCTGCGCAATTCAAAAGGAGGCGGAGTTGCTTTCTATCTCAAAGAAAATGATGATGAAAAACAGATCATTCATCATTCGATCCAAAACATAGAAAGCATTGTTGTCAAGTTTTTAAAAAAGAGCCTAGTACTGGTCAATGTTTACCGACCGCCTACTTTAAGCATAACCACGTTTTTGCATTCTCTGAAATCTCTCGTAGACACAGTAACACTACAAGGCGAGACTTGCATTGTCCTAGGAGATTTCAACGAAGATACCAAAACGAAAGGACCAATACAAACTTTTATGAAAAATAACGGGTTTAACCAGATAGTAAAGTTTTTCACAACAGAAGGTGGAACCACCTTAGATCATGTGTATATATCGAATCAAAATCAAGTACACACTGAAAGAATCTCCACGTTTTACAGTTATCACGAGGCTGTAGTTTTCTTTCTTTGAAGATATATACGTGTTCTGATGCTGTAAAGATGGGTTGTCATGATTATCAGAATGAGATATTTCGTTGAAAAACTTCATCTTACATGAAATTCTACAAACTTTTCTACAGTTTACTAAAATCGGAATATTTTCAATTTTTGTTATAGTCATATAAAGCACTAGTCTCTTGTGTGTATGTTGATAAAATTATAAATATTATTCTAGATAAATACCAGTGCGTTAAAACATTCATCGAGTCTGTACTGACTTCGGTAGCCAAAAACATTAAACGATTTCAAAAATGTAAAATAAAACAAAACGCTTAAAAAGTCTAACCAATGTATCTGAGAAGGTACTGTGTGTAAATAAAGGTAGATTGTATATAATATATTTCATGGACACCGTATAACGGTGGCTTTATTTTCAATATCAAGTTGAAAAAAATTAATGCACAAGTTTACCCAAATACATCAGAAATATTATTTTTATCACAAGTGTAGCTCAATATGAATATAACCCATTTATTTCCTTTACAATGTTAGAACATGTAGATTTCAGCGATTTAGTACGGGAATACATCTTATCATATTTTTATACAAAAAAATGAAATAACATAAAAACAAATAGATTTTTATTAAAGGATATATTTTAAGCTTAGAATAAATATCAAGGTATGTGGTCTCCCTTTTATGTTACATCGATCACTCTACAACCCCTAAAGGTGCTTATATGCTAATCAATGTATTCATGATCATTTGCACAGACTTCAAAATGTAATATCTTTACATAATAATACACAAATGCGCTCGTTAGAAATAGTTTGATATAATGGAAAATTGGCTAGCCCGTCCGATTGGGACAAAAGGGTGTGTTAAGTCTTTTGATCATTACTTGGTTACTAAGAACTAACTTGTAGTAAATCAAAGATGCAAAAACGTTTATTGCACTGCTGTTTAATCAACCTGTACCACATTGAAATAATATGAATAGCCATAAAGAAGATGACACGCGAACTTAATGTTTTAATGTTTTCACAATATACCTTCTAAATGTGGAATGGCCAGCTAATTAAAAAACGTTTGTGGAAAATAATCTCACTTTAGTTTTTTTCCACATTTATTTAGGCATGTACCAAGAAGGGAGGTAGTGTTTGGCCCCAATGTATGTTGCAAGGCAACAGTTGATTATATTAAAAAGAAGTGAACTTTTAACGAACAGTGTTAAAAACCAAAAGTCCAAAGGATATACAGGTATAAAATATGAGTAAAACAACGAACAACTACAAAGATGATGGTAGAATCAAGTGATATGAAGGCGTTGAGCATCCTCTGCTGACCAATCACACCTGTCGGTTGTCGTAAAAAGTAAACCGAAAATTATTCCGTTAAAAATTCAACTTCTTTTGTTTAGTTCATCATATTTAGTTTACTTTTTCCTCTAACTGGTTCGCAATAATAAAGCCATATTTCTAACCAATAACAATATTTTTAATTTTTTTTTATTGAATTTGGGTCACATTGTAAAGGTCTATGTGACGTTTTTCTTAGTAGAGAATAACAATAATAAGATCTGATTACTAGTATATGCTATATCTCTTTACTTATACAAAGGACTTCCACACAAATTACGCTTTATACGTCAATCGCATAACAAACATAAAAAAAATCAAAAAAAAAAATATTTTAATTCTTTACCCGCACGGTAAAAAATACAAAAGAATAGAATAACCCCGCCATAAACGTGACATCGATCTCCGGTCTATCAACAACAATGGCGACGACGAGAAAGATAGATAAACCGTTAACTTTGACAGATTTGGCTACGAGAGAAAAAAGAGACAGACTAACAAGGTTAGGAACAAAGGGAAGACTGTCATCGGAGACCATGTAAATTGATAGAATTAAAGCCGAATTAAATTTAAGTTTCCATAATGAATTTGTAGGGGTTTTGCTAGCTAGTCAAGTTCTTGCCCACTGTGTTGAATTAAGTACCGTATCTTCACTTAATAAGTCATAATCCACAGGTAGATTTTCGTTCAGAGGAATTTTTCAATAAAGATTAAATAAACACTCTCAGTACGTCCTTTCCCAAGGAAGAGGGGTATTTACTCCGTTTATCGTGTCAATGATGCTAAAATCGTAAAATCGTGTCTCATTTTTATTACACATAATAAACGATTTATATAGTTCTACATTAATGGATATCGGAATCTGATATTAGAAGTATCAAATTCAAGACATGAAAAACGTGATTTCCAGTTGTAAACAAACTGTTCTTACATCGTGATTTCAATGCGAGGTTTTTTCCCACACTCGATAAAAAATGGCGGATCACATTAATATTCATCAGGCACGTAGCAAAGTTCGGAGACAAATAACTAAAAATTAGAACAGGTTTTTAGACCTAGAGTTTGTGAAACTTCTAACAACAAGATGCAAAGTGTATATCTTTACTCAAAATCATGTCCAAAATTTTATTCCAAATACGTCTCATACTCCTTTAAGCAAATGATTGACGGTTTGCATTCGTATCTGGTGGGTTTCTTCTTCTTTTGTAAACTATAAATTAATGCTATTCGTGACCGTGGCGTTTCCCCAAAAATCTTAAAGATAAAGGCTTAAAATTTTTCCGTTACTATTAATTTGTCATCTCTGCAATAAGGTTGCAAATGAAAATCCGTCACTATCCGTCAAAACCAGAAGTGATTTTTTTAAAAAATTTAATTGTTTTGAACAGATGAAAAGTATCAGATGATGCATTACAGAGATATTAAGGTTTCAAAATAGATTTTTCCGGAAATTTTGTTTCCGCGTCCTTGGTTTAAAAAATAGCGTAATGTTCAAAACGAAATTAACTCGTACCAAAAATAATTGCTAAGTCGCGATTCAACACATTCGGATTTTTTTTTGTTCAGTCGTTTTTGAATTCGGAATGGTTTTTGTTAAGACATACTTAAAATCATTCGTAATTTGTTAAGTCGTACCAGGAATACTTCGATTTTTTCACCTTTTTATTTTAGTTACTCTTGTTATTAGTTTAAGAGCTATTCTTCTTACAGGAACTTCCAGCTTTACTTCCGACATTAACGGAAGACCCACTCGTTGCTTTGCAACGAGCTTTGCTCTAGTTATTATTATTCTTTTTATTTTTTTTTCTGACTCCTTTTCGGCTTTATAACTCAAAAAGTTTACAACAGATTTTGATGAAATTTTCAGAGGTTGTGTGCAACTATATTACCTCAAAGTTTGTGAAGTTTCTTTGAAAACGTCACTTCCGTTTTTACGTTACGTCATTTTTAAAATTTTCAAAAAGTCATTTTGTCCGCGGCGTTTCTCAAAAACGTTTTAAGATAGAGGCTTGAAATTTTCAATGATTATGATTTGGTCGATTTACCTCTGTAATAAGGCTCGAAATCAAAATCTGTCACTTCCGGTCGAAACCGGAAGTGAAACAAATTTTTCGAAAAAATGAATTTTCTGATCCAATAAAAAATGAATATGTGTTTTGTAGAGCTTATTTAACTGAATCTAACACTGAAAGCCTTTTAAAAATCGGACGATGCATTACAGAGATATCGGGGTTTAAAAATTGATTTTTCCGGAAATTTTGATTCCGCGACCTTGGTTTAAAAAATAGCGTAATGTTTAAAGTAAAATTAACTCGTACCAAAAATAATTGTTAAGTCGTGCTTGACCACATTCGGATTTTTTTTGTTAAGTCGTTCTTGAAATCAGAAAGGTTTTTGTTAAGTTGTACTTAAAATCATTCGGATTTTGTTAAGTCGTACCAGGAATAATTCGATTTTTTCATCTTTTTATTTTATTTACTCTTGTTATTGGTTTAAGAGCTCTGCTTCTTACAGGAACTTCCAGCTTTACTTCCGACATTAACGGAAGACCCACTCGTTGCTTTGCAACGAGCTTTGCTCTAGTTATTATTATTATTTTTTTTTTCCCTATTTTTGTCCACAAGATTTCTCAGAGATGGCGGGATGGATTTTCTTGAAATTTTCAGGACTGATAGAAAATGATAATATCTCTAGGCGTTTTTTTCATTTTTTCAAAATTCACTTCCTGTCGTCCGTTTCCTGTCCCGCGACAAAAAGCTATGGACAATGAGATCTCAGAAACGATAAAGACTTGAACCTCCAAACTTTGAGGGATGATAGACCTATAGTTGTAGATGTGTTTAAACTATTTTGTTTTGTTCGTCGTAACTTCCGGTCGTTACCGGAAGCACTTCAATAATAACTATTTTTTCGCATAAAATTCATTTTCGATAAAATAAATATATAAGTATAAAACTATGCATAGGTTATCTATGCGATGTTAACTCAACAAAAAATTTCGACTTCCGGTGAGATATCTCAAATATCTCAGGTAGCTTTTTTGAAACACATTTTGTACAAACGAGATCTCAGAAACTATAAGTGATCAAAGCACAAAACTTTCATGGATGATAGACATTTGATTGAAGATGTGTTTAACCGGTTTCGTTTTGTCTTCCGTCACTTCCGGTCCACACAGGAAGAGTTCAAACAAATCGAGCTGTTTATCAGTTTAACTTATTTCCATTGATATTTGTAGTGTGCTGGATGAGAAATGAAGTACAAAGGGCAAGTTTACAAGATATATTAAATACAATTTAGATTGAGCACTTCCGTTTGTCCGTTTCCTGTCCCGCGTTGAAAAAGCTTGTATCAACGAGATCTCAAAAACGGTAACGACTTGAACGATCAAACTTTGTGGGATGATAGACCCATAGCTGTAGATGTGTTCACACTATTTTGTTTTGTTCGTTGTAACTTCCGGTCGTCACCGGAAGCACTTCAAAAATAACTACTTTTTCGCATAAAATTCTTTTTCCATAAAATAAATATATAAGTATAAATCTATGCATAGATTGTCTATGCGATGTAAACTCAACAAAAAAAATCTACTTCCGGTGAGATATCTCAAATATCTCAGGTAGCTTTTTTGAAACACATTTTGTACAAACGAGATCTCAGAAACTATAAGCGATCAAAGCACAAAACTTTTATGGATGATAGACATTTGATTGAAGTTGTGTTTAACCGGTTTCGTTTTGTCTTCCGTCACTTCCGGTCCACACAGGAAGAGTTCAAACAAATCGAGCTGTTTATCAGTTTAACTGTTTTCCTTTGATATTTGTAGTGAAGTCGATGAACAATTAAGTAGAAAGGGCAAGTACCAAAAAATTTTTTTATTACAATTTACATTGAGCACTTCCGTTTGTCCGTTTCCTGCCCCGAGACAAAAAACCTTGATTCCTGGAGATCTCAAAAACGGTAACGACTTGAACGATCAAACTTTGTGGGATGATAGACCTATGTATGTAAATGTGTTTACACTATTTTTTTTTGTTCGGCGTAGCTTCCGGTCGTCACCAGAAGCACTTCAAAAAATTGTTTTATTCATTTTACATAAAATGAAAATATCAGTATACAATCTTACATATGTCATCTATATAATTTTAAATTGGCAAATAAATTTTACTTCCGGTGAGATATCTCAAATATCTCTATGTAGCTTTTCTTTTTACAACTTTGATGTCCGCAATATTTTCGTCATTGTAAGTGATTGAGACACGAATCTTTCATAGATTGTTTGATAGAATTTTGATTGGGGATGTGTTTAACGGGTTTAATTTTGTCAACTGTCACTTCCGGTTCTTACCGGAAGGGTTCAAACAAATCCTGTTTTTAACAAGTTTAGCTGACTTTCTTGGAATTTCATCTAGCCTGATAAACAGTGATGTACATTAAGCAAATGTACGAGAAATACCAGCTTTTGTTTTTATTAATCACTTTCGTTCGTCCGTTTCGGTCCCGAGACAAAAAATATTGTTTCAAAGAGATCTTAGATTTGGCAGAGTCGTGAACAACCAAACTTTGAGGAAAGATTGACTTATGATTGTACAAATGGTTAACATTTTTGTTTAGATCGGCGTTACTTCCGGTCGTCACAGAAAGTACTTCAAAAATTGATTTCTTTTTCATTCTCGTTCTTTTACATGTAAATAACGTCTGGATATATCATTCACAATAATTATCATATCAACTTTTTTTTGCATGTAAGAGAAGCAATGTCTTACAGTTAAATTGATACATGTATATCAAAACGGAAGACCTTTTTGTTGCTTTTGCAACAAGTGTCTAGTTTATTTTTTTTTTTGCTTGTCAAGATTTCTGATGTTTTGATTAGGCTTCCCCCCCCCCCCCCCCCGCCACTATTCAATTTGCTTACGACGCCTCTGTTTATCTTGCATGTAGTTCAATTAAAGTTTATGTTAATGAACATTAATCTGCAAAGTATATGTATGTACTTTATACGAGTTCAAAATTTTCTTCAAACAGACGAAATAAATGTTTGGGTATCTTTTGTTGCAGTTCCAACTGAGGTTGTTGCTCTGTTGACCATTTATAAATGCGTCCTTCATGGCACTCTGAAAAGAAAATACCAGTAATTAATTAAGATGGTAAATAAATTAATTTCTTTTTGAAAATAATAATAGTAATTGAAATGTAACAAACATATTCCTTTATATATATATATATATATATATATATATATATATATATATATATATATATATATATATATATATATATATATATGTGTGTGTGTGTGTGTGTGTGTGTGTGTGTGTGTGTGTGTGTGTAAAGAAGATAAACATAAATTAAATTTTATAGGTATTCTAAACCATTAAAAGCTATCAACTGCAGCATACGCCGTTAATTTAGCTTCAGTAATATCCCGAGTAAAGCATATTAACTTACTCTTATTCTGTTTGGAACTTGAATAGGTTCATTGGTTTCCAGTTTTATTTTTTCCTTCTCTCCTTTGATTTTTTTTACAGGGTTCAGCTGTTGAATTATCGCATTCTGATTTGCCAACATTTGTTGAATTTTTGTTTTCAATGCACTTCCACTTCCTGTAGTAATAAATTGTTAAAAATATATATCAAATATTTCATCTAGAGAGTATATATATTCATTATGAATGTACTGTTTAAATAGACACGATCTCGTTGCGAGCAACGAGGAGGTCTTCCGTCCGCTGAAGACGGAAGACCCTAATACTAAAACACTGTTTTTGTCTAAATCTTAATTAAAGAGTGTTTTTCAACTTGTATTACAGTCAAACACCCTTTGATGTTGAATATTTTAGTTAGAAAATTAGACAAAAAGGAGAGAAAGAAATAGAGAGAAAGAACAAATCTTAGCTCCGGCGAGATTAGAACACACAGCCTTTGCAGATGTCTCAAAACATGGCTGACGCGAAATAATTCCCGAATTTGTCTTTGAATTTTGGGAGTTTCCGCCCGGGAGAGGAGCTGAGTTTTTGTATGAGATGAAAAACATCGTGTAAGATGTCTTACTATTCAGGTTTGGTAACAGTGCGAGGTCATTTGAAATATTGATGTGTGTTTGCGTCTGGAGGGGGGGGGTGAAAAGATCCGAGCTTGATTTTCGTCTTAAATAAATCGAAAATAGAATTTTGAGGTGTGGATCTCGGATTCGGTTAGCAACAATTAGGGGAAGTCCTAAAACAATGACTGATGCATTTTACCCATGTATTTCAGTGTTGAGAATGTTTTTTCGTGTCGTTTACTATTATGTTTGACTGTTTTATTTCAGCAGGATTGATAAAATCTTTATAAATGTAGAAATAACGAAATCAGTAACACGTAAATTTATTTGGTAAAAATTTGATGACAGTAATTTCCACAGTTCTAACATTCATAAGTAGTTCACATGCTATCGTAGATACAGACTAAACGGAAAACAAGAAATATACATGCAACAGAAATATTACGCGGCTGCTTACATCCCTTGTACTGTGTACATTTAATTTCCATGTATAGGCAATACGCACCGTTTAATTTCAGGAATTGTGTCTTAATTGTTCAATCCGCTGCATATTTCACAGACAATAAGAATGGGGTCCGAGGTTCATTTTCACAAATGTTCATTAGGATTGAGTGAAGGGCTTGGAAGTTAGAATTTTTTTTATAGTACATGTCAAACACGACAATTGAAACTCAAATGCCAAAAACTTCATAACTCTGTTATTAATGAACGAATTGGTCTGGTGATTAGTACAGTTATCAAGAATGGTAATTAGTTAAAATTTAAGGCCCAAGATCAAAGATCAAGTAAAATCGGGCCAGAAAAACTAAATGATTTTATGTATTGGGAGGGGGGGGTCGGTCGTTGACTGCTTTATTAAACGTAGAATATTAAATTCTAAATATCACATATTACATAATTTCTAAATAAAATACATATGTTAGAACAATATATAAGCGTTGTTTGAAAGATGTAGCTATTGATTTTTTACATCTATTTATTCTTAGGCTCAAACACTCATAAACGGGTGGTCAGTTTTTAAACCTTGTCGCAGTCACCCGTTCGTTTGTATAGTTACGTGTATAAACTTCGGAGGCTTTTCTTAATCCCGACAGGCAACAGATTTGTAGCAGTATATAGACATGCACAAAAAAAGGAAAAAGTACACCATCTTTAATAAAAATGACTTTTTAGCGTTGACTTCCAATCAGTAAGAAGACAATTATTTAACAATGAATTTCAAATTATTTGAATCCATAGACATTATCCCGTAATTTGATATAAAATATGTATAATTTTTGGACGCCAATGTACATTTAGCTTCTTTCCAATTTACTCCACGTTACCTGTACTAGTTCTTATTCAAATGCTAAAACATTTGTACTTGAGAGAGAGAGAGAGAGAGAGAGAGAGAGAGAGAGAGAGAGAGATTACATAGCTTTTTATAATGTTCAGGAAATCAATATATAAGCAACCTTTGTCAATAAACGCATGTATACATGCATGTGTGTATCTATATATGGGATTAAATACTAAGCAGTCCTCCTTTTTAAGCCGAGTAGAATAACGTGGGTGCATTGCTAAGTGTTGTGTGCATACAGTCATTGAGATGGCGGCATTTCTTTGATGCCGGCAAAGCGACCCAGCGAACTCTAATGCGGTCGAACTGCAGAGGCACTTCGGCGGCATGTCTTTGATGTCGGCGATGCGACGAGCGTCGTAATTTAGAGAGCTGCTGACAGAAAAGAGCTCTATATTTGTATTAAAAAAAGCCGCTTTTTTTATTTATGACAAAAATAAAACGGAAAACATTCAAATCCATCATTTTAAAGATAAACCCATTAATCAAAACACAAATGAGAGAGAAAAAAGACTCGGCACTCAGGGACTGAACCCGGGTCGCCTGGGCACAAGTCCACCACTCTAACGACTGAGCTACGCGGACCCTCGCTTCAGAACTTTGGAGTCCAAAATCTCAAGAATGCCTGGATTGATTTTAAAACGAATTTCATTTTCTGAAGTTTTGAGAGCGTCTCTATCGAATGAAAAACTAAAAAAAATTCAAATCCAAAAAATCAGAAAATTAAGGTTTTTCATTTCCTTCCGGTGACGACCGGAAATGACGGTGGACATTCGGATATGCAAAGGGCACTGCGGCCGTTCACTCTCTACCTATTCTAAAAATTTGAAACTCCTATCTTGTATACTTTTTGAGAAAAATTGTGAACAAGCAAAAACATGAAATCTTTAATATCTCGGTACTGGAAGTGACGACCAAAAATATATCGTGTAATTTTCTTACAACTTTTGTCATGAATAAGATCTGAAAGTTTCACGAAAATCGGCTGAAGCGTTTTTGAGAAAACGTGACAGAAAAAAAAATAATAACTAGACACGATCTCGTTGCGAGCAACGAGGAGGTCTTCCGTCTGATTTTTAGAAGAGGAAATGACCTTGCCTTTTATCTTCATCAACGAAACGTATCAGGAAATGCAGATGGGATCTAAAAGAGCGATGGATGAAGGATTATCCACCCTGTAGGATCCTTAATTTTAAGGACCAGTCC
Organism: Magallana angulata; assembly: GCF_025612915.1. Lineage (NCBI taxonomy): Eukaryota > Metazoa > Mollusca > Bivalvia > Ostreida > Ostreidae > Magallana > Magallana angulata. Next base: position 10,314,729 of record NC_069115.1, read on the forward strand.
CATTTTATTTCATATTAAATAAGAGGTCTTTTGACTTAATAACAGGTCTAATAACCTGTAATAAAAAGAAACCGAAGAAAAAAAAGAGGGTCTTCCTTTGTAAACGGAAGACCCTAATAACAATAAGAAGAGAAGGGTCTTCCGCTGAAGACGGAAGACCCTAATAATAAAAGACTGTTTTTGTCTAAATCTTAATTGAAGAGTGTTTTTCAACTTGTACTATAATTAGTATAATTTGTACTAAAATTAATTATAATTGGTACAGTAATCTAGAATGGTACTTAGTTGAAATTAGAGGCCCAAGATCAAAGATCAAGTAAAATCGGACCAGAAAAACTAAATGATTTTATGAATTGGGGGGGGGGGGTTGGTCGGTGACTTCTATATTAAACGTAGAATATTAAATTCTAAATATCACATATTTCACGATTTACATATGTTAGAACAATGTATAAGTGCTGTATAAGCCACTCTACCATTGATTTGAAATTTAAAAATCTCAAAATCTTAATTATGATTTTTTCTTTGATATTTACTTTTATTCTAATATATGTAGAGCATTAACATTAGGTACATGGAGATGAATGCAGCAGGTCAAAACGTTTGAAATGGGCGGGAACAAATTGACGCGGACGTCTGATATATGAAGCGTATTTTCAATCCATCTCAGCATTTTTAATTTGCTATATAAGTTAATAGAAAAACATTTTATTTCATCAATAATAGTGATTTTATTTCATCAATATTAATCGGATCCCCATCCGAGAGAGATTATACGCAGGGCAAAGCATATTGTCCGATGACTCGTCAAAAGTCTGAAACCAAGTGAGGGCGATTTCGAAACGGGGTTTTTTCCCAGGGGAGAATAATTAATTCAAATTCCGATTAAATAAATTAATACATATATTATACCCATACAAAAATGTTCGCTAGGTTAATTTATACGGATATCCACATTCATTGTTTATCTAGCTATAATGAGAAAGAGAGAGAGAGAGAGAGAGAGAGAGAGAGAGAGAGAGAGAGAGAGAGAGAGAGAATTATTGACCCCGCTGCTTAATCACTAATCCCGCTTTTGGGCGAACATGTACATGTTTATAGACTTTTGTAAATAAATCTAAACTTTATAAGACAGATTGTAAATGATTATAATCCCAATCCACCCTGCCGTAATGATTTTTATAAATCAAAAGTGAATAATCAGACTCTTTGTTTCAACAGTGTATATCAACGATCAGTGTTTACATCTGTTAATACATAGGCCCAAACACAGATACAAGGGTGGTCAGTTTTCACACCGTATCGCAATCACCCGGTTGTCAGGGTGAGAGAGAGAGAGAGAGAGAGAAAGAGAGAGAGATTTCATAGTGTTTTATAATGTTCAGGGAATCAATATATAAGCAACATATGTCAGTAAACGCATTTATACATGCATGCGTGTATCTATATAATTATGTGAATAAATACTAATCAGTCCTCTTTTTAAAGCCATGTAGAATATCGTTGGTGTATTGCTAAATGTTGTGTGCATACAATCATGGAGATTGCGGCATTTCTTTGATGCCGGCAAAGCGACCCAGTGAACTCTAATGCGGTCCTACTGCAGGGGCGCTTCGGCGGCATGTCTTTGATGCCGGCGATGCGACGAGCGTCTGAATTAAGCAAACTTCTGACAGAAACGAGAACTTTATTTGTACTAAAAAAGCTGTTATTATTTTTATTTATGATAAAAATAAAACGGAAAACAATAAAAACCACCATTTTAAAGATAAAATCGTTAAAGAAAACAAAATTAGGGAAGAAAAAATAATCGGCACTCGGGGACGGAACCCGGGTCGCCTGGGCACAAGTCCAACACTCTAACGACTGAGCTACGCGGACTCTCGCTTCAGAACTTTTGAGCTCAAAATCTCAGGAATGCTTTGATCGATTTTAAAACGAATTCTATATTCTGAAGTGTTTTAAGCGTCTCTATCGAATAAAAACATAAATAAAATCAAAATCTAAAAAATTGAAAAATTAAGGTTTTTCATTTCCTTCCGGTGACGACCGGAAGTGACGGCAGACGTTCGGATATGCAAAGGGCACTGCGGCCGTTCAATCTCTACCTTCTCTGAAAATTTGAAGGTTCTATCGTAAATACTTTTTGAGAAAAATCGTGAACAAGCAAAAACGTAAAATCTTTAATATCTCGGTACCGGAAGTGACGACAAAAAAAAGCTCTCGTAATTTTCTTACAAATTTTGTCATGAATAAGATCTGAAAATGTCATGAAAATTGGCTGAAGCATTTTTGAGAAAACGTGACAGAAAAAAAAAGAATAAAAATAATAGTGAAAAAGAAACAAAGCAATAACAAGAAGGTCTTCCGTTGGAAACGGAAGACCTTAATAATAGAGGAAAAGAAACAAAGCAAAAACAATAAGGTCTTCCGTTTCCAACGGAAGACCTTAATAATAATAGAGGAAAAGAAACAAAGCAAAAACAATAAGGTCTTCCGTTTCCAACGGAAGACCTTAAATACAGAATTGCATTATACGAAAGATTACATTGTATTTTATTATAACATATATTATGCAATACAATGTCGTATCAAACGAAACAATACCATAAAAATATAATTTATTGAACAATACAATATCAAATCATGATCTTAATAATAACTAGAACTTTTTTTGTCTTCAACAAAAAGTAAGGGCTTTTCGACATCCCCTTTCCCTTTTTTGATTGTAAATGTCAGGTAAAATCGTATCTATTTTTTATTTAAAAATTCTTAACCGCCTTGGTATAATCAGTTGCCTATTAGAAATATAACCTTATAAATAATGCAATGTCAAAAAAAGATATCTTCAGCAATTTAAAAGTAAATATTTAATTTAAAGAATATTTCCAAAAAATCATAAAAAAGTAAGTATTCCTTTCTCAAATAGAAACGTGGTATGCATAGAGTATTAATGTTCTACGTTCATTTAGCAAAGCGAGATAACTCTTTCTAAATCACTTTTTCAACTTTTAAAAAGTTGCAATATTCACAACCTTAATACTCCTATAAGAAGTGAAATAATGGACCTACGGACCATAATTTTTAAATTGTACTCTTTACTCAAAACTTAAAACCGAAAAGATTTTAAAAATCGGATGAAAAATAAAAAAGATACAGCTAAAGGGTTGTTTTTAGCTTTGACCCCTCTAGATCCCTTATCTTTCAAAATTTTTATCTCAAAATATTTTCAAGTTTGCAAATTAGGTCCCTCAATATAAATATTAAATATGGAAATATTTACTTGAAAACTGTTTGAGAAAAAGTGGCACGCATGAATTCAGATTAACATTAAAACACTCATAGACGATTTTTTATCAACTTATAAAACCGGAAGTTCTCAATGGTTTCAAACGAAACTTTAAATATATGATTATTATGACAGTTTTAACATTTTCCATTCCTCGTTTAAAAAATTTGGTGGTTATTTCAATTTTCAGTTTTTTCATCCCCCCTTTTTTCATAGTTTGAAGTCTAATATCTCAAAAACAGCAAGAGATACCAAAAAGTTGTCGCTTACGATTTTGTATATAATACTATGAAGTATCTAAATCCAAAATTTCTTAATTAATAATCAAAAAATAAAATAGATACAAAGGTCCTTTTAATATTTGGTTTTTTGCATGTGTAAACCGGAAGTATATAGACCGGAAGTCCAAAAAGGGACATACAGGAGAACTAAACAATTGCTAAAAGAAGCTAACATTAAATTTTGATTTTTCCATTCCGTTTTCAAAAAATCCATGACGAAACTTTGTCGAGAAGAATAATAATAATAAAACAGAACGAAAACAATAGGTCTTTTCGACCGAAAGTCGAAAAGCCCTAACTAGTAGACTAATTGTTCTCGAACAATTAGAGGTCTTTCCACATTATTGTTTTTTATGTTTGAAATAAGATTGCTTTTATAGAATAAAGTATTTTTTCTGTGTTACTTTGATAAAAAAGTGTCAAACGATTAAGTTTGCAATTTTTTATTGCTTGACCTTGACCTTTGACCTTAATGTCATTTTTATCTGACAAGGTAGACGCTTCAATACCAAGTGGTCCGATGTATATTTAATTATTGACTCAAAAATTATTTGTGTTTTTATTCAATGTTAGAAACTTTCAGGGGCATTAACTGCTAAAAAGGGACTTGAGACCCTTTCGGTATGAATAAATTGAAGGAGTGTCTAAGTGTACTGAATAATTAGTAAACATTTCAAGTCCCTATCTCTAACGGTTAATGAGGAGTAGCGATAACAAGCATTTTGTACAATAGGGGCAATAACTCTATAATTGTTACATGGTAAGGGTCAATGGGTTATGTTTTGAAATGTCTTGACATGTCCTACTACATCCATGAAAATGTTTTTTTCTAGCACCCCAAACAAAAGAGATCTGAAAACGCATTAATTTAGAGATTTCCAAATGACCTTGACCTTTGACCTTTACGTCATTTTGTTTGGCCAAGGTAAGCGCTTCCATCACAAGTGGTCCGAAGTCTCTATGATAAGTAATAAAAAAGTTGGAAGTGATTTTATGGAAATGTAAATACTTTCAGGGGCAATAACTACTAGAAGGGGGCCTCAGATCCTTTTGGTATGAATAGGTTGAAGAACCCTCTAAGTGTACTAAAGACATTGGTAAAAGTTTCCAGTCTCTATCTCTTACGGTTTTTGAGGAGTAGCGATAACAAGCATTTTGTACAATAGGGGCAATAACTCTATAGATTTTTTAAAGGAAGGAACCAAGGGGATATATTTTGAAATGTCTTAAGATGTCCTACTACATCTATGAAACAGTTTTTCTCTGCCACACTAAACAAAAGAGATCTAAAAACTCCTTAATTAACGGATTTCTAAATGACCTTGACCTTCGACCTATATGTCATTTTGTTCGGCCAAGGTAGACGCTTCCATCCCAAGTGGTCCGAAGTCTCTATGACAAATAATTAAAAAGTTGGAAGTGATTTTATAGAAATGTAAATACTTTCAGGGGCAATAACTACTAGAAGGGGGCCTCAGATCCTTTCGGTATGAATGGGTTGAAGAACCCTCTAAGTGTAATGAAGACATTGGTAAAAGTTCCAAGTCTCTATCTCTTATGGTTTCAGAGGAGTAGCGATAACAATCACTTCGTACACAAAGGGCAATAACTTTGTAAGTTCTAGGAGTTATCACGAAAAGGATCATTTAGTACCATAACTTTTAATGGTTAATAGCATTAAGAAAAAATTGTTTCAATACATCTAGAAACAAAAAAGCTGTCCCTAGAAAAAAAGAGAAGAAAAAAAATAAAAAACATAAGAAATACAAAAGGTCTTTCACCTGAAAGGTGGAAAGACCTAATAATAGAGGAAAAGAAACAAAGCAAAAACAATAAGGTCTTCCGTTTCCAACGGAAGACCTTAATTAGTGATTTTACCATTAATGGGAGTTCTAACAGCTGACACACTTGCTAGCTGATTCCTTGAGCATGTTCCTGGTGTCTTAACAACAAAATCAAAAACAAACTTTAAGTTAAATGATTTCGACATCAAACAAATAAACCAACACATTATTCATGGATGTATCTACATGTTAATATACTGTACAAGCAGAAATATTCGTGGAGGATTTAATTTCGTTATATTTGTTGCCAGTTATATTCAACAAAATTAATTTCATGACGAATTTTTAACCTAAGTATTATTAATAAATACAGAGTTGATACGCAATACATATTAGGTATTACAATATGACAAAATTACTTGCCAACAAAATTGTTTTTGGTAAAAAAAAAAACAATGAAATTTAAACCCAACAAAAATATGTGCATCTAGAATAAGTTATTGATTCAAGGGCAAGAAAAGAGTTCTCGTTATTCTTTTCCTTTGATTTTTGACCTGCTTTTTGTGTTTGTCCATCTTCTGGAGTCTTTTTCTATCATTAAAAAATACAATGTATTACATTTTGTACATTCAGAAGAAAATTAATTTTTAAACCATACATTGTAAATATAGTTTTATTATTGATTGATATATAAATCATGCTAAACCTACAGGTTTCCATAAAACTATATCTAACATTGGTAGATTTGGGCCTTTGAAGGTGGAAAGAGTCATCTGTATCTCCAGACTCCGATGATGACAATTCTTGAAAACTTCCATTTGCTTCTCTGACAGATTTCCTTGGCGATCTTTTAATTTCAACACGTGGAGTAAAATTCTTTTTCGAGAAAAATTCAACGGAAAAGTGACTGAAATGACTCACTATATTGGGCAAAAAAAACCTATTGTTTGTTAAGAACCCAAACAACTCAGATCAATGAAACGTTTTCATCGTCATAATTCATTTTATTTTCCACCATTTATGATCATCCAAATCTGCCGAAATGTCAATGAAAACATGCAAGCGTTGTAAAGCTGAGTAACCCTTTATGCCTTTCCATGCGATTAAGATATTTTTTGTTTACATATTGCTCATTATCAAAGAAGCACATGCACTTTCGTATGCATATGGTACTACAGTAAACTAACAATCAATCGACTAAGATTTTATTAAAATGTGCTTCAAATAAGTAAAAAATTTAAAGTAAATAATAAGTTTATCCAAACAAAATCAGCTGAATTTGTTAATTAAAACTCTAAATTCATAAGTTGTACTACGATATTAAAATGGTATGATGAACCCTTTGATGTATTGTCTGCAAACTGTTTTAAGACTAAAGGTTCATTAATGAAAAACATGCATTAATGTTGACAGCATAAATATAACTGTATAAGAGGTTTATTCGCTAATGTAAAAAAACAAAAAGTAAGCTGTGATTGCTACTCCTAATAATCTGTTCAAATTATAAATTCATTGCTCATTCAATTTCTGAAGGAAACCCATGGTTAAGACCGTCCAAAAATGAACGCACAATGATAATTAAACTTACAATTGAAAAGAAAATATCAAGCGGTTATAAGTATACCTTCTGCGTTTGAAATGTTGATCTCCTTAAAAGGATATCTGAATCCTCCGACTCTGTTGATATAAGCTGTTGAGAAGATTTTTTCTGCATTTTTCCTAACCTGTCTTCAGATTGCACTTTATTTCCAGCTTTCTAAAGTAGGTAAATAAAAAACGGTTCAACTTATGAAATGTCATGCTTGTCTTACCTTTTGTCGTTGCTCAGGCTTTTGTACTTCTCTGTTGTCATTTGAATCTCCAGACTCTGATGAAGATAGCTGTCTTTTTTCAGTATTTACATTTTTCACAGATTTTTCTGGGAGATCGTCTAAGAGTGCAAAATTGTTCTCCGCATTCCGAGTTCCCTAAAAAATTATTTTTTTTTAAAATGTTTCAACTAATAGCATGTAAAGTTTAGAAATATGATTGGCTTGGGGAAAAAGATAAACTCAACTCAGTGGGGGATTTGTACTGAGCTCAATGATGACCCTCAGGGCTCTTGACTATCAAATCCTGACTTTTTGTTTCTGTAGAAAAATTGTTTTACCTAAAAGTTGTCATTTACATAAACTGGTCGCACACTAGTAGAGAGTTTTTAAACTAATGTTTATAACCTGATATCCCTGTTTTCAATGAAGTATATTCCTTAAGGGTTTGTAGAAAAAATCAACTTTTTAAATTTTAATGCCATTTATGAAAATAAAAGTCCCTGCAGTAATTGAACTAAGAACCTGCGGGTTAGTAGACCGAAGCAACACCCACTGCGCCACAGAGATGGACAACAAATTTTGGCAATATAAACTGTTTTACAATGCGCTAAAATCGCCATGTTGTGATGTTCTGTCATAAACTAAAAGAGTAGAAGTCATGGGGTGTTAAGGATCCTTATGAATGGAATTTGCCTCATTATAGACCAGCTACCTTTGTTAAACTATTAAAAGTTTAATTTCTAAGAAGATGTGTTAACCCCCCCCCCCCCGGGGGGAAACTTCTGAATTCACATATAGTAAAAGTTATGAGCAAGTGGTTCCCCCCCCCCTCCCCCATGGGCAAACAAAATAATCTTCCGGAACCACCTATTCCTCCCTATGTGATTTTTTTTTCATTATTATTTATCAACGCATGAGTCATATTCTAAAAATAATTACATAACAATTGGACCAAACCCCTACCTGAACGTCGGAAAATATTTTACGTGAACTGTTATAATGATACTGTAGAAAAAGTTGGTTATAACACTAACGTCACTATTAGAACAGTAAGGAGACTGTTGATGATCAGAACAAAATTTTGAACCATTGAAACAAAAAAGGAAAAACAAAACAAAATCATACCTTTGGAGTTCCAGATAACAGGGATGCAGAATCTTCACCGGAAAAGTAAAGATGCAGACTTAAACTTTCATCTTCAATTTCCAAACTTCTTTTTAAACTCTCGGAGAAACTGACCGCGCAAATTGCATGCTGAGATGGATGATTCGATTGGCTATTTTTTATCAGCAACTGGTATGACAGATCGTACCAAGTTTTGTACTTTACTTATTGCACATTTTATGAATAGCTTATGAAAGGAAATATATCATCGTTTAGCATATTATTCAAAATACCATATCTTAAAAGTGTGCAGAATCGCTAGGCCTATTCGTAAAAAAGCACGATTTTACACTTTCTGATCAACATCAAATACGCTATTGATAAAGTTAATGATGCTGACGTCGTTGTAAGATGAGACGCACCGCTCCATTTCGATCAACTGGTCGAGAACAAAGGAAATCCAAGTTTATGTAAGTATTTTTTCAAGTAAAATTGTTAGAAATGTATGCACGTGCATGGAAATCAAATATTCTTTTAGGCATAGGCTATACCTATACATCTTTCAGTTTGCTAAGAATATGTGTGTATACACATGATAGCCAGTGGAACAGTTTAAGATCGTCAGTATGTAGTTCCTGTATGTATTTTAGTTGCTGTCTCTTAAAATTGTATCAGTAACGACGTGTCTCTAGATCATTATTTGTGAAACCATTATGTTGCAGCTAGTAGATGAAAGAAGGGGGTGGAGAGAGAGAGATAGGGTGCTTCTGTACAAAGTCGCCATCTTAAACTCGTGTACATCAATATATATAATATGCTTTAAGCGCAGCAAGAATTACAATACCATGCATCATTGTCAACTAACTAACTGATATATTGGCAATTATCAATTGACATGAAATGATTTTTAAAGGAGAGAGGAGAGAGAATTATTTTCAAAGTTTTCAAAAAATTCTTACAAAATACATAAATCTGCTTCCCCGTAAAACCATTCTTTACTTTTAGGGGGATTTGATCAGACTGTAAAATGTAATTTGTGTGTAGTTTGATGAAAGGTGTAAGCGATGAATATTATTTTCTTTTGTAATTTGTTGTTTTCTGACTTTAATTTTAATTTTTTTCGTGGTTCATAATTTAAAAAAAAAATTCTATTTTTGCATTCTAAATACATATATTGTATCATTGCCCACAGTCCATGTAAGTACATGTAGATGTGTAATTTCCCATTTTCCAATTTGATGGTTTGACAATATGCAGTATCTACATAGATTTTAAACTGTTTATTTATTTGTCTTTATTCTTTTTTTAATTTGGTTCAAAATGACAAGGCTGTAACTTTGAAAGGACTATATTTTTTTAATTTCCTCCCTACTGATATTTACTGTACATGTATTGTCTATGCAGATTTAGCTTAAAATTGGAAAAAATAAGACACTTAAGTCTGGCTCTTACTTGTATATATATAATCTCTATACCTAAGCAGAAGCCAAAAGTAATTTTGAAAACTGATCATCTGATCGAGGCAGTTATCGTAGTTTATCTTGAAAAAGCTAGTACACATATTACATATGTTTGATCCATACTCTAAAATTTATTTCCGGAAAAAAAATAGAGCGATATCACTGTGACATCATACATTTAAATCTATAATCATATGTACATCGACTCAATATGAAAGAATGGAAGCACGTAAAAGATTTCATACTAGGTCTTAGCAAAGCTTGTGCAATGCTCTAAACATTTATTGTCTTCAAACGTCAACCGTACATCGTAAATTAAATTATACAGAATACATTTGTATTCTTTGTATGTGTCTTGTAGCTATTGCAATATTGTAATTTTAAATATGTATTTTGAAAGGCAGCATATATAGATGTATGTATCATGACAATAATCAGAAATCCACAATGTTACAGTTGTATGCAAGTGGGGAAAAATCAATAATTTTAAATTTTAAGACGTATTTTCTTTTAAAACATATTTTAACAGTTTACATGGAGAGAGAAGGTATCAGTACGACAAAGGCAGCCAATCATGTGAAGCAGCGATCAAAGAAAAAAAGAAAATTAAAAAGAAGTCGGAGATTTCACAAACATGAAGTTGAGAAAGAAGTTAAATGTGCCTCATCAGCGTCTGATGAATCTCTAGGGACTTTTTGTGATAGATATGAAAGAAAACAGAAAACAAAGAAAGGTATGTTTGGATATTTTAGAAATATTCAAATCACAGATGACGATGTAATTTAATTGATTTAATTGATTAAATATTTCATTCGAATATGTAGATTTTTCTGTTCCTTTAATTTATATTAATGGCATTGTGATAAAAAATTCCAAATCCAATTTCTAGCCATTAATTTAGCAGTTAAACTTAAGTTCAATTGTTATGAATATGATATCCCTTAATTCTATGTATAGATGTAAATCAAAATCCCCCGGTCAGGGCCCAAGAGGATACACCTTTATCTTCAAGCCTTTTCCAGGATCCGTTGATGAAGGACTTTAAATCTTATGTTGCAACAAGGAACAAATTAAAGAGGAAATGAGGAATGTCAACTGTTAAGTCTGAATGAAGAATTTTTCATTGTGTAAGTTTTCTGAAGCACACATTTATACTTAAAGCAAACAAAGTTTAAGAATTGTCATTTTTGTCCTGCTACTTTTCATAGCCATTGAATGCTTTTAATATCCATTTTTTATTTCTTTTTCATATCCATTCTTAGTACATGTACTACGATATAAGATTTAGTTTACATATAAACCCGAGGGATAGGGCATCTTAAAGAGAGCTGTAGTACCTTAAAAAATTTTCTTTCCAAATATGATTTTATGTTTAATTAATTAAATTTTATGTACATATGTTCTGAAATTTATCGCTGATTTTTTTTAGTTTCGTGATGGACCTTCAAAAGCGAAAGAGAAAGTTTTGTATGACCTGCAATGAAGAATTTTCAAACAGGTACTTTGCAAGACATACATGTAAAAAGAAACCCATTGACCAGACGAGTGCTGCTGGTGATCAAGATGTGCAAACAACCAATCTCTCGGAGACTCCGTCTACATCCAGAGGCACGGTTGACTGCTTTATGGAAACAGAGGAAACGGAAGCATGTACCGCAAGTGATCTTGAAAGGAATGAGTTATCGTCCGACACTGAGAGTGAACGTGAATGTACAATTATTAATGATGAATTGTTAGAAATGATCATTCAAAGCGGTGAAGGAAAGTCAACACATCTGATATAGAATCTGAAGACCAGGACACTTTGTATGTTCAAACAATATTGAAACTACTCTTTAGGTGGCAGTCAGTTTTTTTTGTTTCAGATCTTGCATTATCTTTTATAATTTTGTTGCTCAAGTCTGTGTTTTGTCTGTGTTCATTCTCATCCACTTTTCTTGACAAGCTTCACAGGAAATTTCCATCAACTGTATATCAAGCAAAAATTGCATTGCATTTAAAGTTAGATAATTTTAATAAATATGTTGTTACAAAGGTCAGAAGGAAAGTGTACATAGACTTGTGAAGAAAAAGGGATTTGAAGATTTATGTAATAATTGGAGAAATCGAAGTTCTTCTGAAGATATATTAAGTGATGTTTATAATGGCAATATTTAGAAAGACTTTAATGGAAGAAAATATGATTTTTTTTCAAGAGCAAAGAAATGTTGGACTTATGTTAAATGTAAATTGGTTTCAACCTTTTAAATATTCAAATTATTCTGTTGGTGCTGTTTATCTATCAATTTTAAATTTGCCACGAGAAGAGCGCTTTAAACGAAACTACATTATTTTGGTGGGTATAATACCAGATTGTAAAACAGAACCTCCCACAAATACTTTTTGGAACCTTCAGTGGATGAGTTGCAAGAGGCATGGGAGGGTTTTTATTTGTATAGCTATGCACCCCCCTCTGATCCTGTAAAATACAGGCTCGCCCTTTTGTGTGTAAGGTGTGATGTCTCAGCAAGCAGAAAATTGTGTGTGGGGATGGGGTCAATTTAAATGGAAAGTAATTAATTAAATTATTATTACTTGCTTAAATTCTTCAATTAAATTACCATTACCATTACAAGAGTTTTCATATGTATTTAATTAAATTATAATTACTTTGCAAATGTTATTAATTAAATCACAAATTACAATTTGAAATTCATAAAAATTTAATAAAACTATGATTACTATCTACAACACATAAACATTTAAGGAGGTATGTGTAAAATGTGGATAAGATTTCGTCATAATCAAAATACTTTAACTGTTTGAGAATTTGCTAACTACTTTGATAAGTAAAACTTTTTGGAAAGAAAAAAACATAAATTTGGTTGTTTTGTTTATTTTAAAACGCAGGTACCGATAGTCACAATATGGAGGTGTCCCATACCACCTTAATATTCAATAAACATTTGAAAGTATATCCCCTAACCTACACCTATCATGTCAACTAAAGTATTTCCTGCATGCAAAACTATTAAATGAAAACTTTCTCCTTTGGATTTTTACACTTTTTTCTTTATAAATACAATGCCAAAGTACGGGTTAATCTCGGGTAGAGGGCAGACTATAATTGTTATCAAAACACAATTCACATCTTTTGTTCTCTACCTAATTATCAAATGTTTGCAATAAGGGAACACACCCTGTGGACATGTTAGGCATAAAAAACTTAAAACCCATTTGAAGCCATGCATTTTAGCTCTATGTATTTTAGGCTATCAATTAAAAAGCTTGACTTGATAGTTTATATAATATAGATAACACTGATTTTGTTTGTAAATTGAACAGTGATGTTTTAATCTAACTCAATGATAATTGACACACTAATTTTTCTAATAAGAAGGGAAATAAGTATTTTGTAAGAAAAAGAGATCAAGCAAATCATCAAATACATGTACTTAATTAAATTTGGGAAACTTATGATTAAATTTTCAATCACTGAAAAATTTCACTCTGAAAAATATTTAGTATGATATATAAAACTAGAGCAGAGCTCGTGGCAAAGCCACGAGTAGGTCATCCGTTGTTGCTGCGAGATGAAAATTTATGTGATTTGGTGTCAAACGATTATAATGACTAATGACTAAAATTTCACTTCTGCTTTTGTTATAAAAACGTGTTGTGATTGAAAGCCTGTATAAAGACAGGATGAAAATGTTTTAGGAAAACTATTTGTCGAACACAATTTGTGTAATTGTTTTGAAAACTCTTTAAGGCCCTGTCACACAAAGTTGCGTTCCTAGTGCGTGTTCACGGCGTTGTAAAATAAATCGCCGTAGGATCGCAAGGAAAATTTAGAAAGGCGTTCTTACAGAGCTCCCAACTACGTTTCTTTAGAGTTCTACTTGGCGATTGACTGCCCTCTCGCTGGGTATCCGCCGAGCGCTCATGACGTGCTAGGAGTTTTTACCGCTCATCCACAGCGTGCTCTGCGCGCTGACTGCGTGCACATGCGCTGTTGGAGACTTTACGGCGCTGTCATGGCGACCTTATTCCACTTCTACGGCCTGTTTATCGGAACGCAGAGCCACGGCGCGTACTTTGTGCATGTTCAAAGTACGCGCCGTCGCATGGCGTTCTAAAATGTTCTAGGCTAGGATATCCCACCGCGGCGAACGAAGATGCCGTTGAGTTGTTACGGCGCTGTAGAAGACTCTAGTTCATTTACCATGGCGTTTTACATTATTCAAATACGCAGCGGGATCGCTGTGAGGACGCAGCTCCAGTGTGACGGGGTTTAAACAATGAGAAGTTTAAAGGCGAGTTAAATTTTTCAGGGTAGCATGGATTTTTATATATTACATGTACTCGTTATTCATGTAGGGAAATGTAAGCAAAAACGTGCATAAAAAAACACGTAACTTCTGTAAATAAATCTTTCTAATTTTTTTAAGACTATATGCAAGTTTGAATTTGTTTCGTGCTGTCAAAATTTGGTAAATAGCCAAAATTGATGGCATCTATGAAAATTTATTCAGGGCTGACATTATTTGATAATACGAGTAGACTTGAACATTTAAAATAATAATCAGCTATCTAAGATCATCGGGAGAATTTATGCATAAGTGAGCGTCTAAATTTTACTCCTGATATACAGACACCGCTATGTAACGTAAAATTTAATAACATTATTTACAGAAATGAATATTACTTCTCCCTACGATGCAATAATATTCAAAATCCCTATTTTTAAGTCAGTTCTTTCTCCTTTATCGGATCAACAGTTATTCTCTCGGAGAAAGTTTACGTATGTATATTTAAAAAAAAGGAGAAACTTCAATAAAAATAAGCGGAAAATAATGGTGTTACGGCTTTTATTTATAGTTAATTTAATTAAATGTGACAAAGGCGCATATTCGGTCGGATTTTTGGTAACATGTACATGAAGTAAATTTGATGCAAGTTCCATGTTTGTTTTTTGTGGGGTTTTTTTTGTTTTCATTTTTTTTTTTTTGGTTTTCTCTGCTTTATCATAAAGATATATAAAAAAACTACGTACATGTCACAAGCAATATTTGCCTTCTCTATTTATCTTGTATATTAATAGATTGGGGTAATCATTGTCAGGGGCGGATACAGGATTTGTAGTTAGGGGGGGGGGGGGGGCGTGGATAAAATTATTGAGGCAGGGGGTCTGGGGGGTGGGTCCCGGGCAAAGCCCTGGTGGGGGCCCAGAGGGCGAAGCCCCCGGAAGCTCCTGGGTTTCGTGTATTTTGAAGGTAAAACCAGGCTCAAAATAGTGGTATTTTTTCAGTTATGTACACTTTACACAAAAGCCTATTACATATATATATATATATATATATATATAACAATTTGACACATATTGTTACTTATACCTAATACATGTATTGGATTAAAAACAAAAAAATTTGGGCATTTATGAACTCCCAAAATTAACTAGGTTATCAAAGTTACAACATTGTAATGACGTTACGGTATCCGACCCCCTATTAGCTGTTAGAAATATCTGATGCATCAAATCTTCAATATTCTTATATTAAAATAGTCTATTTAACTAGAAAAAAATTCAAAAGATATACAGTTATTCAGAAATTTCTGCTTGCGTCGCAATATGGAAATGACAGCGCAGTCTACACTTGAAACAAAACTGCTGGGATTTCCAGTCGATTCTTGGTCGAAGCCCCAAGTTCAGGGCCCTGGGGAATTTGTTGCAGCCACCATAATGAAATGACCAACACTGCTTGTTTTAAACACAGTTTAATTGGTTTGTTATCAGAACCTGTCAACATGTATTAGGATTAGATGTTTATAGATGTTTATAGAGCACCAGAATTACAGTCAGCATAGCACATCTAATGTATCAATGAGGTGTAATATTGAGTCAGGCATAATTATAAATAAAGTGAAACACAAAATGCTAACTTTTCTATGTAAAATTTATCAAATCATCTACAGTCATGCATACTTTGAAAATTTTAGGGGGGGGGGGTGCGCCCTCCACGCCCCCCCCCCCCCCCCCTTAAATCCGCCAGTGATTGTTGACCTAAAATTAGTATTCCACTGGCTGTAGCTAAACTTGTAAGTAAATTAAGTTGCATGACATCCTCATACCACACAACTTCAATAAAACTTTTTTTAAAAAATCAATTTTCATATAATTAGCAATAAAGAAAATCCCCAAGAACACATGTTCATCTCACTGAAGTGTAACTTTGAGAAGCGCATATTTTTTTTGGAGGCAGATATGTCGCTATATTATAGTCTGTAAGTCAAGTAAACTAATCTGTCCTTACTTGAAATACTTTGATGATTTCTATGGCGACCACCTGCATAGCGTAATGTAGTCGTATTTCATAGCATCGTATCCCAAGAAAACATTACATTTCACTTAAAAACTTTTCATTATAATATATATCATTCTGTTCATAACTATATATAATAGAAGTTTAGCGTGTTCGACATGTTAATTTATTATAGCCACGTTCTCAGATTACGATCCCGCACCTTTAATGTGAAAATGAAAGTCTTGTTTTTTGAAAATTGACCACTTTGAAGAAAGCACCCTTCGAACTGTTGATTAATTACATAACAATTGATGATCTGCAGCCATAAATAAGCTGGGGCTATATATGTTCTGAGCTGTTTGCGCTGTTCAAAGTGACACAAGATTTTCGGTAGCACGTGGCGATTGAATTTACGCAATAAAGAAAGTTGAAATTTACAAAGACTGACCGAATAAAAAAACGGGGTGGGAAAGAGAAACACGCTCAGGAGAAAATGTTACACATAAGAAGTCACTATCAAATGATTTTCTACAGATCTGGAATTTAAAAAAAAGAGAGCACTTGGCAGCGGGGCGGTGGGAGGGCAACACAGAAATAAGTTCGTTTTCACAATGAAACTAACGACCATGTAGAAACACTACAGAAGTTATTAATATGTGACCGATAGAATCTAAACAAAACTTGTTTCAAAACTCATGTGAATATTCTTTAAAATAATCACAGAATGCCTTAATTTTAATTCAGGGCATTCTCTTATCGTGTCAGCACCTACCGCAAACATGGCACTTTGATCATAATTTGATTTGATTTTTTAAATTACCTTGTACGCTGTCGTATAAATCAATGCTAAATCAACTGTACGAGTAAAATAAATTTATCGGTTCATCTGAAACCAATATAATAGTTTAAAACATAATAAAAATATAGTTGCTTTCGTACAAAATACCAAACATGCACGCGTGATAAGGTACATGTAGAGGTCACTTGCGCGGGATCTCCTCGGCCATGTGCGAGGGATGATCATTTTAATATTTGTGTTGTTTTGTTTTTTTTTTTGTTGATTGAAAACATTATTTGTACATTTTTTAAAACATTTAAGACTTATAAACCAACCATTCAAATATGTCTCACGAGTATTTCCGATTTGGAGTAATATCGCTTTCATTAATTTTCAGAACGACTTTTTAATTTACTCTCCAATGTTTAATTTAACTAAATACAAAATGAACAAACTTTTATAAGATAAAATTAAAACAGTGTACAGTGTAATAACGGCTATATAAACTCAAACACGTTCATATTCATGTAAGTGTGCGGGTGCGAATCTTGTGTATTAGATAACCGTTTACCGCTAGGTAGTGCAGCCGTGGATGATTTCCTCGGCCGCGGGCGAAGGATAGATTACATAAAGGTTTAATGCATGTACACACGCACAGCTCAGAACCTAGGAAGATTTGAAAAGTTTGCAATTTAATGACTAAATTCTATCAAATAGAAATTATTTTTTTTACTTAAAACCCACAATTGATATATATGTCTGATATTGCATTAGATTGAGAATGGCATTGCTTTTATTAATTAACTGAACGATTTCTTAATTGACACCCTATCGTTTAATCCAATTGAAGAATAAACCTGTATGTGTAATCAAAACTGAAATAATTCTTCAGTTCGCAGCTAGATTAACTCATATATGAGAGACGCAACTCTCGTGTATTAGATAACCGCTGACCGCTAGGTAGTCCAGCCGCGACCATGGTGACCGATTTTCTCGGCCGTGGGCGAGGTATAGCTTACGTAATAATACACATCTCTGATTCAAGGTGGATTTTAAATGCATGCAGTATGTTAACTAAAATGTAATGCATAGAATTTTTTTTCAATAAGTATTTTGTGTTTTACTAGAAAAGAAGAAGAATGTTTTGTTTTTCGATTCTCGTCTTTAAGCATTGTGCACTATAAGAACTAAACAACAATGACTTTAACTTCTATAAAAAAAAACATGTGTTCTAATTTTTTTTCTCATGAATTAAAGCCTCCTGTATAAACCATCATACTTTCTGTGGTAACTTTTTTCCAGTTTTACGCGCAAAGACTTTCGTTAACTTGTCAAATGAAAGCATGTACATGTTAACATGTAAAGCTTTTCACACTCATACTACACAAATCACAATTGGTGTCTAATGAAAGCCCTTAACATTATGCACAACTTTTGTTCTATATGTATTTAGGAAATATTTCAAACTAAAAAGTTACGAAGCTAAAACATGAGAAAAATTTCGCTATTTTTAAAACATAGATTTTGATTGATTAATTCGAGTGGAATAATTGGAAGAAACTAAAATCCAAAAATCAGAGGACAATATTTAAAGTGTCAATAAAAGAGATTTTTAACTATAAATTATTTGCTACGGACCATTTCGGAGCCTTTGTCTGGAAACTAACGCCCCTAAGATTTTAGAAAAAGGGAATAACTCAAAACTGGAAGTTGCGATTTCAATTTGTTTTGTGCTCTAGAAAACTAATTCAATTTACAATATACCGTGAAAATTTGAATGAAATCAGATGACAAACAAAAAAGTTATTGAGGATTTAAAAACGTCTAGAAGAAGAAAAATTATAATGAAGAAGAACCATCAGAATCAGTACAAGGTCTTCCGTTGGAAACGGAAGACCTTAATAATAGTTCAATGCTTTTTAACTACTCTTCCTAACTTGATCTTGTACAATTGATGGTGTGGTGAACAATGGGTAGTGGACAGCTTCATATTTAAATATACCAGTGTGCAATTGAAAGTAATTAAAAAGTAATTGGAATTACATGCCGTTTTGAAAGTAATTAATCAAATTACCATTTCATGTAATTGAAAATTTGGCCAATTACACATTACTTCCAATTACATCAAAATTTGTAATTAATTACACTCAGTTACCATTACAAATTACCATTAGCCCATCCCTGGTTGTGTGGGTTTCTTGGTCATTCAGCTACAATGGGGTGTAACACATGCTTTAAAAGGTTTGAAAGAGATATTGGTCAAAAAAATTATGGTGGACTTAATTTGAAGAAATGGGTGGAACGTGATGAAGATTCCCATATGAAGGTGGTCAAAGATATTTGAAATGTAAAACCATATCCCATAGAGAAGAGATAGAAAAGAAGAATGGGATAAGATATTCAGTACTTTATATAGCTTGATTATTTTGATCCTATTGCTATGACGATAATCGACCCAATGCATAATTTGTTTTTGGGAACAGCAAAACGCATGTTATCAGTATGAAAAGATCAGAAGCTTCTTTTGCCAAAACATTTTGATTAAATATAAGAAAAAATTTCAATGGTCATTAGTCCCTCAGTTATTGACAAATTGCCTCAAAAGTTTTCTTCAAGCTATGGTTCATTTAACGCTGACCAGTGGAAAAACTAGACCATTATATTTTTAGTTTATGCACTTAAAGGTCTTCTCCCTGATAATCTTTTAGAATATTGGCGGAAATTTGTTATTGATAGCATGTAAAATTTTGTGTACTCGATCACTAGCCAAAAACAAAGTTAAGGTAGCACACAAGTTGCTCTTGTCATTTTGTGAATCTGTAGAAAAAGCATTTGGTCAAGAGGCTATTACACCAAATATGCATTTGCATGCTTATTTACATAAGTGCTTGTATAATTTTGGTCCTGTATATGCATTTTCGCTCTTCAATTTTGAAAGAGAAAATGTAATATTAGGTGCTAATCCATCTAATAACCGATTTGTTGAGCTACAGCCTATGAGAATTTTTTTTTAAAACTTTGCATGTTCATGAAATTGACTGTGAGGAAAGTGTAATTCAAAACTTTGGACCAGATTTTAAGAAGATTGTGTTTATGATTGATGGAAAAGATAGAGGTACATTAGCCGAAATGCAGATGTGTCAGTATGAAAGTTTTTTCACATGTCCTCGAGAAATTTGGATATTTGCTATTTTGGTTTTCACCTGTTAACGAATCTTTACAAAATTATAATGGTAAACCTATTGAAATTTGGAAGACAGATGTATATGAGGATGAGGGACCTGCTAGCTTCATTCCAATTCAGAGAATAAAATCCAAATTTGTTCATGCATATCAGAATGTTCAAGGGGTTAACGGAATTGTTGTTATTCCAAGAGAGAGATTTTTATTTTAAATTGTATTGGATTGGAAGCTCTAGCATGTTTTAAGGATATGTGAACCTGACATGAAACTAATTGAATAATTGAAAAAATTGTTTAAACAGACTCTAATCCATTTGTTTTTGTCAAAAAAGACATTTTAAGCATATGTTCGTGAGTTCGTTTCCATGGCAACGACCTTCAAACTTACCCATGTTCAAATAATTAGAACGAGAAAAAAAACCTTAAATGCAAATCTAAAATGTCATAAAACACATATTTACAATTAACTAGAAAACTTTTGTCACAAAAATATTAAAAAGGTTAATAAAATACTCTATTTATCTGAAAATGGATTATAAGAATTCCTTTTATTTAATCCGCTATTTTAGTTTGAATTTCCTCTGACCACTAAAAAAGTGACATTTTTTGA
The DNA here is from genome assembly GCF_025612915.1 of Magallana angulata. Taxonomy (NCBI): domain Eukaryota; kingdom Metazoa; phylum Mollusca; class Bivalvia; order Ostreida; family Ostreidae; genus Magallana; species Magallana angulata. The sequence goes on from NC_069115.1 coordinate 10,335,312, forward strand.
CGTGACCCGAGCTAGAAAAATTGCAAAAAATACTATTTCCTATAATTACACTCTTATTTTTTTAATGTAATTTTGAAGAAATGCTAAATAGCAAAAAATTAATAATAAATAATTGGCATGTTCGTGAATTAGAAAAAAAGATAATAACGTCTGAATTTCCTCTGACCTCTATTGAAATAGATGCTACAAACCCTACATGCTGTTAGAAAAGACGTATAATTCAGTTTTAAATGGCAATTTCTTTCAACTAGTTATACTGTGAACATGCATAAGTTCTTGTAGAACAAAATTAATGGAGTTGTGTTGCAAATACTACAATTAATGGAATAAAAAAGACTGAAAATCCGGATTTCCTCTGAATTGACTTTTACAAAAAATCACTCTGCGCGCTTCATGAAAGTCAATACTGCCATAAATGGTTGTATTTCTAAAAACAAATCATATAAAGATAAAATGATTCTTTAATTTAACAATTTCTTCACTTCCTAAAGAGTTTATTTCAATGGTAATTAACAGAGTGTCATAGTTGTGCATCTGATATAATCAAGAAACTCTAGTCTCTGTACACAAAAAAGAAAAACAAGCATGAAAACTTTAAAACACACAATCTTGTGAACATAAGATGAAAATAATTGAATTGTCAAAAATATTGTCTGAACTGACAGTAATGGGGTTCCTTGTGTAAATAAAGTTATTTTTAACATATGTTTATGAGTTCGTTTCCATGGTAACGACCTTCAAACATAAGCATATTAAAATAGGTGAAATAGGAAAAGGAATTATCTGCGCAACTCAAAAAAGTAATAAAAAACAAACTGCCAACTTTCAAGATTACATTCCCTTTGTAAATTATGAAAATGTGCTTGATACATTTTTATTTATCCGAATTTTTTTTTATTATCACTTCTCATAAAGCCACAATTTAAGTTCGAATTTCCTCTGGTCATCCTAAAAGTGAAATTTTTCTATCCTATGAGAGAAATAAGTCATGAAATAATATTTCTTATAATTACACCCAATTTTTTAAAACATCTATTTAAAGATATGACATATAGCAATAAATAAATGGGGAAAAAACATATGTTCGTGGATTAGAAAAAAAGATATGAACGTCCAAATTTCCTCTGACCTTTTTTAAAATAACTGTTTATAAACCTATTAATGTGAAATATAAGTTGTAAAATTTTGCTGTGAATAATATTTTTTAACAAAAACTTATAATATAATGTCTACTGATTCTGAAGTGTTTGTAAAGAAAAGGAAATAGAATTGTGCTTCGAATACCATTTAGTAATTAAGGTTTTAAGTCCAAATTTCCTCTGTCCTTTAAAAAATTACACTTTGAGCATAAGAATAGTTATATTAGCAAACAATTACCGGTATTTTCATTTTCAAAAAAAAATAAAGGTATGAATATGAATATATGACTTAGATTATTTATAATTATTGTATTCCAGGTATACTGGTAAGTCGAAGAATTTATTTATTGATTTAAGGGTGCCAACAACCTCAAAACAATATGTTTTACATGTGTACGCGACTCCACTCTCAATTCTGTATCAATAGAGCAAACAAAAGAGAAAAACTTTGCTAACATTATTCACATGAAATTTATTGAAATTTTTAAAGATTATTAAACTAAAACATCAGTCTTTCAAAATATATTTGAGATAATCATAACAAAGCAAAATCTGCTTAGAATTTTTTCTGGCTTACTAGAATAATATTAATTAAGCTTGTTTCAAAATATATGGTGCTGAAAATTACGTAGGAGCTAGGATCATAGAAAATTTTTCCAAATTCACATATAGAAATGCAGGTTAGAAATCATGATTGTCATATAAATTACAATTATTTTTATTACAATAACTGCACAATACAAGAATTTTTCACTGAACAATTTAAAAAAAAAATCAATGCAATCTGTCACCCAACTTTAAAATCATGGCAATATGACACTTCAGTGATTACAGTAACTGTACACAAGATCTGATGGTAAATGCTATATCCAAATTATAATTATCACACATTCATGAACAACATCAAGCTTACACATCAGCATCTTTAACATTGCAAGTTATGAAATCCAATTTGCAACATCATCACAGATTTGTTTTAATTATATCAGCACAACATATATACATGAATGCTCATTCTGCATAAAAAAATCATTTATGCATCCGTTTATGCAGATGAAAAAAAAAATGTAAAGGGAGTATCTTCCATCTGCAAACAATTATGACAAAATTACATACGTTGCAAAATCCATACAATACATGCTTATGACTACTTAAGTTTCTATATCCAAACGTTCAACCAATTAAGAAATTATGCTCATTACAATTAGCAATTCAATCTTTCAGTTATATAAAATGAGTAAAAAAAAATCATTAGGCAGCATCATTTCAATAAAATATCTGAACTGATTATACATGGTTGAATTGTATATTCATAATAATAGGGTAACAGTCAAACCACAATCTGTATGGTTATCAATGTTTCGTTCATTTAATAAAAAAGTATTTGCAAATCTTAATAATTATATGTATCCTGCATGCATGTACAAAAATGTGTTGCTTTTCATTATACATTTTACATGAATTTTAGCAAGCACAACTACTCTACTCTTCAAAAGAATGGATGTACTGAGATATGGATTGAATAATCCTCTTTGACTTTGTCACTCTCACTTTTGAGTTTTCACAAATTTCAGACAATAGGTTTTCCAAACCCTGTTGGTCATCTCGTTTAAAGGCTAATATGATATGGGAAAGAGACAATCCACTATTAGCTATTTTGGAGGCCATACATTTTGAAATAGTCTTTGATTGAACCAAAGGAAGCAGTGAATCACAACGGGGCTTTGCATCTTTTCTGAACTTAAAAATCGACACAACAGATGCCAATGAAAAAGAAAAGCTGGATTTGTCTGTTATACTGGGCTCTACCTTCTCTACAAGTCTAGATAAAGCAAAAACATCTTGCAAAGAATCATGAGCATTGTACTGATCCTCAAACACTGTTTCATATACTTTAGGTTGGGAGTAAGATGGCAAGTTAGGAAGACATACCTTAAAAAGAGGAAGAGTATCAATCACACCAATTACTCCAGTTGACATGAAGCTTTCTAACATATTGTTATTTTCTAATGCTGAAAGTAATACTGGAATGTCAAAAGATTTACAGTTATGTCCAACTTAAACCACTTTCTCGAACTTTGCCAAAAACACAAAAAGTTTCTCTAAAGCTGGTTGAATTCTGGAGTACTCAACTTCCCTGTTATTGTGGTACATGTTCCCGTTTTCAAACCTGTACATGTAACTATTGAAGCAGCAGGAGAAATTTTCTTTCCAGGCTTAATATAACAGTTGAAAATTTCTTCATTAGGGTCTACACTAACTGACAACTGTATGATATGGGAGTCACGACCTGAAAAAAGTTCAAAAATGAATTTGTATAACTAAGGAAGTGAATTTAAAATGTTCATTCATTAAATTTGAAGCAAGCATATATCATGGCAACATGTAATGCAGATTTAACTGACAGTACTTAATTATGATGCTCTTAGTTGGTTTGTAGATAACCTAGGATGTCAGTAAATTTATGTAAGTTAAAAAAGTATCATTGTGACCATGAGGATCAATGATTGCATGTAAATTAATTAAATTTTCATTAATTTAAAAGTTCAATATTTTATACCAAGTCCAGTTGTTTCAACATCAAAGAAGGCCAAATGACATTCTCTCAGTTGCTCTATCTCAACAGGTGTATATTCGGGTTGTATAACAGGTGCAGGTATACTCTGAATATCAGTGGATAGGTGACCCATTATTGTACAGCCTGACTGGTATGAAGTCCCTTCTCCCACCTCTAAGCTTGCATTTCTTTGGTACCTGTTATTAACAGAATTATCTATTTAATATATAATGCATCTTTTAGCTTATCTCATAGGCGTCGGAACCAGGGGGCTAGGGAGGCTTAGCCCCCCCCCCCCCCCCCCCCCACACACACACACACTTTTTTTTGCAAAGTTAGACCTAACCATTAGACACATAGCATCATAGAGAGTTCAGCCCCCCCCCCCCACTTTATAATTGTTCCTAAATTTACCTTGATAATATTGAGAAGTTGGAGTCATAGGTATACATATCCCCCCCCCCTCCCAGGATTAACATTTTCATGATTTTGGGAATTAAGTTTTTTTTTTGCTTGTCAAGATTTCTGAAGTCAAGATTAGTCTACCCCCCCCCCCCCCCCCCCCCACCCACTTTCAATTTACTTCCGACGCCACTGCTTATTAGATTTTAATATTTCAAATATTTTAATTACCATAAAGAATGCTAACTTTGGTTATCTAAAAATATAATGCAACTAAGTCATGAAATCTTAATCATTTAAATAAGACCTAAATAACTCATTATTACTTCATTGATTTCTTTGCTAGTCTTTTTCTCTTGAACTTGTGGGAATTTGCAACAGCTCTCTGCTTAATGCGCTGGGAATCCCTCAGTTTGGCAAGACGGTTGGTGTAGAAACCTGGGGAGAGTCCTAATGAACGATTCACCTACAAAATGAATGTTTCATTTTTATTTTCTGTTTACCGTGAGTAGTACATTTTAATTGTTGTTTAAACATATAGGATAGCTTTTTCTTTACCAAAGTGACAAATTGATATAGTTGCAATATTTAAAACTCTAATACATGTATGTTTTATAACTTGAACTTACACTGACAAGGTACTTATGGCCACTGTTCTTTTGGGCAACACAAGCAGCAACTCTGTAAGAAAGGTTTCGTGAAGAACTAAAATGAATGTTCTTTGGAGCCTTGGCTGCTACCATGTGATTGAAACTTTCGTTTCCTTGTGTGCTTCCGAGAGATGAGAGCTTATTACTATGACCAGCATAAGTGCTAAAAACTTTCTCCAGAGATGACTGCAGACATTGGTTGGCAAGTGGTTTTCCATGAGGGAATGATTTGTAAAGGCAGTTTGGGTTTCCAATAAATCTGCACCATCGAGATGAACAAGAACTATGGTCCCCGAATGGATGCTTTGAAAGTGCATTAAGGTCAGATGAAATATGTGAAGGATTCTCCTTTCCTTGAGCAATGATGTAGTCAAAACATCTCTGGAGATATTTGATGACTTTCACTGTTAGCATTGGGTGTTGTTTTTTAAGTGCATACAGAGAGTTCCCCAGCAGCTTACGTATGTGCTTCTTGTCGGATATCTTCTCAATCTTCTCATTAACATTGGCACGTAGCCGTCCTATAGTCCTTCATCACCAACTATTGCCTCAACTTTAAAACCCTTCTCCCCAACATCTTTCACCATCTGGGTGACCATGTCAGCCTCCATTGCTTTAGCACTGCCTTCCCAGTTTTGATAGCAGTCATGCGGTTTAGGCGGCTCATTTCTTGAAGCTGCTGTTGAACAGACTCTACAATCTTTGGACCGCACAGCGTAGTGGATAATCTGTCCTGTCTGTGTGCCTACCATAGAGCAGTGTCCTAAAAATTAAAATAAAAGTTATAAAAATACAAAAGACCCTGCAAGTATGGACAATGAATAGTATATACTATTTACTGAGAAGGAAAGATATAATTTCATCACATGTTTATTTCAATATGCGGTGGATATATCACTCATGGGTTTATATATATGGGGTTTTTTTTTCAAGAAGTTAAAATTGTTAACAGACAACTAATAGATTGGCGATTAATGTACAGCTGACAAAAACCCATTGCAATGGGTCACCTGAGTGACTCATGTGACCTATAAAACTTAAAATAGCTCCATTTTGTAAAGATTCTTTTACTTGCCTGAGAGGCTGTTATACGATCTTCCACTCCCTCTTTTCTGCCAGCCTGCATCAACGGCAACTAGAAATTTTCCATTTGTCCTAAAATAATTTAATGATCATGCAAGCTTATTTGTAAACACTACAAATGATTTGACATTGCCTCACTTGAATGATTTGTTATATTGGCACACTAGAATACTAATTATCTGATTTTCAATAGAGATTAATTGATATTTCTATTCATATACTGCATATATTCGTATACAATTTATTTCTTAATTGGCATAAAGTATTTGAAATACTATAAAAAGATGGATTTAATATTTATGGGTCCCATAATACAAGATTATCTGATCAAGGAAATGCTATAATTATGCATCAACATACTGTTCTACTGCTTTTATTTCATTCTGTAGGGCCTCATCTGTAGAATCCATTGCTATCTTTTCCACCATCTTCCCTGTCTCTTTTAATCTAGCATTTATAGTCTTGTAGTGGACTGTTGGAATGTTTAGCTCTGCAAGTAAGATACTAGTATTCAACTGCCTAACTGCAATTCCTGAGTGAACTAAACCTGTGAGAAAATATGATATATGAAATTATTGAAATGAAATTGTGATATTGCTTTATCATATATATTTACCCACAGACAATCTATATAAATGTATACTGTAAGCAGATATTAAACTGTCAAAAGTGCAGACTAGCCGTTACATTGTATGCATGATGCCTGTGCAGCCCCTGGATGTTTACATGCAGTGTTAATTTGTGTACCTGATGTGTATATGTGCGTCTGTGACCTCATCAATTTCCGTCTAGAAGAGGACTCAGTCAAAATAACATTGTTATGTGTCATAGGTTTATTGTCCTTATTCTTGTGATAAATGTCATTACAACAAAACCACAGGAACGCTACATAAATGTCAATGAATATAATGTTTTGACAATATGGAAATTTTATATATATGCATGTATATACATATATTTTTACATACAGTGACTCACACACCTGTAGCTAGTTTTGTGTTCACATCCCATATTCGGTCATGTCTCTTTCCAGTTGGAATATGGTTGATGTTCATGCAATTGGTATTGAAACACTGTACCTACAAAATATGATAAATGTAAATATATATGCAAATATATAATACCTATATTTACCAGACTCAAAGATTTTTTTAAAAATCCATAATTTGAGATGAAGACAGCTAGATCATACTGATCAATATAGCTCTCTCTTTCTCTCTCCCTCTCTCTCTCTCTTAACGAGATATATATATATATATATATATATATATATATATATATATATATATATATATATATATATATATATATATATATATATATATATATATATATATATATATACCGGTATATATATATATATATATATATATATATATATATATATATATATATATATATATATATATATATATATATATATATATATATATATATATATATATAAACCTAACAAAAAATGTTTGGAAAGTGTTTGAAACATGAGAAAAATAAATGAAATATGGGAGCTAGCATCTTACAAATTTTCTTAGTTATAAATGCATTTACATTCCACATATTTTTTGCTTGTAAAGCGTGTTGAAAGCTATGGCAGTTATAACACTGATATACACACGTATGGTGTCAAAGGGTAAAATAATGTGTTTTTTATTATGACGTCACAAACGTTGAACGCTGCTAACTGCTAACTGCAACGTCACAAGTGAAAATCAAATATTAAGTTCATGCTTGTGGCTGTTACAGTGGTTCTTCCAATAATATTAACTTATCCTTAGGACAGGAATTTAAAGGTATAAATCACATTTGCAGACATGGCAAGAAGTTTAAAAAATTGGAAATATAAGCATTAAAATCATGATTTTTTTTTAAATACCGGTATACAGTCTCATAACTGCAGCGATGCGTGCATACAAATTTTCATAATGTACTAACGTGCGTTACTCAATTTGTATGCATAATGCGCTAATGCGCGTTACTCAATTTGTATGCACACACGGCTGCAGTTATGAGATGTAGCTTTCAAAAAATCATGATTCAATGCTATAATAAACAGGTAAAATTGCAACATATGTTCAACATATGTTTAACATATGTTCTGAAACATATGTTCGCCATAAAAAACGAGCACCATATGTTAAACATATGTTCATAAACATATGTTCATCATATGTTTAACATATATTAAACATATGTTTTTGATAACCATATGATTACCATATGTTTATAAATATATGTCAGACATATGTTGAACATATGTTAATTTCATTTTTGTGTTTACTCATTTTCTTTATCCTTTGGGATTATGTCTTATGCATATTTGAAAATATGCCTTTAAATATTTTTTTTATTTTTTAATTCATTGTTGGTACAAATTTTCTTTCTGAATTACCCTCTTCAACTGATTATCCTGTTTTTACAACACTGAGTCTTTTAAAAATTGCATTCATTTTGTAGCTCCAGCTATTTGATGAAAAAAACAGAGATAAAAATACATATCATTTTTATTGTTGCAAATATCATATAGACAAGTTTGTTATTCTCCTGTGAATGGTTCTCACTCACTGCAGCTTTAATAGTCTCTGAAAAAGAAACAGAGAATGTAACACTTTTTAAGATGGTTTATTATAGCATTGAATCATGATTTTTTGAAGTATACACTCTCATAACTACAGCGGTGTGTGCATACAAATTGAGTAACGCGCATGATTTAATGCTTATATTTACATTTTTTTAAACTTCCTGCCTTGTCTGTAAATGTGATCCATACCTTAAAATGCCTATCTTATCCTAAGGGTAAGTTAATATTAATGGAAGAGCCACAGTAACAGCCACAAGCGTGAACTTTGATTTTCGCTTGTGACGTTGCAGTTAACAGCGTTCAACGCTTGTGACGTCATAATAAAACTCGTCAATTTGACCTTTGACTACCTGTTGCATTTAGAGGCATTTGAAGATCACAGAATTTAATGGAAAAACACAGTAGAATGTAAATATAAGTTTATAATTGCCTCAGTTGTTCCATTATTAAAATAAAAGTTTGAAGAGTATCAAGATCAAGTTGCAAATACAACATGAGTTAAGTTTTTTCATTCTATTCCTTTAGTAAATTTTGTTGAATACTTACATCATTGTACGTTCTGGAGAGAGAGAGAGAGAGAGAGAGAGAGAGAGAGAGAGAGAGAGAGAGAGAAATTAATAACTATATACCTGCAATAATCCCACATTTTGTCCAACTTCTTTTTCGATGTGCTGTTTATCATTTCACAAGTCAAGTCGAAACATCAGTCTAAGATATTAATACAAATACAAGTAACCACCATCAGACCTTTTAAATTTTTGCAAATTAAGAAGTGGAAAACCATTAATATATTTGTGTTATTTTTACAAAGTGAGATTTTAAAATCTTACAAAAAATCATTAGAACTAAGATTTTATCATTAGCATCAATCATACAGTCAGAGCCATGTTTAAATTTAATTACCATAACTTGTATAGCAAATGTAGTGCAGATATCTTTGAGCTCAGGACGAATATCTGGATCCTGGATCTTTCATCACTTCATCGTCTTCAGACTGCATCCAAGAAATTTTACACACCTCTGCACTACTACATCCATTTGCTACAAATTATAATGCTCTGTCAAACAGTGTTACTCATTATTTGATGTTCATTGAACCTAATTAACTTTGCTACAATAATATTACAAGTTTAAAAAATATACATCATGCTGCAGTTTTGAAGAAATGTAAGAAATTTTTATAATTATGTACTTACTTCTTCATAATCTCTGACACTGTGTTATTTGATGCCATCTGTGATGTGTCCACTAGTCACTGCATTCCTAAAATAAAAACACTTTTTTCAATTAGCATGTTATAAAAATTACACTATAAATATTGATAAAGATTTTTTTAAAAGGAAAAATGAATTGAATTGATATAAATATTTCTTGAAAATAAATATACAATGATATAAATCATTGTACAATTTGTGTTGACACAAAATAATTCATTAGGAATTTCCCTGTGGGATTGTAAAGACTTTTTTCATTAATAACTGATCTAAAACAGCAATATAAGACATACTCGTTGCTTTGCAATGAGCTTTGCTCTAGTTTTGGGGGCTACTTTCACTTTCCAGGTTTTTAAATGCGTCTGATCTTAATATATTTTTCAAATCTACATTTTTATGCTTGTTTACCATTAAACTTGTAAGGTCAAATAAACTATAGACAGTAAGCTGTTGAGTTGTAGCTTTGTGTGAAGAAATTTACAGACCTAACCTTTTTTGAGATATTCTACATTCTGTCATTCGTAAACATTGTAATTACTGTATGATTTATTCACTGTATTTTCAAAACAATTTCAACAGCCTTAGAGGTTCAATTATACAGCTGGTTTTTAAAAAGTTTAACAACAATGATGACCGTCGGTTGTTGACATTACATTGTTTTTTACAGTATGGTTTTTCAATCCGAATTTTCTAGAAGAACACAACTACAGCCCGTAGATTGACTCATTGCCCCTATATAATTTTAAATAGGTAAATGAAAACGCATTTTTACCTTATAAGTACAAGTTAAAATCCATCCTGCAGATTGATCTTCTCCCTCCGTGACGTAAAATATGACGTATGTTTATGAACACTAAATCTAAAACCGATTCAGGCTTAAATCCGGATTTGTTAACGAAACACTTCATATGAAAAAAAAATGCATGGCTAATGTTGATTATATAATTTGTTTATACACGTATTCATTACTACATATGTAAAAATTTAAGCCAACAAACATGTTTAATCACCATAACGCAAATTGAAAACATATGCTGACCATATGTTTTAAACAAACATATGTTCAAAATATGTCAAACATACGTTGAACATATGATTACCACAAATATATGTTCAACATATGTTTTGAGTCTGTAATATGTTTAACGTATTTTTCAAACATATGTTAACAATACATTTCAAACATATGTTCAACATACTGTGAAAAATTCATATGTTTAACATATGTTCAACGTATGTTCAACATATGTTACTCGAAACATATGTTCAACATATGTTGCAATTTTACCTGTGATATAGTAAACTGTGCAAAAATACACATAAACTTTTACTCACATTTAAAAGTGACCCCAGACCATAAGTCTGGATTTCCTTAGTGTGGTCTAAATTGAGGGGCAAGCCAGACTTCCCACAGGCACTCAGTCCTTTAGCTAGCACATCTAGCTCAACTATCCGTCTCCCTAGTCTCCAGTCTTTGCATTCCTTGGTATCAGCAGACTCAACTTCTTCCTCTCTTTCTACATGTGATAAATCTGGACCTACAATATATCAGACAAATTTAATGATATATATTAATTAACCAGAAAGTATGATAACAATTAATTAAATCTCAGGAATTTTGATTGTAATGCCTAGGGCTTTCAAAACATCAATTGAAAGATTTCTTTAATGAATTTGAAGCAATCGTTTTGATTTTTTAAGCTTAAAAATTTATAAACAATCTAAACATGTAGATTAAAGTAATTATGTTACAGCTAGGTATATAATGAACAAAACAGCTGGTACATTACCACAACTCAAGTTCAAAAGCTTTAAATACATAAACTCAGTGCTATAATTCCTGCATACTTTGAGTATGTATCTACCATACCATACTATACAAAACAATGTTAATTTTGGTGGTCTTAAAAATGTATATCAATCTTGCATTCAATATCTGCACATGCAAGTGTTTCATTTTTATCTGCTCTACGAAAGTAATCAATGACTCATAATATTAGCCTTGCTCATTTTTTTTTTTCAATTAGAAGTGATTTAAATTCTATTTGAGAATTACATAGCTATCAATTAGATCTATTAAACAATATACTCTTTTTAAGTTACAACTTCAAAGTAATTTTTTTTAAAAATCAACATTTCAGATTTCATGCCTAAAACTTTGAACAGCTATTGTGGTTTTATGATCATGTACATACATTGTTCAGTTTGGTGTGTTAAAAATGGAGAAAAAAATAACTGAATATGTTTTCTTTATCAATCTGATTAAAATCAGATCCTCGATCCGCTCCTTGTTTTTATATTGTCGCTACGGAGCGGATCAAGGATCTGATTTTAATCAGATTTTTTTCTTTATTATCTCTGTAGTTATTGACCATTCTCTCTTACTTATAAATTCGTGTACAAACTGTATTTAAAATGCACATCGACATTGACCAAGTCAATTAAGCTGCAGAACTATTTCTACGGAGAAATTTGGGTACGATCCGGCAGTCCGATTTTTCCGTAGAATTGCAATTTTGCGGCTACATCATAGATTTGAAAAACTTACTGTTGGCATGGTTCAATGAATATGAATATCAGAATATTAACAAGTTTTAATATCTGCTGTACTTCGTGTTTTCATAGATGTACATGTACACATACAATATAAATATATTTACATGTATACGTCTCTGGTTTTCGAAGGAAGGTATGTAATTATAGATGTCAAATTATAATTATACCTACCGATATCACTGCAGATATAATCGTGATCAGGGGGTCTTTTCAGTCTGGCCCAGCGCAGATTCTGTGCAGATGTCACTATAGAATACCTGGCTGCATTCCCTGCCGACTTAAATCCTTGTTTACGATATTTCGTCATCGTCTGCCTCTGTCAAAACATTATCGTAATTCGGAACGGCTATGTCGTTCATGAAAATATTCGATATTTATACGATTTATAGTGTTAATATTTCCGATTTATTAAAAATTGGACTTCATTATTATATTGATAAAATCTTTTGATTTATTTAGCGCGACTTCCACGACCTATTTTCGGCAGCTCGAGTTGCGCAGTGGATTTGTTTTTGTCAGGTTCACATATCCTTAATACTGTTCTAATTTTCTTTTCCCACTTCAATTCATATTAATTTTATTATGGTTATTAGTGTTGTAGAAGTGTATACATGTAACAATGCTACAAACTTATTGTATGTAATTTTTAAATGTATTTCATTTGTACAATGGATTTAAAATATGAAGTTTAATTTGTGAAGTTTTCTATATGCTATATTTTATCTACTTGTAGTTGCCCCCCCCCCCACTTTTTTACACATTGTAACAGGTACACAGTCACTTGTGAAGTCGAGCACATGCAATTTTGTGTGAAACAGGACACATAGGTAAACACTTATCTCATCATCATTCCACACGACAAAAACTTGTGAAGTCGAGCACATGCAATTTTGTTTGAAGCTAGACAAATAGGTAAACACTTATTTCATCATCATTCCACACGACAAAAACTTGTAGAGTCGAGTACATGCAGTTTTGTGTGAAGCTGGACACATTGGTAAACAATCAAAACATTATTCAACACAACAAAACTAATTAAGTTGAGCACATGCAGTATTTATATATAAAGCAATATCATGCTTAAAAAATGCAAACTCACTTGCATAAGGTGCATACTCTACATTTTTATAGTGTTAAATTTATTATGCATCATGACTTTTTATTAGATGATAATTTTTTTTATAAAACACATTAAGTTTCAATGCTTCACGTTAATATATTAAAATACCTATATCCATTGCTTTTTATTTAGATATGAATTATTACATTATGCAAAATTTGTCAATAAAATAAAAAAAAAATGCACAGAATACCTTTTAATTTGCTTCTGTTTAGTAAAAACTTTCATTGTTATATATAATATACAATAATTGATTGTTGTAAAAGTTAATTTACATACAATAGCATTATATGATTAGTAAAAGAATTGATAATATGAATAAGAACTTATAAGGAATAGATGAGGTTAAAAAAATAAGGATGTAAAAGGTCATACTCAGTATAAGACCTTTATGAATTTAAGTCTATGTAAAGAATATTAAATATGACCTTTAAATCTTTACCACCATATAAAGGTAACCTTTATGAATGTAAGTTTTTTGTAAAGTTTAATAAATTTGACCTTTACATCTTTACTTTCCAGTACAGATAACCTTTACATATTTAAGATTTTGTAAAGATTATTAAATATGACCTTTACAACTTTATTGTGTGTAAATTTAAAGTAAAGGTAACCTTGCTTTTTATTAGGGCCCCGCAAGGATTTGCGGGTGCCCTTTAGTAATCACTCTGTCCGTCCGTCCTTCTGTCCGTCCGTCTGTCACTCTTCCGTCCACAAATTTTCTGGTTTTTTTCTAATAACTTTTTTCATGGTTGCCCAATCAAGTTCAAATTTGGTATGGTAGTTCAGTAGGCAGAAATACATATTTTGATGCTAAGTTCTGTTCTCTATGTCTTCTAGTTTGGAGCTGGGGTGGTGGGGTAGATTCCTTAACTATGCATAATAATAGTGGGCAAAGAGAGATAACTGCTGAGAATGTTACCATTGTATACTTGGAAGGCTGTGCAATATTTGTCATTTGGGATTAATTAACAGGAAGAAAATCCTAAGCTTTATCTTTACCTGTCACATTGAGATTAATTACTGCACTGCCTGTGTCTGCAAATGAACTTTGTTTAGAAGTTAAGGTCAATTTTGAAAGATGTGTAGTATTGTATACATTCTTTGAACTATGGATTTTAAATTATATATATAGTCATACTTTATTTTGGTTAAAATGCCGTACACAATGATTAATAATAATTTTACTGAATTCTAAAATCAAGATATATATTAAGATATCCTTTTTCACTATTTTATTTTTTAATTATTAATTTTATTTTTTTCTGCCTTAATGCTGTTAATTTTAACAGGTAATCAGATAATAACCCCATTCTGTCATTTCTGAAAAGAAAAAAAAAATGGTGTAAATTTTGAAGAAAAGGATGAGAGAGCAGAACAATTAATCCCCTGGGATTAATTATCTTGCCTGTTGCAGAAAATTTAGAGGCTTATCTCTCTCTGTCACATGAAGATTAATGAACACCTTTGTCTGCAACTGATGTTTGTTTTGAAGTTGAGGTCAACCTTGGGTGATACAATGTATTTGCATTCACTGAAGGTTTGCATTTTATAAAACACCTGTTTAAATCTTTTTTAAATACGCATTTAATTTAGTTTTTTTTATAAGACATGAGGTTATCCCTGTTTTATGCAGATACAAGGTTACTATTTAGAGTTTTTGGACATTCAGGAATTATCTTGAAATTTTAAAAATACAGTTGTTACTTATAATTTTCATATTTTTTTTACTACCTTATATATATTGCAATTCTTTACATCTTATGCCAGGCATTTATTTTTCATCATTGTTAATATAAAGAGGATGAAATTCAAAGTTTTCTTCACTTCTCTATATTAATTGGCATAGCGGGGCCCTTCCTGACTGGTCGGTTTTCTAGTTAAACATTTACGTTCATTTACTTAAGCTGTAAACTTTTGTAAATGTACCTTTTCATGCAATGTTGAAAGAATTCAATCAGTCTATTTTTTTCAATCATTGTTTTCATAGAGTCAGTATTGTCAAATGTCAGTATTTTTAGTATTGTAAATCTATATTATTATTTTTTCAGCTTTTTACTAAAAGTATATATTATACTGCAGAAATCAAATACTACGAATAAAAGACCTGAGTTGATTTCAGTACATTATATTTATGATGACATGATACCAATTTATCTATCTACTTTTAATTTGTACATCTAGCTGTTTATTCATACATGTATTATTGCAGTTTTACTCTTCCTTATGTTAATATTCATTTTGACCTAGCTTACATAAATACCATATTGAAATACAAAAATCTGAACATAGTCAATATATACTGAAATTTGTTTACACATCATGCACATGGAATAAAATCATGTTAATCATATTATGTTACATGTACTACAGGATATCACTGATGAAGTAGAAAATATCATTAAGGAGATATTTGGATCGTCTAGTGATAAATATGACGAAGAAGATGATGGTGGTAATGATGGTGGCAGTGATGATGATGAAGAAAATGGGAATGAAATGTGGCAAAATACATCCAGGTTTGTAAATTGCAATGCATGCTTACATTGTAAAATTATGTTAAAAATTTCAACCCTTGATACCCATAAATAATGATTTACATGTTGATGTACATGTATCATGTGTATCTTCAATGACCCCCTCTCTCTCTCTCTCTCTCTCTTTCTCTCTCACACTCTCTCTCTCTCATGACAATCTTGAAATTAACTAACACTCCCCACTTTGCAGTGATACGTTATCCTTATTATATATATAATCTATAATAATTGTCTGGTAAAATATATAATGTATATGCATTTTCTTTAAAAAATCAAAAATGATAAAGACCGGAAGAGATGAACATATTGTCTGATAGAAGATGTGTTGTTAAAGAGAGGGAATATTGGACCTATTGAAAAGGAGCACCTTGAAAGAGTGTGGTGACCCTATCATTCAAGCATCAATTGTTGAAGCAGAGAAAATAACAGCAGGAGTAAAGTATAAATATACCTGCACTGTACTTTATCATAAAATAAACAAATGGGCACTACCTTTTTTTGCACATATAGGTCAATTAACCCATAATGTTTTATATGAAATTAAAAAAAAAAAGTTTTTAATATGTGCTATGAAAAATATATTTATTTGTGGAGAATAGTAATTTTTGGATGAGAGGTACCAACGAACTCAACAAAAACTGAGCCACCACGAAATCTAATGAGTCCACAGTATACATTTATGATACTGATTAAGCTCTGTATAAAAGAAAAAATATAAAAGAAAAATATACATAATGTAGTTTGTTTTGTCCCACTTGATCATTGTTGTAATGTTATATTTGAAGAATTTCACATTTACTTATAATTATTATTAAAACAAAATGGTCATGTTGGAAAGTGGATCTCAACACCATTTTATGGAGGCAGGAGTGCTGTTGGAATCTTGCAATCTGCAACTGATGGTACTTCTGTCAGGAGCATCATGGGATTAGGTCAACATGGGTGCCATTTTTTTTAAATCTTGCAATTGCATCAGCAAGACAAGTTCTATAGAATGCCATTTCAATACAGAGTATTTTTCAAGTATTGATATCTTTCTTAATCGTTCGTAGATTTAAATATAAATTGTAGATCCATACTTGCTAGTATTATTCTTATGATGTTATCCTTTTTTTATTTCCATCCAACATACTAGTGCATGTACCATTTGGCACAATGAATGTATCATCAAGTATGCTAAAGTATTGCAGTACAGAAAGTGTTCACTAAACACATGAAAGATATTGGTGACAAACTGAAAGAGATATCCCTGAGCCTGGCTGTGAATACAAGATATGATACTCCGGGTAACATTCTTCTTACCTCTACACTATTGCATTATTGTGGACAATTTACTAAATACAGTGCCAGGCATTCAATTAGATTGACTGTGATTTTATTGCTTTTTTGTTTAATTTACTGAAAAAAATTTCAAATTTTTTTTTTTAACATGTTTAATGATTTTGTGTCATCAGGTCTACAGCTGTCTTTACAGATGTGAATTCAAAACACATCATACATTTGGAGATTGGAGATTCTCGGGAGGTTAGACGACACAGTCCTAAAATGGAGAGGTTCCTGATTAAGATAGGTCTCAACTACATTCTAAATGCATCACCGTATCTAATGTGGGAATAATTTTTGATGCTAGCAGAAATATAATTTCCGAGATGCGTAAGTATATATCCATGTATTCACATAATATTATAAGAAATAATACATTGTGTATTTTATTCACCATTTTATATTTACTTTTAAAAGGAAAATTTTGAAAATTTAACTATATTACAGGCATTGACCCACTCAAACATCTGCAGCACAGTTAAGACATCTGGACAGCAAAGAAACTGTCCTCTCTGCTTGGAGAGATAGCCAAGAAGACAGCAAAAAATATATACCACCATGGATTCGTCCAATTATTAACCATTGTTGGTACTGCTGCAGTGCATCAAAAGGCAATGTAGAAAAGGTGTTGAAAAATTGGTTTGGCATTCTTCATTATGGTTAAGGTAATATTGAAAATCTAATTTGTATCAAATTGTGTATGACTCCCTAAGATAATACTATAATATATTACATTTCATGGAATGCAGATGTCATCATACTGGAAATAACTTGAATTCCATACCTTCAAATTGAAAATGGCTTCATAGAAATCCTTCTGCTTTTCAAGAACTAAGGTAGGCGCACCAGAATGTACATTTTTGTAATATTCATTACTCTGCTTATAATAAGCAATAATTGTAACCACATACATATATTTTAGGAAAGCAATAACCAATAGGGATTGGTGTGGAAGTATTGAATTTTATGTCAACTGCTGGCAAACTTGGGTAATTGAAAACTTTCTTAGCCATACCCTTTTACATTATGTTCCAAAAAGAGTGTCCTATAGTTCCTGATTTATGATTCCTACAACATTAGAAACATGCTAGCTGTAATGAACCATAACAACCATCTTCATAGGCGACCACAAATTTATTATTTATCTTCTGGACTTATTATAACCTGCATGAAAGAAATATATTGGAGATCTTTTGCGAGTTATACAAGGACCAGGCAGTCAAAAGATCTTGAAAAAATATCTGCCAATTTGTACGGATCAGCAAATCCTGGGTCTCTGGTTTTACTTGCAGAAATGAAAAGTTTGTCACCATTAATTTTTTTTTCTGAGTCTGAATTTCCTGAGTGGTAGCACGTATATTGTCCATCTCCTCCTCCGGATTGCCACGCACACATGTGAAGCCACTGGCACTCTCCTGCCTGCTCCCAGGATACTGCGTTGCCATAGCACAAAGTTCCTGTACGCTTGGATTCGAAATGTAGATGGAGCGAATGAAGGTTCCCGGTTGGTACGATTACTTCAGTTCAGAATGTTTGCAATCTCCTACACATAATGCCTCAAACACAGATTTCTGAATTTTGGTTTTGATGTTATGCATGGAGATTGGCAACAGCATAGATTCATGCGAGAATCATCAAACGCTTGACATCTCCCACAGGAACATCATTCTATTTCTGAACTGGGGTTACTGTCCTGCCTTGAACCTTCGATGAAACGTTTCATCAAGTCAGGTTTAGCTTTAACTACTCTAAATAAAACTTGGCGTAGCTTCTACTCATTCATTTCTGAAATAGTTTCCTAAAGTAAAATAAGTATTATTATTTAATTTGGGAGAAAGAAAACAAAACAACTTAAAGTATACCTGAAGTGTATCATTTGATAGAAAAAAGTTATCACTGAAATGCTGACTGTAGTCATTGAACAGAAATGTACAGTTTCAGAAGGCAAAGATAGTTTAATATTGCCGTAAAAGTATAAGAGAATAATGACTTCATAAATACTTACTCGCAATGTTGACACTGTCTCAATGTCCTGTCTATTTTCAGGACTAGCCGCAGCGGGTTGCAAATGCTCTTTGAGGCGTAAGGGTGATAGCTTGCAGGCTACAATCAGAAACAATTATTGTAACATCTACAAAATATACCCCTTCTGATCTAGGAGGACCTCATTGTGGTAGAAGTCTGAACATCTAAATAGATGGCCAACACTCCTAGGAGAAAAATTCATCTTACTTACTTCCTGATTAGTGGTTGTTGTCTTGAACTGACAACAAGGGTTCCTAAAATTAGTTAACCTCTCCTCTTGCATGGGCAACTTTTACATTCCCCCTGTTTTCACAGGGACAACAATACTGCATAAAAAAAGCTAAAATTCACTTTAAAACATATAACATACATGTATTTTACATGTATAATGTATAAATCCATTAAAAGGTTCATTTATAAAAAAAATTTTAATTTTATTTATTTATTTCACATCACAAAACAGCCCATTAACCAATATCCAACTATCTCGGGCAAAGAAAGTTAGTAATTAAGTAATATTACATGTATTATAACACTATCTGCAAATAAAAAGCATTTATAAAATTCAGCTGGTATACCGTCTCAACCCGCGGATTTGTTATTTTTCAATTTTTTTACTGCATCTGCGCATTCAACAATTGTAGGTAATGAGTCACAAAATTCTGTTTCACTATTGCTAAGTTTTGGACATTCAAAGTCATTTAAAAAAGCATTTATATCACCATTTTAATAGATTTACCTGTATATAAGTTTTCATAAAAGTGACACATTACCTCTATAATTTCGCTATTACTTGCTACAGTTTTGTTATCTTTTTTTTTTATTTATTTATTTCACATTACAAATCAGCCCATTAACAAAATCCAACTATCTCGGGCAAAGATAGTTAGTCATAGAGTAATATTATATGTATTATAACAATTACAGAATATCTGCAAATTTCACAATATTAATTCTAAACATTTGTATTTTTGACATATTTACAAGTACATCGATATTGTATCTGATTTGTTTTTCAAATATAAAACTAATTCATTAAATGTCTCTGTTTTCTTTTGAGATCTACAACACATTTTATATTTAAATATCTTGTATGCTATGAATGACACAATAGTATTAAAATAGCGTATGTTTGTATTTCTCTCAAAATAAAAACCAAAAATAACATGTTTCCACTGTATATCAAATCATATAACTAAAAGTTGACCATATCATCTTAACATGTTCACACTCAAAAATCAAATGTTTTACATCTTCATTTTCGCTACACATATTACAAGAAGGAGAAGACCTATATTTGCATTTAAAAAGAAAGCTGTTACAGCACACTGTATTGTTCAGCATTTTGTAGTTAAATTCACATATTCGTTTGTCATATAAATCTTTTACTTTGTTTTGTATATGTCATTCCAATATTCTTTTCCCACTGAAGACAGTCTTTTAAACAATGCCTGGTGACAGGGAGGCTTGAATTTTTTTAACAACAAATTTTCGTAAATTTTTTTACATTTTTTGTCTTCAATACAATGTAAGCCATTAATAAAAAGAAAATCACAATTGGATACTTTTTGTATATATTGACAACATTTCATATCAAATTTTAGTGATTTTTATATATTGCATTTCTAACTATTCTATATTCACACATCCAGTTAGCTTTTTGTTTTAAAGTAGATGACAATTCTTGAAGGGTTTTGAATTGGCCATCAGCATTAAAAAGATCCTTTACATACAGTATGCCGCTTTGAATCCAACTTTTATGACATATTGTTTTATTATCAAATTGAAATAAAATATTGTTCCATATTGGTTGTTTAGCAAACTTTATGTCAGATAATTTTTTAATGTCAATGGATTTTTTACAATCATTGAAACTACAAATTACTTCTCTATAAAAAATAGGAAGTTTAAAAATTATTTCAAAATTTGAGTTATTAGTTTCCGATACGTTTAATACATAATTGATATCTACATTTAAAATTCTTAGATAACTATCAACTATTTTGTTAATTATGCATGTTTTGTCAATCAATATTCTACAACATGCAGCTTTCAAGGCCTTAAACTTCAATATCAACATCTCCTATACCGCCATCTTCTTGTCTTCCAATTACAGTATCTCTTTTTATTCTATCTCTTTTATTCCAAATGAAATTAAATATGCTCTTTTTCAGTTGTTTAATATACTCAGGGTCAGGCATAGGTAATATAGAACCCACATTAATTATTTTAGATATAGCTAGTGATTTAACAATGCATGCTTTTCCAAATATAGTTAATTTTCTTTTTTTCCAGGACTCGAACAGTTTTTCCATATTTTGAAAATAGTGTAACCAATTAAGTTCATAGCATTGATTTTTATTATGTCCAATATAAATACCCAAACATCTAACAGCATCATTGGTTACATCAATGCCGCTAATATTATTATATTTGTCTTTTAAACAACCAAGTAGTATACACTGCGTTTTTGTTATATTAACTTTTGATCCAGCGTGTTTACAGAATTCTTCTACAGTCTTTTTTGCAACATTTAAAGAAGAAATATTTTCCAAGGCTAAAGAGACATCATCCGCATGTTGAATAGTTTTTAAATCGTCTACCATGTTTGATATATTTATTCCTTGAATTTCTGATTTGTGTTTTAATTTATAAGCCAATATTTCCGCAACAAACAGATATAGAAGTGCTGAGATAGGACACCCTTGTGTACAGTTTTGTTATCGGTTTTTATTTCTAATATTGTATTGTTAGCTTGATGTTTCTTTTCCAAACCTAAAAAGAATTTTGTATTTCGTTCACATTCGTTAATCCATTTTGCTTTAGATCTAATTTGCGCTCCTTTAGCTATTTCATCGTACATGTAATCTAATTCCTTTTCAATTTTTTTTTTCATTCAAATCAATATTACCGCTAGGTAAGTTTTCTATATAATCTATCCTCTCCTCAATCAATTTTATTCTATATTTTACATTATTTCTGGATTGTCTTGCCTAATTAATGGAATAATTACGAACCTTTATTTTTTAAAGATTCCCATTTTTATATTGGATCTAATGGGCGACTTCACTTGGAACTAGTGTACACGGTCAAGTTGGGGTCAACTGACGTCATATGTCTAAATTTAACCTAATTTGCAAAAATCCAACTGAACAAAGATAGTAAATACGCGCGTTTATGTCAAGATGGCGGAAAATAAAATGCTATGCCTTTACGTTTTCGAAAGTTTACTGGATGACAGGGAGGATGATTTTTCTTACGAATATATGAACTTTCTATTTCAAACAGGAGCTTTTATCCTCCAAAACACAAAACGAATAAACACCACGAATAACCGGATACGTTGAAAATATCATTCCATTATTTTCGACAGATAACTTTCGATACCATTATCGAATAAGTAAAGAAATGTTCGAGGAAATCCTAACCAAGATTGGGGCATGCCTTACTTCAAAGCACGGCGGTGGCATCGAAGGGATCCCCCCATCAAAGCAACTTCTTATTTTCATGTGTTACATGTTTAATAAAGTGACAATGCGTGAAATTGGACACTACTTTGGCATAGGACAGTCCACGGTGCATGTTGTGTTGAAAAGAGTGAATGGCGCATTCAATGAAAACTTATCAAAGGTATTTTTACTCTATATCACTGTATTAGCCTAATTATGTGATCTCATCTATGGGGCGCCGTTTTAATATTTTTGAGGTATTTTCTGATATCAGAAAATGATTTTTTGATATCAAGAATTATTTTTTGATATCAAGAATTATTTTTTGATATCAATAATTCGAATTATTGATAAATATTTATTTTTTGATATCAGAAAATACCTCAAAAATATTAAAACGGCGCCTCATACTCATCGGCACCTCAAATGCATTCCCCATGGCCATTACGAGTATGTGCAATTATTGTAGAAACGGGGGGGGGGGGTTGCTTTATTGCTAAACGCTTAGTGTACAATGCAATTATAGAGAATATTTTTGATGTTTCATTTTTGGTGAAATTTTTAATATTTTTTGCACACTTATTCAGACATTTATCACACTATTTTAGATCATACAGTGGCCCAATTTTCTTGAGCAACATAGTATTGCACAAGACTTTCAGCTTCTATGTGGACTTCCAGACATAATTGGTGCCCTGGATGGGACCCACATAAGATTGTCTTCTTGTATTGGTGGAGATAATGACTATTTTAACAGAAAACATTACCCTTCCATACAACTCCAGGTATTAATAGAAACATGTGCAATTTATTACCTCATTAAAATATTCCATGCATGTACTTATATGTAATTATACATGTACTTTATAAATTACAGGTAGTAGTAGATTCTGATTTAATGTTACGGGACATATACACAGGCTGGCCAGGATCAACTCATGACGCTCGTGTACTACGCAATTCAAGTCTCTTTAACAATGCAACTGCTGGACAGTACTTTGATGTGAATAAGTACATAATTGCAGACAGCGCATATCCCTTAAAGGCCTGGTTGATCACTCCATTTAAAGATAATGGCCGTTTGAACATAAATCAAAGAAGGTTTAATCGAGTTTTGTCATCTGCACGCCAAGTTGTAGAGAGGGCTATTGGTCATTTAAAGCAAAGGTTTCGGCGCCTACAAGAAATAACTGTACATGACTTAGAGGAGATAATCAAGACAATTGTATCTGGATGTATATTGCACAATCTTTGTATCTTGCATCACGATGGTGTCGAGGATTTCCTGACAATTGATCCGAACAATGGCAACCCTAATAATTATCCAAATGTGTACCCCGATGGAAGAGATGGAATACAGAGGAGGCAACAACTTGTTCAGGGACTACCATGATTACTTTTTATCTGATAATATCAAGAAAACCATTGTAATATACTGGAATAAAACATCAAAACTACAAAATGACTTTCTTTAATTGGAGAAAAATCAATATCTTTCTTAAGAGCATCAAACTTAACAAAATCAAGATATAAACAACAACAAACAAAAACAATCATAATGACATTTCTATTAGTCAAACAAAATAAAAAACCGATCCTTTTACTTCCCCAAAAGTACAGCCGTCATTCATTGTAAATAATAGAAAGTAGCCATTTCTGTTAAAATCAAATAGTCAATTTATCTGTTTCATTTCTCACTTCCAGATAAATTTGGGCACATTATGACGTTATTCATTGTTTTTATGGTCATAAACTCAACAAAAAAGCCTATTAAACTTCATATACAAAATGGTTTCTGAATAAAGAATTCTTTTTTACTAACTGTATTTCTTCAAAAAAAAAAAAAAGGAAACCAATGTGTCGAGTGGAAGACATGTCAACTTTAAAAATATCATTTTTGACCCTGTTTTTCAATGATGTCAAGCAATCTGTCAAAGCGTCTGAGCTTTTCCTCCTGATGCCGCTCCATCTGTTCTCTCATTTCCTTGTTCATATTTTCCATTTTCATTAGCAGATTTTCTGCAGAACGCTTTCTGGGTCGTGTTGCTTTCTTATCAATCTCTCTTTTATTCTTGCTTTCTTCTGCATTTACACCACTGTCAAATGACACTGCTGCTTTCGTTGATGCCTTATGTCCAAACAAATTATCAAATTCATTTTGGTACTTGAATTCATGCTTCTCATTACCAGTTTTCTTGTTTAAGTCAATGGTTTCTTTATATTTTCTTTTCAGATTTCTCCACTTATTCATGATCTGCTGCTTGGTGACTTTAATTCCGGCCGAATTCATATTCTCAAAAATCTTTTGCCATAATGTTTCATGATTTTTGTTTTTGTAGAAGGCATCATCCATTTCTGTTCGTAGTGCAATTAGCTGCTTTTCTTCAGTTTCACTCCATATGTGAACCTAAAAAGAGTTTTTTTTAGATTAGATTTTCCTTTATTATGTTTAATTTTTGTTATGCTCAGTAAAGAGAACTGTTTTTCTACTTTAATCTGTTAAACACATTCTTTGCCTTTAAACTCATCATCATTTAGATTTCTTCCTAACTTTTCTCTTTTTCTTCTTTACATTTTCATTGTAGTCATTCAATTTCAATTTCAGGATAATATTTGATTGAAACTCTTCTGGGGTAAGAAATGTTTTAGGGCCCACTTGAATTAAATTATTCTCTGTACACAGATAAGGAGGAGATGGAGTGAATAAAGATGAGGTGAAACATCTTGTTGAAGCCAAGCATGATGATGGATAAGACCCAGAATCGGACTCAGATGATTCCAAAAGATATATCTCTATGAGTTTGGGGGCATAACAGTTCAGAATTTTGTCTCCATCATCAATGTTAAAGAGACCAAATTGTACCTTTTGATCACTATCTTCTGTTTCCGCTGTATGTAGGACACTGTCAGGAGTTTCAGGACCTTGTTCCACTTGGGGGGCTTGGGTATCAAAAATCATTTTAACAATTGATTCTTTAGTCTCTGGATCTGAATAACATCAATATTAAAATAAAAACAGTGTCACAGAATGTATCTAAAAGAATATATGTTACTATAAATACACCAATGGTAAATAAAACAAGCATACATAGCGGAAAGAACTCTGCACAAACCGTATACTAAATACAGAGTTCATATACATGATATAACAAGAATGGATAATTATTAATATGAGAAACAATGAGCAACATTCGTTTATATATCTTTTTAGCTTCAATAAAAAACATTACCCCCATTTGGGCTATTCAAGAAAATAGCCAATTCTTCATTCATCTCGCAAGTCATTTCTTGCAACTCTCCTTCGCTATTTTTCTGCCTCACTTTGATTTTAACTCTAAAATTAGTAATTAGTAAATTAGAACAATTTTTCATATATACATGCATATAGACATGCAAAAAAAGTTTCTACAGCACATGCAGTATATAGCGCGGACCTAACGACAAATTTGAGCAAGATATTTGTAAGTAAAAAAAAAAATTTTAAGTTTGAATTTATTCTGATTATTATATACAAGGATCAAACGACAATAAACATAATAATATTCATTTAAGATTTAAATGAAGTCACATAACGTTATAAACAACGAAATAAAACATCTCTGCACTCACGTTGCACCCTTCTCCGCCATCTTTGTATTTCGCTTTACCATAGGAGTACAAGGGGCTATCGAGTGTTCATCGCTATTGTTGATACAAATGCTGTTCATTTGTTACGCGAGTAACTTTAGTTCGTACGATTGTTCCAAGTGAAGTCGCCCAATGAGTCATCTATGTTTTTGAATAATTCTAAGATTCTGCGTTTATAGTCTTCGTTTTCTTGATTCGAGATATTTAATTTCCAGTATCCTTTACCTCTCTCCAAATTACTAAAATTTAAATTACATTTTATTAACCTGTGGCCACTTAACCGCGTGGTTTTTTATGTTAACCTGGTAATTTTCGAACAACAATATTTTTTACATTATTTTATAATATATTGTATGATTGTATAATATTACATCAACAGAATACAGTTTCAATATGCATGTAAATGTTTTAAGGGTGCCCATGTTTGTAATGATTATAATTTTTTAATTTTGTATGGTACATATAAGAGAGAAATTGTTTTGCATTTTTTACATCTATCTTTTTTTTATGAAGTGTGCTTACTATGTAGAAAATGAGAAAAATGAAAACTTGTGTATATTCTGTATATCTATCTAATTTTTATGAAGCTTGTTTATGTGTATTGTATGCAGCTGATGTTGGTGTTCTTTATTGCTTGTATGTAATGTGCATTTTTATGCAAGACACTTATATTGGATTCCATGACTTGTTGCAAACTTCACAAATTCTTCTTCGCGATGCGACCGCGGTCTCTAGGTCTATGCACACACCGGCATTTCGTCACTTTGTCGAGGAGTACACAGGACAAATGCGCTCATGGATGACGAAGTATAAGGTCTTTATATGGTGAGCAAATAACATAAGAGCACCAACTAATATAGGTGGCAGGGGATAGTTTTTTTGGTCGAGGAAATGTGAGGCAGATAGTGCACATATATGAGATTTAATTTTTCAGTGGATTTTTAAAGTTGCTAAAATTGGTTTGCATGCAAGGCACACATGGTCCCGACTCTTGAGAATTTTGAAACATTTCAGAATAAAACAAGTACATCTTACATATAGTACTTTAAAGAATAGCCAGGGACGGTCTCAAAATTTTCTGGAAAATTGCCCTTTTTTCACATTTTCACGGGTCCATAACCACGCTCCAGTCCCGAGCAACTGCCATAAACTACCATATGATTGGTATCTTAATGTATACCCATGCAAATAATCACCAATTGATGGGGGGTCAATCACCTTCTTTTCAAGTGACAATTCGTGTTCTGAACCCGCCCTACTTTTCAAGCACAAAACTGAAAGTGAAAATGTTTTACACAGTTTCGCATTTTCATTCCATATCTGATGAAAAGTGCTACCAGTATTAAAGTGTCATATATCAATGAAATTGACATGAGCTCCTCTATCCACAAAATGAATGCAATAAATATTCTTGCAATTTACACCCCTCAAATAACCAGCCAAACCCCAGGTTCTTCTTTTATTTCAAAATTTTGACCGGGTCTTTCCTCCGAAACTATCCCCTGCCACCATAATTTTATCGTTTATCGATAAAATATGGCGGCTGATTTTTTTTACATTCGTAGCTATTTTATGATTTCAGAAGAGCTTTAACCTTGCTTACTTTATGGCATCTCTAATATGTTCATGGATAAAAAAATCAACTCAATATTACATACCATGGATGGACTTTATTTTAGAATTAATGGTAATAACCTTTCATAAAACCTATTGTTATTATTTTCTCACACGAATGATTGTTCTAATATCGTGACAGGTTTCGTCGTCGATATGAGCTTTGAGAATGTTTAACTCACTTTGGGTGGAAGGACCCGTTTGGCAATTTCCATTCAAAAAAGGTTTGGGACTATTGCACAAATGGTAGAAGCAGGAAAGCCTTCAAAAAAATAATTATGATTTTATTGTTGCAGGTCTCAGATCAGAATGAACACAATATTACTCGCCAAGCACAAAAAACATTATGACAAATATCTCCATAAGCATCACAAATATGGGTGCCCTAGCTTTTCTAACGCTGGTGACTATCAGAGTGATTAAACAATATAAAAACACTCACTCTGTATTAAAAAAATCTAAACAATGACATTTTCCTAAATAATCGTTAATGTAAACAAGTGTCGAGGAAATTCGAACTTATAAAAGTAAATAGAGTAAATAGTTATCTGATGAACAGGGTTTTACACAAACGAAGCAGTGATTCAAACAATGTATAAATTTACCTGAGTATTCCTTTAAATAAGTATCAATTAAGTATCTAAAGTATAAACTTACAATATAAAAGTTAAATGTTGCATCGCAGTGCCGTAAACAAGTCTTAAACTCAAGAACCAAAAACGGAATAACTATTTCCGACTCTGTAAAAAGAAATAAAGTGCAAGTGCGGCAGGTGTCAGTTATGATTTAATAAACCAAAAATAAATATGATTAAACTTATTTAACTACTGATTCCATAAAAAAAACATAATTGTAACTAAAGTTAACAATTTAGAATAGGTTTTAATTAAAGCAATATGAGCTGTATTTTTTAGAATTTTATTTTGCTGCAAAAACATGCTACATTGTAGTATGATAAGTCTGCATGTAAATTAAACTCCAATGATAAAAAAGATTTGAAGGATTCATTAATTTTTGTCAGAAGAAAGATTTCTCTTCTAAGGAATATATAGCAGATCAATTTCTGTACAGGACGACAGTAATTCAATTTTGCTTCACTTAAGGTTTATTTACGGATTTTCCAATCAAAATATGGCTATCAAAACTTTTAAAACCATGATATTTTTGTCATTTTGGTAGAAAAAAAAAACATTTCTCGTAAAGAAAATTTTCAGCATGAAAATTACAGCTCGTATTGCTTTAAATATAACTTGAATAAGAAAATTAACTAAAGCAGAGCTCGTGGCAAAGCCACGAGTAGGTCTTCCGTTGTTGCTGCGAGATGAAAATTTATGTGATTTGGTGTCAAACGATGTTAATGACTAATGAATAAAATTTCACTTCTGCTTTTGTTATAAAAATCGTACTGTGATTGAAAACCTGTATAAAGACAGGAATAAAATGTTTTAGGAAAACTATTTGTCGAACACAGTTTGTATAATTGTTTTGAAAACTCTTTAAGGCCCTGTCACACAAAGTTTCGTTCCCAGTGCGTGTTCACAGCGTTGTAAAATTAATGGAATCGCCGTAGGATCGCAAATAAAATTCAGAAAGGCGTTTTTACAGAGCTCCCAACTACGTTTCCACAGAGTTCTACTTGGCGATTGACTGCCCTCTCGCTGGGTATCCGCCGAGCGCTCATGACGTGCTAGGAGTTTTTACAGCGCATCCACAGCGTGCTCTGCGCGCTGACTGCGTGCACATGCGCTGTTGGAGACTTTACGGCGCTGTCATGGCGACCTTACTCCACTTCTACGGCGTGTTTATCAGAACGCAGAGCCACGGCGCGTACTTTGTGCATGTTCAAAGTACGCGCCGTCGCATGGCGTTCTAAAATGTT
This sequence comes from Magallana angulata, assembly GCF_025612915.1. Taxonomy (NCBI): domain Eukaryota; kingdom Metazoa; phylum Mollusca; class Bivalvia; order Ostreida; family Ostreidae; genus Magallana; species Magallana angulata. The sequence goes on from NC_069115.1 coordinate 10,365,065, forward strand.
CTAGGCTAGGATATCCCACCGCGGCGAACGAAGATGCCGTTGAGTTGTTACGGCGCTGTAGAAGACTCTAGTTCGTTTACCATGGCGTTTTACATTATTCAATTACGCAGCGGGATCGCTGTGAGGACGCAGCTCCAGTGTGACAGGGGTTTAATCAATGAGAAGTTTAATGGCGAGTTATATTTTTCAGGGTAGAATGGATTGTTATATATTACATGTACTCATGATTCATGTAAGGAAATGTAAGTAAAAACGTGCATAAAAAACACGTAACTTCTGTACAAAAATCTTTCTAATTTTTTCAAGACTATGTGCAAGTTTGAATTTGTTTCGTGTTGTCAAAATTTGGTAAATAGCCAAAATTGATGGCATCTATGAAAATTTTTTCAGGGCTGACATTATTTGATAATACGAGTAGACTTGAACATTTAAAATAATAATAATCAGCTATCTAAGATCATCGGGAGAATTTATGCATAAGTGAGCGTCTAAATTTTACTCCTGATATACAGACACCGCTATGTAACGTAAAATTTAATAACATTATTTACAGAAATGAATATTACTTCTCCCTACGATGCAATAATATTCAAAATCCCTATTTTTAAGTCAGTTCTTTCTCCTTTATCGGATCAACAGTTATTCTCTCGGAGAAAGTTTACGTATGTATATTTAAAAAAAGGAGAAACTTCAATAAAAATAAGCGGAAAATAATGGTGTTACGGTTTTTATTTATAGTTAATTTAATTAAATGTGACAAAGGCGCATATTCGGTCGGATTTTTGGTAACATGTACATGAAGTAAATTTGATGCAAGTTCCATGTTTGTTTTTTGTGGGTTTTTTTTTGTTTTCATTTTTTTTTTTTGGTTTTCTCTGCTTTATCATAAAGATATATAAAAAAAACTACGTACATGTCACAAGCAATATTTGCCTTCTCTATTTATCTTGTATATTAATAGATTGGGGTAATCATTGTCAGGGGCGGATACAGGATTTGTAGTTAGGGGGGGGGGGGCGTGGATAAAATTATTGAGGCAGGGGGTCTGGGGGGTGGGTCCCGGGCAAAGCCCTGGTGGGGGCCCAGAGGGCGAAGCCCCCGGAAGCTCCTGGGTTTCGTGTATTTTGAAGGTAAAACCAGGCTCAAAATAGTGGTATTTTTTCAGTTATGTACACTTTACACAAAAGCCTATTACATATATATAACAATTTGACACATATTGTTACTTATACCTAATACATGTATTGGATTAAACACAAAAAAATTGGGCATTTATGAACTCCCAAAATTAACTAGGTTATCTAAGTTACAACATTGTAATGACGTTACGGTATCCGACCCCCTATTAGCTGTTAGAAATATCTGATGCATCAAATCTTCAATATTCTTATATTAAATTAGAATAGTCTATTTACCTAGAAAAAAATTCAAAAAATATAGTTATTCCGAAATTTCTTCTTGCGTCGCAATATGGAAATGACAGCGCAGTCTAGACTTGAAACAAAACAAATTATCTACAGTCATGCATACTTTGAAAATTTTAGGGGGGGGGGGGGGCGTGCGCCCTCCACGCCCCCCTTAAATCCGCCAATGATTGTTGACCTAAAATTAGTATTCCACTGGCTGTAGCTAACCTTGTAAGTAAATTAAGTTGCATGACATCCTCATACCACACAACTTCAATACAACTTTTTTTTTAAAATCAATTTTCATATAATTAGCAATAAAGAAAATCCCCAAGAACACATGTCCATCTCACTGAAGTGTAACTTTGAGAAGCGCATATATTTTTTGGAGGCAGATATGTCGCTATATTATAGTCTGTAAGTCAAGTAAACTAATCTGTCCCAACTTGCAATACTTTGATGATTTCTATGGCGACCACCTGCATAGCATAATGTAGTCGTATTTCATAACATCTTATCCCAAGAAAACATTACATTTGACTTAAAACTTTTAATAATAATATATTATATTATTCTGTTCATAACTATATATAATAGAAGTTTAGCGTGTTCGACATGTTAATTTATTATAGCCACGTTCTCAGATTACGATCCCGCACCTTTAATGTGAAAATGAAAGTCTTGTTTGAAAATTGACCACTTTGAAGAAAGCACCATTCGAACTGTTGATTAATTTCATAACAATTGATGATCTGCAGCCATAAATAAGCTGGGGCTATATATGTTCTGAGCTGTTTGCGCTGTTCAAAGTGACACAAGATTTTCGGTAGCACGTGGCGATTGAATTTACGCAATAAAGAAAGTTGAAATTTACAAAGACTGACCGGGTGGGAAAGAGAAACACGCTCAGGAGAAAATGTTACACATAAGAATTCACTATCAAATGATTTTCGACAGATCTGGAATTTAAAAAAAAAAGAGCACTTGGCAGCGGGGCAGTGGGAGGGCAACACAGAAATAAGTTCGTTTTCACAATGAAACTAACGACCATGTAGAAACACTACAGAAGTTATTAATATGTGACCGATAGAATCTAAACAAACTTGTTTCAAAACTCATGTGAATATTCTTTAAAATAATCACCGAATGCCTTAATTCAGGGCATTCTCTTATCGTGTCAGCACCTACCGCAAACATGGCACTTTGATCATAATTTGATTTGATTTTTTGAATTACCTTGTACGCTGTCGTATAAATTAATGCTAAATCAACTGTACGAGTAAAATAAATTTATCGGTTCATCCAATATAATAGTTTAAAACATAATAAAAATAGTTGCGTTCGTACAAAATACCAAACATGCACGCGTGATAAGGTACATGTAGAGGTCACTTGCGCGGGATCTCCTCGGCCATGTGCGAGGGATGATCATTATTTAAAGGTTTTAATATTTGTGATGTTGTTTTTTTGTTGTTGATTGAAAACATTATTTGTACAGTTTTTAAAACATTTAAGACTTACAAACCAACCATTCAAATATGTCTCACGAGTATTTCCGATTTGGAGTAATTAATATCGCTTTTATTAATTTTCAGAACGACTTTTTAATTTACTCTCCAATGTTTAATTTAACTAAATACAAAATGAACAACCTTTTATAACATAAAATTAAAACAGTGTACAGTGTATTAACGGCTATATAAACTCAAACACGTTCATATTCATGTAAGTGTGCGGTTGCGAATCTTGTGTATTAGATAACCGTTTACCGCTGGGTAGTGCAGCCGTGGATGATTTCCTCGGCCGCGGGCGAAGGATAGATTACATAAAGGTTTAACGCATACACACGCACAGCTCAGACCCCAGGAAGATTTGAAAAGGTTGCAATTTAATGTCTAAATTCTATCAAATAGAAATTCTTTTTTTACCCACAATTGATATATATGTATGATATTGCATTAGATTGAGAATGGCATTGCTTTTATTAATTAACTGAACGATTTCTTAATTGACACCCTATCGTTTAATCCAATTGAAGAATAAACCTAATATGTGTAATCAAAACTGAAATAATTCTTCAGTTCGCAGCTAGATTAACTCATATATGAGAGACGCAACTCTCGTGTATTACATAACCGCTGACCGCTAGGTAGTCCAGCCGCGACCATGGTGACCAATTTTCTCGGCCGTGCGCGAGGGATAGCTCACGTAATAATACACATGCATGCAGTATGATAACTAAAATGTAATGCATAGAATTTTTTTTTCAATAAGTATTTTGTGTTTTACTAGAAAAGAAAAAGAATGTTTTGTTTTTCGATTCTCGTCTTTAAGGATTGTGCACTATAAGAACTAAACAACAATGACTTTAACTTCTATAAAAAAAAAAAAAAAGCATGTGTTCTAATTTTTTTCTCATGAATTAAAGCCTCCTGTATAAACCATCATACTTTCTGTGGTAACTTTTTGCCAGTTTTACGCGCAAAGACTTTTTTTAACTTGCCAAATGAAAGCAGGTACGTGTTAACATGTAAAGCTTTTTACACTCATACTACCAAATCACTTACAAAATAACATTGTAACGACCTTTATGAGATCCCAACAAACAACTTTTCCAGCGACAGCAATATCGAAATCCTAACCGTTTTTGAGTTATTAAGCAAAATCTTTTGAGGGCTACTGGCCCTTAATTTAAGAGGCAAGTCCTTTTTTATTGGTGTCAAATGAAAGCCCTTAACATTATGCACAACTTTTGTTCTATTATATATGCAGTAGATTGTTTATTCATGTATATTTATGTGTATTCAATATTTCAATATATTCAATGTATGGCAATATTTATAAAATTTCATTACTAGGAGAGGACTATCTAAGTTTTAGAACTTGTGTCTTATCCTTTTGATTTATTCAATAAAATATGTTCAATTCAATTCAACATGTAAAGCTTTTTACACTCATACTACCAAATCACTTATAAAATAACATTGTAACGACCTTTATGAGATCCCAACAAACAACTTTTCCAGCGACAGCAATATCGAAATCCTAACCGTTTTTGAGTTATTAAGCAAAATCTTTTGAGGGCTACTGGCCCTTAATTTAAGAGGCAAGTCCTTTTTTATTGGTGTCAAATGAAAGCCCTTAACATTATGCACAACTTTTGTTCTATATGTATTTAGGAAATATTTCAAACTAAAAAGTTACGAAGCTAAAACATGAGAAAAATTTCGCTATTTTTAAAACATAGATTTCGATTGATTAATTCGAGTGGAATAATTGGAAGAAACTAAAATAAAAAAAATCAGAGGACAATATTCAAAGTGTCAATAATAAAGATTTTTAACTATAAATTATTTGCTACGGACCATTTCGGAGCCTTTGTCTGGAAACTAACGCCCCTAAAATTTTAGAAAAAGGGGAATAACTCAAAACCGGAAGTTGCGATTTCAATTTTTTTTGTGCTCCAGAAACCTAATTCAATTTACAATATACCGTGAAAATTTGAATGAAATCAGATGACAAACAAAAAAGTTATTGAGGATTTAAAAAAGTCTAGAAGAAGAAAAATTATAATGAAGAAGAACCATCAGAATCAGTATAAGGTCTTCCATTGGAAACGGAAGACCCTAATGATTCAGAAGGCAGACGTATCAGGCGGGGATCCAGAAAAAATAAATTTCAAAAATGATCGGTTGAATTACATTAAATGCTTTGAAAATTGTTTTAAACTATCGCACGGGTCAATATAAATGATAGAAGCTATGTACAGTGTATTTTATATCAATATGTAGTATTACCTATTATAACAAATGAGAGTATAGCACAACTGCCACAAGCAATACGTGTCCTTTACCGGCACCACCTCCCTCCCCATAAAAAAATGAAACAATTGTCGTTTTATTTGCTAAAATGTGTGTTGTTCAAAATTTTTCTAAAGGACATACCCGATTAGAATTGAAAAATGAGTCGTACGTTTAAAACTTATTTTGTCAAAGTTTTTAGATTCATTTGGTTATATATTTTGGTCCATTTGGGTAAATAGATGCACCAGCGCAGCTCTAATTTATATATAATCAGGCCATAATTTCAAAACATTTTAAAAAATTAATAGCTTTAAATCCAGTGGATAAGGAAAGCAAGTCGAACTCGATGAGTGCTAATACCTGTGTTGAATGAATGGTACAGAAGGATATGCGCAAAAAAGTCCCGTCTATTCTTTCCTACCCTATATTTATTGGAATATTAAATCCGATTATAAGAGTCAAATTAAAAATCAAGAACGGATATGTACCTGTTTATCAAAAGTAAAACTACTCATAATTTATCTACAGTGCATCGTTATGGAGCTACACAGAAAGTTTTATATTAATTTGCCGAGCCAAATAAAAAAAGAGTCTGAAAAACGAAGAGAAAACCAAGTGGGGAAAGAATAACTGACAAATTAATTAGGACTATATAGCCCCCCCCCCCCCTCTTTTTTGAAATGTATATACTGAAAACAGATTATTGAGTACAACATCCGCACACAATTTAAAGAAAATTTCATGTTTTTTTATCATTTTCGCTAGCTAATGTAAGACATCACAAATACCCCAAACCCCCTCACGGAAAAGGAAATGCTAGCTGATGAGAGAGAGAGAGAGAGAGAGAGAGAGAGAGAGAGAGAGAGAGAGAGAGAATGTCGATGTAAATCACAGTGCGCTAACACTGTAAAAATAAAGCTTGCTAGTTGGTCTGCCCTACCCTAGCTAACCTCCTCTCTTTTCTCCTTTTAGAGGCTTAATTATTGTCTATATATGCTTGTATCAAATAAAATCAATTTCAAATTCTAAATCAAAATTGAATTTGACACTACAAAACTCTCTCTCTCTTTCTCTCTGTCTCTTTCTCTCTCATATCGATAATGGCATTGCCATACCCTACAATACACTATTCCTATCTGGATTGTTGTCGTTGAGGTTGTAAAATCAGTATATCTTCTATGGTTTAAAACTTTATCATAACCTATATTTTGACATGTCGATTATTTCATTGAATTTCGTTTCATAGCTAAAACCACACTCAGTTTTAATTATTTAGATAAAACAGATCTTTCTTCGCGAGCCGATTTTTACACAGTTGGGGCGAATACACTTCGGGTTAAAATTGTTCGGGGGGAAAAACATACAGGGCCAACAAAACCACTTAGATTCGCAAAGCCAACAATTAACATAATTCATCAATGTTAATTTAACCATTTTATAATCACTATATAAGAGCTATAAAGACATTTATTTGTAGGAAAGAGCATGTACGAATGATCTTTATTTGGAACAGTTTGATGTTGCTAGGATACAGGTTTCAGATCCATGATTTGATTGGTTAATTTAGATTTTGAATCTCGAATTTCGAAACTTGAATCTTGTATATCGAATCTCGTATTTTGAATCTCGAATCTCGAATGATCCTTCTCGGCTTTCGTAGTGGCCCCATCTTTCTTTCGAAGACCATGATTTGAACAAACTTGAATCTACACTGTGAGCATGCTTTGTTGCAACCACTATTGAAATAAAACCACAATTGAAATAAATTTTTTCAATAGTGGTTAGGAATGCATTTTATTAGAAAAATCACTTTGCAACCACTATTGAAATAAACCACTTTTGAAATAAATTATTTCAATAGTGGTTGGGGATGTATTTCATTTGAAGAATCACTTTGCAACCACTATTGAAATAAAACCACTACTAATATAGAATTTTTTAAAAGATGTTCCGGGATGTATTACATTTTATAAATCAATTTACAGACACTGTTGAAGTTCAACTACTATTACAATTATTTTTTCACTCGTGGCTTAGAATGAATTTCTTTATCAATATTACTTGAAAGTTTATATTTTTTTCTTTTCAATTCTCTTTTTACAGACATATCATGTTCTATGAATATTGTGTGTTATTTGCACAATAGTGAACATCTTTCACATTGCCAGAACTTCTATTCAAACCCCCTGCATGTTGAATAATCATTTATTGATAAATATTATTATAAATATCACTATTGAGATAAATTATTTCAATAGTGGTTTGGGGTGTACTTCATTACGACCACTATTGAAATATATTATTTCAATAGTGGTTAAGGATGCGTTTCATTTCAATCACTATTGAAATAATTTATTTCAATAGTGGTTAGGGAGGCTTTTTATTCAACCACTATTGAAATACTTTATTTCAAAAGTGGTTTAGGATTCGTTTCATGACAACCACTTTTGAAATAAAATACTGTAAAACGAGAAAATATGGCGCACTACAAATTTTAGCGCCTTTGGGGCAACTGCCTCTGAGCGCTAAAATTAATAGTGCGCCAACGATTTTCCATATGTATTAAATTTCTTCAAGTTGCAGAACAATAACGTCAGTCCATTTTTAAGGCTTTATAGAAGTGTTCATTTAAATATCAGATGCTGTCGGTTCTGTTTGTTTATACAATTACACAGGTAAACGGTATGGGTTATCGGGTATAATATAATTAAGTGCCTAAACATGGATTGATTAATGTAGTTTCAATTGCTTTTAAATATCTCTCATTAGCACCTTGAAAATTGGGCTTCTCCCCATGCCACTTCCATTTAGCGCCTCGAGGTGAAAAGAAATATCTATAAAGAAAATGTTACAGATTTCAAAATACCCTATCTGTTTTAATGGATACTCTGTTATTTGAAGGCTGGTACATTTTCTAAAACGCCATTGCGTTGAAAATGACGTTACAAAAACATAGCAGTCATTATTGACATTATATTTGTGAACTTTGGAAATGAACATTAACTTTATTTGATTTATAAAGACACACAATTCCCACATTATCGTGAAAGAAACTCTAGACTTGTGAAATTTGAAAATGTTTTCTTTATTATTCATAATTATGTCATTTAAACTGTAAGGGTTGCTTCAAAAATTAGGCAGCTGGCTGTTTTAAAAATACGTTATCTTCTTGGATGTCACATCAAAAATACGATTGATAGGATATTAAGATAAAATGCAATCAAAACAAGTGTCCATTTCCGAGAGGTTTACGGATAGTCAACAACCTCCGTAAAACATGCCTGAATTTAACTGGATGTGTTTAACGTGCTGTTGTAATAAATGAATATATGTTACACAAAGTTACGTTCTGTAATAAAGATTCTTGGTATTCAAATAACAAGGTAGTATATAATTCAATATTTCTCGGTGTTTTATTGGATATTTTCTATAATCGCAGTGGCTGTCATTTTTTTTCTTCAGAACAAAGTTAAACTAATTTTCCCCTCCTCCAAAGGGTTTGAATGAATCATAAATTATGTTCTCAGCTTTTTATAGGAAACGTGTAGCGCTAACGATAAAAATCGAGAACTAACAAGGCAGTAATAAAGCATTTGGATAGATAATGTGATATTTACACTTCAGTTACAGGAATTTTGCATTTACCAATAGATTTGGGCGATGTAACGCTCAAGGGCTTTCTTGTTCACTCGAGACAAATTATTCTCTGGTCAAATACTCAGTCTGTTTTGTTGCCCCTGATGCCATATAATTCATGTACATTACTACAGAGAGAAGTTGCATAAGTTTAAGAGTGTGTATCATTGAACAGAACATGCGTATTTGAAATATACACCAACAGTTTTTAATTAAAATTTTAATTCGGGTATAACCGAATCAATTGATCTAATAATCAGAGTAAATATATTACAGTTTTACAGACATATTTACTTGTGCACTGCAAAACGATACAAATTTAAATTTCGCATCTTCACAAGTCAAAAGTTTCTGATCCGCTCCGCTCTACATGAATCGTTGACCGAAAAGACAATATATGCGGGTTAACGATCATGCCATCTTGTGAGAAAACTCATTTTTGAACTTTTGTGACCTCTTCTTCTGACCAATCAGAGCATGCGTAATAAAAAGAAACAATATAGCAACATGGCTGCTCCAATGACAAAAATCGATTTTGTAAAAAAGATGGATTCACTTATACTAAAAACCGAAAGCAGTATGTCAAATACTTACATGTGCTTTACAGTATTTATTTATCTAGAGAAACAAATCGTGTTAAAATGCATAAATATCTGAAGACATGTTATAGACTCAAACTCGGACAATTAATATCATAAAATAAAGCTCCATGTATGCACGCTATAGTTTATGTCAATTTCTAATGGCGGGGAAATAGCATGTAATGGATTACTTACAAAAGTTACCTTTATACTGTTAATTATAATGCCTAATTTGATCACGTAATAAAGATATCAAATTTTAAATAATAAAACATATTCATTTTCTTGCAATGAAAGTAATGCATCCTTTTGATTCTCAATATACATGTATCACGTGATATCAACAGCTAATTTTAGACCATCATACAAGACTCGTTTGGGGTCAACACCTTCATAATTGTTGTAGTTTCACAAAGGAAAGGATATTTTTTTAATCGCTTTGTTCAATTTGGTACAAGTAGTATAAATGTATATCTAAATCATACAAATATATATGAGGAAAAAACATGTGTCTCACAACATTATTATAATGTCAATTCTTAAGTCACAATTACTAAATTGCAATACATTTATTCAGAAAAAAGAATACTTTTTAACATGATTTCTTAGATTATATTCTCTTTCATCAAGACTTTCAAGTCTGCAAAACATTTTGTATTCGTATATTTTTAAAGCATCAAAAGATATGAGGTAGTTGAAAAAGCTCGTCTTTTTGTTACATTCAATGTATACTCCAAAAATAACATCTTTCCATTGAATTTTCACTTGGATAACAAGAGATAATTATATACATTCTTGCACTTGAATACAAGATGTTGAATATCTTAAATTTCCGAACACAAAGTGCATTTGTTACATGTATCTTTTTTCCACTTATACATTTTCTCACAGCACAACATGTAATGTAACAAGTTTTAATTGATTCAGCTTATGCAGGGGACTATATCTATGTTGTGAGCGTGTTATCCTAGCTAGTGTCACATTGTAAATTTAATGAAAAATCTCAATTTCGAAAATGACGAGCTTTTCTCAAATTCTTTTTAAATTGAAAACATTCTCTTCAAATTCCTCGAGGGCCTTGGTGTCACAATCAAATCCTAGTAATTGCTGTAGTGTAAGTTGTTTTTATATGTAGTAAATTTATCCCGTACTGAACCCCAGTGTTTTGATATACATTTTATTTTTATCCCGTATGGAGCCTCATGTTTTTCAGTTTGGCATTGGTCAGCATAATAGACTCAACCTTGGTCATTCTACCCGCATTGTTAGAGCTTTATAAGATTTGAGTTTTGCAGTTCTGGACAGAGTGCACGATTTCGCCACACGGATCTGACGTGTTTCGTAATTGCCTGGTAACTAAATCTCCAGACGGGGTAAGTTTGCTTTTATTCATTTCATTTTCATTTTTGTAAATATTAAAGCTTTTAAGTGCTACTTTATATTACTATAAATAGCGGACAAGAGTTACCACGTGAATGTTACCTAGCGTTGTATGTTTAACAGTGCCATGTGTATGCCACGTATATATCGCAATATTTGTGCATTATAGTCTAAAAGTGTCATGTTTTGTTTAGATATTTAGTATATGGTGTAGTTTAGCTACCTGTGCCGTTCGCTACGGTGTGTAAACATATATCTAAGTGTCGAGAGTTCAGTGTACGGAGACCGGTTAAGGTCATTAATATCATTGTACTTATGTAGCATTATAATTAAAGGTTCCCGGGGTTAGTCACATTCTGTGCATGGACGAGGCTCTGTGTATTGGCCTGGGAGGTTCTGATGCTGACTTACGGCCTACTGTTGACGACCGGAAGAGTTTCCGGAATTGATTACCTGGAGCAGGTGAAGTGATGTACTAGTGAATACTGTAAATTCCTAATTAAACGCGAGGAATAAATATCCGCGCAAAATCGCGAGAAGCACGTAACGCGAATTTTAAAATATCGCTTTTAATTTTCAGACATATGTAAACTGCATGAAACTATGATAAAATTTCGGCATTCGCGATTTTATGTTCTTGCGATTTGATGGAAAACCGTTGAATCGCGGAATTAAGTACTCGCGTAAAATACAGTAAGGTGGACACGGTGGACACAGTGAACAATGGTTCAGGGTACCATAGTGATTGGTGGAGACGAGAGGATTAGAGACTAAGGACCGTCTCACGTCGTATATTGCTGACATTTTTGTATATCAGTAAATATTGTATGTAAATATTTTATTGTATATAAAATTGTTGTTGTTACTGATCAGACGCTCGGTCATGGTGATACTTGGAGACAACTTTAGAGTATACATGTAGGTATTATATGTTTTGCTGCCATTCCTCCCATCAAAGACTCACCGGTGTGAAAGTGTTATAATTTCTCAATTGTGTTTTTGAATGTTGAGTGAAAGATGCGCGCTGTGTGAAAGAGACAGTTTGAGTTCTGCCGTGGAGATTAACGGACATGATTTAGATGGACTGGACTTTCCGTCATCAAAGAAATAATTCAGTTTTCTAACTTAAATATTCACTTTTTCTGTTTTTTTAATTAGGCCATTTTTGTGTTCCTTTTAAAATTACGCATAGGTCAGGTTGTTACAATTTGAGGTATTGCAGTTTACTGTGTAATAGCTAGATTCCAGCCTTCAGCTTTACCACTGTGCAATCAGTTAATTCCCCTGATATCGCGCATCATGTCCGACATAATATGCTACGATGCGTAGAATTATTCTACAAAGGACAACTGACAAAGTGTACAGCTATGAGTAGGCGCTGTTTCAAATGTCAGAAAATCGGCCATTTTCAACACACTGCAGGAAATCTTGAACAGTAAGCCTAATGGTTGTCAAAAAGAAATCAACTTATAAGAAAAGAGCGACCAAAAACGCTTGACCATGATCATAGCTCGACATGAGATCGCCATTCCCATTCTTTAATGTTTCTGATGCAGAACTAATTTATTCTTAAAAGTCCGGTGTAACGAAGAATTTTGACCCGGGTTGAAAATTGACCCAGGGGTCATTTTTCAACGTTGAATATTGAGACCAAAAGTGTTAAATAAAGACCCTAATCTGTTGAAAATTGACCCGCATCGTGGAATTTTGATCATGAAACCGGTTCAAAATTCAACAGCAAAGAAGCAAAAACTTACTCCAATATAAATAACTTGAATTTATTTAATTGGAAATTATCAGTTTTTACATTTTTATTCTTTAGATTTACATGTTTATATGTTTATATGTTTCAAGATGAGGAGGGGGCAAACATGATTATTTTTTTTAATTAACGTATTATTTCTTTTAATATTTAATGACTATTTTATATAAAATAATCTTTTAGCGTTTAATGCTGTTTTGTTTGATATCTATATTCAAAACAATGGGTTTTTTCATAATATTTGTATACATGGTTACACGTTAAACTATTCAATTCAGTAAAACTCATAAGTGTACACTTATAGATAAATTTAAAAAAAAAAAATTACAAACGTCATGTTGTTTAATTTTGGTTTTACATTCACCCAGTAAATTGAAACTTTGATTTTGTTCATTGTAAATTTTCTTGGTGGGTGCAAAAACAAAATTGACAACAATTCAAAGTATCTCGATTTGTGATTTTTGTGTTTGCACCCACTCAGTTTGTGAAAACTGTGATTATCTGAATTTTGTATTAACACCCAACCAGCCAATAACAGTTTACAAAATGATGATACGCTATCATGAACTCTTCATAAACAATTGTAAGCCTTCAAACTTTATCTCCTGGAGATGCTACTCAAACTACGCAGTCCAGTACTTCTTTCACCAAAAGTTTATTAAGAATCGTGGTCGTACAGTTAGAATTACAACAATTAAAAGCAGCCCAAATCAAAGAATCTGCTCAACCTCATTTCACATGGATATATATCAGATTTTACTTATGATGGACAATTCTGATTAGTTCGGCCCATTTACGACGATCATGAGTGAACATTTAGTGTTCAAAATTAAGATTAATATTATATTTCTATATAAAGTAACAAAACTGTCAAAACTGTCAGAAATAATGTTGTGACGCAGGTTTTGAGTCTCCGAGTCCTAGTTTCTGAGTCCTCCCCCCCCCCCCCCCGCCAGGTATGAGGCATCACTAACTCATAATACATTCATTCATACATGGTATAAGGTTACAAAGGTTAAATAGCATTACAGGACTAACATGCAAAATTAGAGTCTTTATTACGGACACAGGATGCCAAATATGACAATTTGTTGATAACTTGTTTATATATTTTCAGTTTGGATTTTACTGTGCCAGAATTAAATAACCTCATTAAGGACTTAAAGTATTTGGATGCAGGCTTTGAGTGTCCTGCCTTATTATGACGCATGGCTTGCGTGCAGTATTGAAATATCATGTATAAAAATATACATGAGTTAATGGTTTAAAAGATTATATAGAATATGCAATACATGACTCAATATAGAGTACCAGAGATATCGTTGCAGACACAGAATCGTTTTTAAACTCTCAATTTGGATATTATTATGCCCGTATTATTCACTTGGTTTTATAACATCATTTAGGAATACTACGCAGTGCTACAAGATTCACAGAGTTCATTCTGTTAATTATCATTAAAACCATTCAGTGCGCAGTACCTAGGTACACATAAATATCATAGTGACCATTATGTAATACTAGCAATTCAAGGTCATAGCATGGCTATCTGTTTACACAATGCTGTAGTAACTATATATCTTTAGTCGATATATTTTTGTGTGTGTATAATCAATTAAAATGATAATTTTCTCTAGGCATAAACAATTCAGTTTCACGGAATCTGTAGCAAGTAAACAACCAATTATTTAGTACAGACTGACGAAAAAATAATTTTGCTTTAATACATGTAGTTTCTTAATTTCTTTGATTACAAAACCTTCACATAAAACTAAATTAAATGTTTTCTTCAATACAAATTGGTAAATTGTACTTTTTTTAAAAATAAAAATTCATATATGTGTGACTGCGTAGATTTTACGGTGCTAGGGAATTCGTCTGGAGCTGTATATTCGCCGTGTGCAGTACGGACGGGATGAGTAGTATAAGGTTGAGGCGCGCTGTGGGCCGTAAGGTAAAAACGAAGGGTAGGTTTGCCGTATTCCCAAAGGTCCACCAGTATACAGTTCCAGAGAAATAAACCAAGTGATGAAGGATTCCGTATTTATTGGACGAGATTCAATGATGGCAACATTATAACATTTTAACAGACATACATTTTACAAACAAGTCGGATATGGCCAGTAGTGGCCTCCGGACTCAAGACTCTGGGTGAGTCGGACGTGGCCGAGGCTGGCCGCCGTATTCCAGACTACCGATTGACAATTGTACAAAACTATAAAAAGGAATCTGAACAATGACTATAAATTGACAGGTGATGACATAAGTAAGCTGAGTGAAATATCGACAGTTATTAAATAATTAAATAAACTCAATGAGTCTTTGATGTCCTAGACATGAAAAACAGATAATTGCAAAATGTTGTTTTAAGGGATTAGCAGTTATTGAGACACTAAACTCTGTCTCTTTAAAATCACACATAGAGTCCGAAAAGTGTCAATCACATTAGATAAGTAACTTTGTAAGATATAAACTGTGAGAAAATATTATATAACAGATGTTGAATTTTAAAAGTAAAGTCCAAAATAATAAAGTTGTAATTTAAAGGTGAATTTTGCACGGTGATATATGTAGTAGAAGATCATACAACATGTAGTTTCTAAATTGCTTTGATTACAAAACTTTCACATAAAACTAACATTAAATGTTTTCTGTAATACAAATTGGTAAATTGCACTTCTTTAAAAAATAAAAATTCATAAATGTAGTAGAAGATCATACAACAGCGTTAAAATAGAAGGTTTCCCTTCCTATCACAGGCACCTACGTTATTAATTTAATTTAAACGTTCTTTATTGATATTCAAATGGATTGGATAACAACAAAGCTTACATGTATGTAAACCCTTTCAAACAAATGACATATGGTCATAAGTATATATAATTACTAGTATACAGAATATTATTGATATTGTGTATATATAAGACAAGGGATACTTGGATATTAGATAATTATCTGAACATTTACCATATACAATGTATGATTGTAAGACATATTGTTGTTAGACATGTTAATTCACACCTACATTAACAAACATATCACCATATTTATACTTGCAGAGATACAAACATAAGAATGAGATTTTCATGATCCAGCCCATTTGAAAAGAACAGTAAATAAAAGGGAACTAAATACGCATGTAATAATTTTATTTATCTAAAAAATCAGATCTCCCATAATGTATATAAATAATAGTTAATATGAAAAGGTACGCCTTTTTAAGTTGTTTTAAAAGCTCGTCTCTTTGTTGAGTGTATTTTGGACATCCAAGAAAAACAACTCATATTTTCTTTCCTATTCCCCAAACTGAAGTGTTTGTAAGCTAATGTTATATTTTGTTTTTAAGTTTTGACTTAAAGATGGATAAAATGTATGTAATTTTCGTTAATACATGAATGTTTTTCCATTATTTACATGTAGACGTAACAAAGCTATTGTAATAAGTAATCCGATATAGTTGTAGACAGGAAAAAAGGTCAATCTACCTAAGATTATATGCATGTTCAGTTGGAAAATATGATTGAATTAAATCTAGCATGTATTTTGCTGTTAAACCATTTAGAATCTTGTAGAATAGAATTAGTTTATGTTTTTCCCTTCGAGATTGTAAGGTTTTCCAACCAAGTTCACTATATAAATGATTTTTAAGCAATTAGAGTTTTCCATGATACAGTTGCACTACACAACATCACCACATCCCAATCTAGGTCTTATAAAAGCCAAACTTTATTAAGTGTTTCTTAATTAATTGTATACTATAGAAATCTTAATCTTTTCAACTTTTTTGATTGCCTTTTCATATATAGAATTACAATGTTTAGATCAATCATTCTCCGCCTGTACATGTAGATGCAACCCTACTTTTTAAAATTCCTTTGTTTTTATTTTTACTGTAGAGGGTATGTTATTAACTATTAACTATATATAACCTCTGTTTTATGTGGTTCTAATTTACAGGTAAATAATGAAATTGCAAAACTCAAAATAATAGAGATGAATTGTATTGTTTAAATATAAACTATGACTATACAGTGCAGAAAGTTGGCGGGTGCTTCAAAAATAGGGGTTTTTTTTGGCAATTTTATGAAAAACTATTGTTAAGTCGTATAAAATAAAGACTTCTGCAACTTGTTGGATAAAAATATGACAACCATTCATTTAATATTACGTCGGGAAGTATTCTGACTTCTTCAAATCAAGCACAGGTACCTGATGTTATATATTTCTGTCTTAATACAAATAAATATATTACCCTTTACCTAATAAAACAGTATAGAGGTTAAATTTATTTTAATTATTAAAAAATATACAACGCCAGCTGCCTGTTGACCGAACAAAGCTACGGTCAACATTTATTAGATAATATATGTCAAAGATTATCACAAGTTTAAACAGTAAATTCTGTCACACAAGAGAATGAAAATCAATTCTATGTCCAAAAAAAAATTATAAGCACACCCCTTTTATTAACACAGGGTACAGCGCATAAAAACTACATGTATATTTTGCGCTATATAAGTCAATAATATAATAATAATAATGATAATAATAATTATAAACTATTATATTCCTACTAGCCCGTTCCATTCCGAAGAAAACGGTTATCTTCTTAGTTTTATTTACAGAGTAAATATTGTAATAATAAATGGATATTATATTTCCAGTCTCAGAATTAAATATTTAATCGGACATACATGAATCAACCAACAATAAAACAGCCACGTCCACATATACATGTATATGTATTGGACAGTATTGAAATTTTAAAACTGAAACTTTCAAATATGTGCATGATTGTACATTTATACCGTGTGGAGTAAGTTCCAGTTCAGATCAAAACTCTGAAGTTGGGGTCAATTTTCAACAGGATCAATTTTCAACGTGTCGAGGTCATCAACGGGAATTTTATACCGTTGAAAAATGACCCCGGGTATAAATTTCACGATTTTGGTCTCAATTTTCAACGTTGAAAAATGACCTCCCGGGTCAATATTCAACGTTGAAAAATGACCCCCGGGTCAATTTTCAACCCGGGTCTATATTTTTCGTTACACCGGCTGTTCCAGACACAAAATGCAAAAAGCGAACTACTGTGGGAAAAAAGAATTTAGCACTAAATTAAATTGTAAGCAGCAGAAAAATATTGAAATATTCTCACAGAAGCTCTCAATCTCATGGAAAAAGAACAAAAAAAATATGGCCAGAAAACAAACACAAATTTTGCCACTGGAAGAAAACCCCCCGGGCCTTTCCGACAGGCTCGGAAAAACACCTCGATTGAATTCTTCTATGCTAGTAAAGTCTTAACAATTCTCATTATTGCACGATTCTTTTTTTAATCTTATTATTGCCTTGATGATACTTATCCTTGTTGAAATATTAGGGTGAATGTCCAAAAATCCGAAATTTTAAAATAGTCAATATCGGTGTCAAAAAACTAAATCACGGAAACAGTAATTCAAACTTCGGGACAAATTGTCTAGAAAACTAAATCACTTTATCTAAGACAAAGATGAATATGTTTTTGTTGAACCCCTAATATTTGTTTTCTGTCAATTAACCTGTAAAAAATTGCTTTGACAAGACACCACACAATGGCCCTCGTGTGTTAATCATTTTCAATCTTAAACAATCCAATACAATAAACATCTACTTATTGTTTCATCGGCAGCAATTTTTAAAAAGATTGCAAAAAACACAGAAATGATAAGAAAAAGAAATGAAGAAAAAAAAGCAATCGATGCGGCCCAAATAACTATGTTGGCGTCGCCTTTATGCCTGAAATTGAAAAAAAATATCATTATAAATGTAATATTTGTTTTTTGGTCAGTGGTATCTTTTGCAGTTTTTCTTTTTTACTTTAACTTATCAGTCACATCAATTTTGCCTTGTTTGAATTTCTAGCAGCAGCAAAATAAATAGTTGTTTTAGTCAATATAAGAGGAGTGTCTTACAATAGTTTGGTCTTTTTATCGGACGGAATACCCCGTGTTGACGAAATCTCAAATTCAAATTTCGTTGTTGACCTCTTCGAATTTTTTGTCAGTTCATAGCAGCCTGGGTCTAAAATAGATGAATGTTCTGTGAATTTTCGTTTTTTTATTGTAAGAATCATCTGTAAATATTAGTCTTTAAATTTGGTACAACCAATTCAGACCCCGTTCAATTTGTTGACTTAATGATTTGTTTGCATCCAAAGCTAGGATATAAAATTACAACTTCTTAATGCAACGATCAAAAAATATATTTTTAGAAAATAAATAAATGAAATATTGGTTCTATTCTATATATTTTCTAGTATAAGCATGAAATAAGCACAATACGATGAATTTATTGGAATTGGAATGTCGAATTGAATGGAAACGTTTTAAAATTGTAAAAGATTATCATAATTGCGACAAAACAAGTATATCAGGAATTTAGGTTTATATCTGTAAGACTGTTTCCATAAACAGATAAACTTTTTCTAATTCTGTTGTTAAAGACGCCATTTCCAAAATATCATTCTGTGTACTGTAAGTTACATGTATTTTATGGTTTTTTCTTTAATACAGTTCAAAAAAGATCTTTACACTCATTCGTTGTCCGAAACATTTTGGTGAAAGTCTTTTAGAGTATCAACCCGGTAAAAAGTTATCAAACATTACAAAAAATTAAAATAACCATCGTCACCGCCTTTGATATTTTTTCTGTAGTGATTGCTCAAACGACTGTCATATTGGTGATGCGTCCTGAAGGCGATCATGCTTCGTCCTTTAAAAAAATCCAAAAAGGAAAGGAACACGCAGTAGAGTCTCCTACACGCCGAAACAAGACAGCGCCATCTACATTGATTGACGCGACAGGATGGCATATAACACCTAGCAATGGCGCGCACTTTGAGCATGCAAAATCTACGCGCAATTGCTCTGTGTTCTGATAAATACGCAGAAGAAACAAAGTTTGGTCGCCGTGAAAGCACCGTTAGGTCCCCAACAGCGCCAATAGAGTTCCGTTGGCGCGCCGAGATAACAATCATAATCATAGTATAAACGCAATTAAAAGTCGATTGGCTTGAACAAAGACCTCTCAAAGTCCTTTGTGATGTCAATGCGTCTTTATCGCGCTTTTACTTGGCATATACAGCGTATGAACGTGTTGTGTTTTTAGTGCGTATACACAGTGACCCAAAGAGCTGTTCCTGTGGTTATAGTGTTCACTTTGCGTTTCGTCTGCATTTTTTAACGTCTTTAAGGCGTCCCCACGCTTTTTCTAGTGCGTTATCATCAAGACCACAGAAACTTGGCAAGTGAAATAGTATTCTCAAACTTTATGTAAATTACCTTGTAAAACTAAGCATTTACGATTATATCAGGAACTATTAAAGTAGATACATGTAATGCATGCTATTTTTCCTTAGCTGCAGGTCTGTAGCTCCCGGTCTGAAAAAAATTGGATGGACGACCTAGGAGCTACAGTGCCTCCCATAGTAAAAAAACTGCAATTTACGGGGCACACAAATTCGCATTAGTTTCGGACTGATTAATCTCATTTCCTAACATATTCTGTACAAATGTTTGATTCCAAAACATTACCCGGACATTTTACTACAGATATCGTCAATTCACTTGCCTCTGATATTTTTTTAAACACCATCACCAGCCTCGTAAAGTGAAGTGGTGCAGTTTGTTTTACATGTAAAATGGCGACCCTCAATCTCGACGTGAAATAATATTCCGAGGTCCGATATAATGTTTAATTTAAGAGATAGTCTGAGGCAAGTAAAGTGACGATGTCAGTAGTTTACTGCCTGAAAATTTTAATGGTACGAACTGTTTTCCGTGATTTTGTGTGAGAATAAGGTTAATCATTCCAAAACTAGCGCATTTTTTGTGTGCCGTAAATTGCTGCATTTTACTATTGGAGGCACTGTATCTCCCAGGTCGTCCATCCGATTTTTTTCAGACCGGGAGATACAGACCTGCAGCTAATTTTTCATATGATACTAGCTAGCTCTTCTAAAAGTCGGGGAAACGTTTTTTTCTGTGACGTCAGAATAAATTTACATACTAAATGAGGCACCGACGTAATCGACAAACTGACCAATCAGTTAAATGAATGACATTCCTGGGGTAAAATGCCACATCTCTTTCTAAAAATACGTTTAGAAAATGTTAGTTTTTTTTCGAATAAAAAAACCCCATAAAAACAACAACCTACACTTGTAAGCTTCAGTTGATCGATAAACATTTGGACAAGGTTTTGTCTCAAATACTTCGCAGTTTGTTCCCCAGTTCTGCTTTATTAGATTTCCACTGATGCTGTAATCTGTACAATGACCTGAAAGAACATCCATACTATCACTGATATTTTGTGTGTGTGTGCATGGTTTAGTAAATTGGATATGATAAACTCAGAAGCTGAAATTTAAACACTAGTATCTTTTTTTGAAAGAACTGGACCAACAATATTTTGTGTGAAACGATATTTCTTTCTAGTTATAAACAAATATGCATTTTGTTTGATGAAAACACGGGAATTTGCAGGCAAATATGATACCCACTTTGGCAGTGTGTGTCCTTTTTATTCCATTATACATAAAAATGTTGTCAATGAATTAAAATAAGACCGAAAACTCATTTTTTTAACTTTTGACACATCTCACAATATATTTGGCCTTACTTGCTTTAAAGTTATATATTGTATTTACCTTTAAGTGGGCTTATAATTGAGGGTCTTTTTTGGGGGGAGGCGGGGGTTATTTAGATTTTTTAAAAGAAGATTTCATTTGTGTTGTTTGTTTGTTTGTTTGTTTGTTTGGGGATTTTGTTCGTTGAAATACACACACATATTGAATTAGTGTGTGAAAAGAAATTTAGATCTGTTTTTGTATTGTTTTTATTGGAATCCTAATGACTTTTAAATGACAAGTATGACATGTTTTCTCTTCATTTTCGACTTAGTGAATGTATCAACAGCCAATCAACACCAAAAATGATATGATGTTTTACGTCTATGTCATATCACATGATAATTCTGTAATTGTGGATTTGAATATAAGCGATGGCTAGAGACACAAATTCCTATACGACAAATACTTAAAATAATTGAATGCTTATTTTCAAGAAAAAAATACTGTAAATGTTATGATTTTTAAGATACCCTTTATATCTCTATTTTGTCTTTACATCCTTTTTGAAATAAGTTTGTACTTTTTTATCCAGATTTCTTTAATTCGTTTTATTTTTGTCGAATTCAGCCCAGTGTCTTGAATTAGAAATTAAAGACAGACAAAAAACAACATGAAATCAGAATAGCTCATTAGAACATTCTATTTCTGTGAATTTAATAAACTAAAATATAATTTTTTTTTAAATTCATTTGTTAATAAAAAGCTTATGAAAAGTGGTTCTTACCGAACACTATGAACTGTGCATAGGCACACACTTCTAATGTCGCATTGATAAATGAGTTGATGACACAATGGTAAACAAGTCTCTCAGGTTCATCACATTGACTGGCATATGCTGCACAATTCTTTCTTGCCGCAGCTTCCTGCCATTTCTCCTTACTGTCTGGACAGTTTTCAACTTCCTGTACTGTTAACGGCGATATCGGACATGAATAGACACTACTAACTTCCGATGCATGAGATAGCTAGGAAAAATAAGATAAAAATGCCACATTAACTAGAATATCAGTTGCTAAATAATATAATGTTAAATGAATTTTAATGAATAATTTAATTTATAAGCCAATTTTGGTTTTTCCAAGGACTATTAATGAGACTTTAAAATAATTTTTAAAGAGCAACTTCTCCAAATATTTTAAGAACTGACGGAACACTCTTTCTGTATTGCATGTAAATTATATAAATTTCGAGATGAGTAGGCGAAGCTTCGACCATATTGCCGAATATCAAATCTCATCAGATGAACAAAGAGAAAAATCCGGCAATCAGGTGTAGTGTTAAAACCAATGAACGTGTGACATTGTAGTTCGAGGGAAAACAAACAAAAACAGGATAATATATTTATTTGGTGGTTTTTTGTAATTATAGTTTTTTTCATTTAATGTTAGAGAAAATGTGTTGCATAATACAATTGTTGCAGATAAAATCAGTGACATTCTCATAACCATAACTCAAATATTATTTACGTACCGATTTTTTTTTATATCATTGGACGTTCATAGGTCACCTGAGCTGAAGTCTCAAGGGGGGTAATTTTTATTACCTTTTGTAAAAAATCTGTCTGCGTGCGTTATTTCTTTAAAACTTTTTCCAAGAACAACTCAGTCAATTGCAATCATACTATGTACAAAGCATTTTTTGGCAAGAAGATATATAATTCTTTAGACGGAAGGCACGCTTTGTTGCAAAGGGAGATAATTAATAATGTTTTTAAAAAATTGTATTTAAAAACAATCTTTGCCAAAACCGTAAGGTAATAATTTTTAAGAAATATAACGTGTGCCGAAGTATTATAAGGGAGTGTAGATTCAAGTTTGTTCAAATTATGATCCCTAATAGAGAACAATCTTTTAAAAATTATTCTCAAAAAGCTTTGAGGCAGAAAAGTTCAGTTTATAAGTCATCATATTTTCAATCTATGTTATCTGTTATTGTTAAAGATAACCTCATTATGAACAAAAACGTGTATTATTTTCCATGTGTTACTTTTCTCTATGAATATCGCCTCAGCTAGATTTTTACATTTTATTTTAGCATTTCTAAGCCAGATTGAACAATTGTAAGAGAGGAAAATAATTCAATAAAGTTCTGGAATATGAGGCATTTAAATAAAAACGGATATATACAACTGTGTTTTTGAAATTAGAATCTGTCAAAACCTTAAAAAAAACCCTACCTTGCTTTTATTCTAAATTATGAATTGTACGCTTTATATCCTTGAGTTGATGGTACTAGCCCGCAAGTTTCCAGACAATTAAACATTCTTTTTAAATGATTGCAAGCTACACGATACTGCCTTTTTAAATAGGGCATTTGTTCATTCTTATATTTAAAACCACTAAACCATGAAAACTTCAGCCCCCTTTGAGAAATTACATTTAAAAAACTTTTAAATGGAACAGTTGAAAGACGCATATGTTTGTCTTGATATTGCGTAGTTTTTTAGGGGGACTATTAATAAAAATATATTAAACAGATTTGTACTTTGCAGTTTAACAAAACATTTTTAAATCTATCAATTAAAGTCATCTACCGGAACTTTATAGTATAATTACAAATAATTATCTCGCTGTCAAATCTTAACATTATTTAATTGTGTAGTCGTGCAAATAATCAGAATACTGGATCAATTTGTCTGGAAATGAGTTCTTGCACAATTCCCAATATACATGAATTTCCTTTAATCAGATTACGAATCGAGTCGTTAGAAAATTAGTTGGCTGATGCAACACAAAATATGCAAACAAATGTAAGAAAAACTTGGTAAGAAAGGTCCTCAGCTGTACAACAACATATATGACACTCAGAATGTCAAAAGTACATACACACACTTTTGTTGTAACGGTCAAAATTGCTGCTATTTAAAACTGATGTGATTAAAACTCAAGTAGAAGAGTTTTTTTCCCCGAAAATTAGCCGAATTTATAAAGCAGAAAAATAGTTGGTAGTGACTTATTTACTTCTTTTTTTTTTTATAATTTATTCCCTCTGATATCAAACACTCACTCAAGAAAGTGTGTCTGAAATATCTTGTCATTAATCAATACCATGGGGTTTATTTTGTTTAAAAATGCATGTATACATGCTATTAAAATGAAATTAACAACAATTGAAAGTCATTTTTTATCTAATTGGTATACTACCTATATATTCTCATCTTGGACTATTTTAGTACGTATATCACACAAAACTTACCATAGGTAATTCTGACGTTATAATGCACAAGACAAGAATTGTTCTTAGAGACATACATGTACAAGAGTACAGCTTCTTATTTGTAGTTGTTCTTTTCATCGTAGTTTGAGTTTGAATACATAAGTTAGCGTTAATTACTACTTCACAGTAATACATTTCAATTAAGAGAAATATCCAGAATCACTTACTGATCCAAAAAATATAGAATCTGAAAATTTGTTATAAGTCACTGTTGAGTCTGATTAATCACTGATAATTTTTTTTAATTTCCATGATTTCGACACTCCTCGACATACTGTCCCAATAACTAATAGCTTGGAAACTCCTACTTTCACTTTATTTTTGTAATGCCTTACTGTGCATTTACTGCGCATTTGTCGATTGTTTGTTGACGACAAATAGGGAAGGGACTGAATAAGGATCCCATTCTGGTCTTGGTGTACTGTAACTTAATCGATCTGAAAGATTTTAAGCTCACTTCAGTTCTGTGTTACTTTAAAATGTATAAAGATAACAAATGAGCAAAGGGGACCCAAAATTCTGCTTTTCAGATCAAAATCATTCAGTCTATTTAAACATTTCAACCAGAATGATTCATTAAAATATATTCTTTCTACATAGAGTGGTGGCATAGAGTGCATATTACAAAATCACACCATTGTTTGATACAAACCGCCATTTGGCCTTGTACCTGAAAATAATAATTATGGTTTGTTTTTAATTTTAAATTTTGATTTTCATCAGGTGAACAACAAAATTCAGAATCAAGTCCACATTCATCTGGTGAAAGGATTCGCCATCTGTCTGATGCTGGACATTTAATTTCTAGCAGACTAATCTCACCAGTTGGTAATGTAACAATACCATCAAGATTACAACCTAGATGATGGTATTTGGGATTAACAATAGGTTCTGATTAACTCATTATATATGAAGTAAATAGTTTACAATAAAATCTCCTCGCATGAGGCTCATATTCAATTCCCCACCTGACAAATTTGTTGGTGGGAAAGGAAACATCATACAACAAGCATTTCAATAGATTTTGGGGGTCAGTTCCTGGCCTTAACTTACAAATTGTTCCAAAATTTGAACTTGTCAACCTTCTTTTCTGCATTCAAACCAAATATGATTTAATTATCATAGAAAAAATGTGTGTTAATTATTTATTTAAAAATAACTTCACAATTTTCATGAGTTAATATCTAACGTCAAACAAGTTTTTTCCCACTCTCTTTTTTAATTAAAGATTTTTTTTTTTAAGATATTGATTATATGTATTACACTTCGATTGTACGTGCCAAGAGTGTGCAAATTTTTTTCTTTTCACTATATATTTCAATGAAAACCAACATTTTTTTAAAGATTCGGTAAAAAATAACTCCTTGACAATTTTTGAATAAACTTGGATTGATCAATTCAAAATTTCTCTAGTTTTGTTGGCATCATATTTAAATGTTTTTCCAACCTTCAATTTTTGAGATTTGATATTCACAATCCAAATTAACATTTTTATTTTCGCATATTGCAAAAGTAGAGTCTTTAATGTTGTGCTTGAAATATCATATTTTACAAATGGATTGACAAAAAACTATTTCAATGTATGTCAAAAAGTGCAAATTTAATCTAATATAATCAATAAAAATTTCTTCAGAATCTGACAAAAAATAACAACAACAAAAAATGAAAAAAGAAAAGTGTACATACTTTTGGTACGATAGTGTACACAATTACAATAAACCTACCCTGTTGTACAGGTGCAATGTGCAGCAAACACATTCCCTGAAACCTTTGACAAAAATGTTGACACATCATAGTCAGGACGCTTGCTCATGTCAGCTGATGGGAATGATGGTATAACTTTCATTATTGATAGGGCTGTATTCCACCGAATAGACATGTTATCTTCAAGGAACACTTTTGATTTAAGTTGATGTTAAGTTTTCATTTTAATTACAAGATAATTATAAATATCTTTCTCTTAATAATTGGAAATGTTAATAAAATCTGTGGACCAGTTAGACCGAGATCGGATAACGGGTATAGGTTCTCCATCTGGAAAAGTTGACGATTTTGGATTTTTTCTTAGTTTGAATAATATTGTTTTGCCTTTGGACAGCCGTTAGTTTATGAATATTAACATCGCGGGCTCTCTCGGGAAGTTCCTTTTTGCTACCTGATATAATTTAATTATTCTCCCTCAAAATTTCTCTTAGTTTGACAATCGTCCAGTCATTAAATGGCGTTAATTCTGCGGAGGCGTCCATAACAACAAATGTTGTAGTAAGCGGAATATATATGAGTTCCGATTTTGCAAGGGAAATGACTCACGTTCTTGAAATGGGGAATAGGTAAAAAAACAACTACCAATAAAAATCTAGAAATTAAGCCTACATGAATCACAAGGAATTCGTTGTATTGCTTGTTAATGCCAGCCTCAATACACATGTATAACTATCGTTAGTTTAAATCTTTTACAGTTAAACGATTGATACTCGCTCTCATCGTGTATTTTTTAAAACAATCCAAAAAGACAAAGTAGAGTTTGTTTATGGATTACATGTATATAAAGGTATTCAAATTTTAAAGGTAACAGGCAAAAGTAAGATGTTTTTAAAACTTCCCATAGTCTGCTTACTGAATAAGTTTAGAGATTTACAATGGCTTTTATTATTCCTTAGCAAGAAAAACTTATATTTGTCAAAACTATATATCGTTGCTTTTGACCATTATTTACTAGCTGATTTTTTAAATACAAGAGTCATTTTGAAGTAGGATTCGTGAGAAACAGAGAGTATTGGGGTTTAAAATTTAATGTACATGTATTACCTAATGAACAGGTAGCTAGTTGTTTATGACTGGGGTTTGTTAATTCATATTACAGGGAAATACCAGGTTGTACGTATGACCAGTTAAAGAGTACTAGATGTTCTTATAGTGAAAAATGAAGTAAATATAAACCTGTTTTACGTTTTATTCTTAGAATGAAATTCTATATAATCTACATGCAATCAACTGGAACTAGTACACCTTCCTTTTTTGGTCAAAATTAAACACAAACCTATACCTTCACGACAAAGTGGACGGGTTTGGTCACCCACAAGAACATTCTCAACTGTACTTAAAATTTTTAGACCGAGTGGAATTTACATATATATTTTTCACACGTGCAGCTATTCAAAAAATGTCTACAGCCCTTATCTTATACCTAGACTAATATATAAAACAAACACGGGCCACAATTTTATCATAAGATTTCAACTGCGATTAAGCAGGAAGGTAAATCTTAAGAAGCGTTATAAATCACATGCCTGCTGTAATGCTATATTAAATTTGCGGACGTTTTTGTTTGAATCAGCTGTGTTAAGGAATGAAAGTTTTGTTTAAATTACGATTATATATTTCTTTGTTTGCTTGGGGTTTTTTACAGACAAATGCATAACAAGGAAATATTACCAAAATGTTGAGTTTTAGGTTTCTTTCCTTTTTCATTGATACATGTACATTTACAAATTCATTTTGCTGTCTAAAACTAACAATTACAATTGTTTACACTTAACGCGGAAGTTCTTGCTACTCTATGTCGTTCTTAGTAATAAAATCATAAACAATTGTATAGGAAACCAGACACGTATTCATAAAGTGTTAGTGTATCCTGTTTTCACATTATTCATTATTCTTATATAAAAAAAAAATAAAAGTGTTTTCGGTAATGCATGACTATGATTGGAATACGATCATTTATTACACAAAGATAACTCCTTAGTTATGCCAATGTCAGTAAGCGTAATATACAGCTCGGCGTTGTAATTCTTACATTCTATCGATTTCACACATACATTTCAAATAAAATCAGAACATATTGGTTTAATTCATTGATTAATGCGATAAACATGTGATTGTATTTGAAATGCTGAACACCTTTAACAACATTACTCGTTTTTTGTGTAGTCAAAAGGAATTAAATTCCAAACACGGAGGTTACATTCGTTAACGCTAGCTGCTAACAGCTAGCTATCATTTATCTTTATTTCTGTGTGTAAACTCTCTAAATTGAAAAACGAATATTTCATTATCTTTTTTTATGTTGAATATTCATTTGTTTATTATTAGCATATATAATTGTACTTTTTACCTCTTGGGTGTTTTAGTCGTGGAGGACAGAAGGCAGGGAGACACTGAAAGACGTTGTTCTGAACAAGTTATCGCGACTGATAAGCGGAGACACCTATAAATTTGTTTTATGTTTATCATTTCAGAATAGGAATTCAAAGGAAAAGATTAATTGAATTGTAATTAAAATATTTTTAAGTAGTTTTCACTCTGTGATTGCTGATCGCCATGGCATTATTTTGCAAAAAGTCTATCGAGTATAAAATGGTACATGTATGAAGTTTTTCTATATTTTCAAAGTTGCATTAAATTACCTTTTTAACGAAAAGTATCTATCCGTCAATTGGAAGAAACAAAATGCGACGAGGGTTCAAGCATAACTAGTTTGACTTTATGTCAACTTAAAAAAAAAACGCTACAGAAAGCCATTTTGTTAACTTTTCTAAAACTTTCGGGGTTTTTTTTTTTCGTGTTCATTTTAAGGAAAAGAATTACTTATTCAGTTGTGAAAAAAAACCTTATAACAAGTCAATGCAATATTTATATTTATAAATTTGCAGACTTTAGCCAATCGATTGATAAACAGCGCAGGAAACAATAGAGATTTTGCAAATTAACATTATTCGATGAATAAATTAAACGGAAGAACCAGTCTAAAGTGTAGGCATACAAATGATTATAATAAGGCTTTCAGTTATATCATGCGATACGACGCATTCCGATAACGAGTTTGACTCAGGTTTTAAAAATGTTTATAAATATAAATTATTAACGGTTCTTTAAAAATCGTTTTGGCATTATAAAGATTCAGATCATTAAATATGTATTTTTGACAACGGTCAGTGATAGGTTTTTGCTTAAATCTTCTTTCTCTCTAGAATTTTTAAAAACAAACTTTTTAGTCCTTTGATGTTCTTTAAACTCCGCCAAGGTTTTTCTTATTAATCAATATGACATTCATAAATTGCAACATCAAATGAGTTACATCAAGTCAAATTTAGAATTTTCAATTCACGAAATATATATTTTTATTACGTATAATTTTTACGTTATTCAAAATTAAGAGCTACGCACATAAATTTTGAGATAAATTAAAATGATCGATACTGTATGATAGATAAGAGAATCTATTATAATTATCTAAGTTATTGTAAACCGTAAAGCATGTAAACACGCTAATAAACAACAATAAAAACTCAGGATGGTGACCGTATTTCTATATGAGAGATCACTTATTTATGGAAAGAGAGACAACCAGATCGAGGTTATTTTGTCATAAAGAGTGCTGAAATGAAAACCGATAGATCTTTAGCATTCAATTCAGAAGGTTATTTAAGTCGTTATTGTTTTATATTTGATAGGGGAATTTTCTTCGTTATGTTTTATCATTTAGCCTGATTGACTGTTTTGCATAAGTATGAAACTGCAGACTGCTGTCCTAGTACACGGTTTAGATACACACCGAATTTGGGTTAAAAAAAAGAAAGAATAAATTGTAGTTGAAAGTATATATGTCTATAATAACGGGTTCTATTGATGAAAGATGGCAAATACTTGTAAATTTAAGTCATATTAAAGTTACGGTGGTCTAAATTGATTATCAAATTAAAAGATACACATGTAGAGTGTGTTAATTGTTATAAAACAATTTCTTATCTTTCGACAAGTGATTTGAAATTTCAAAAATATATATCGCTTGAACCCAACTCAATCAGTGACGATCATTTGATTATAACCTCGATTGAGTTCTGAGAATAAATTTAGACATCGTAATTAATATTTCATATAAATGCTGCCACGAGTTAATCAAGAGCTATAAGGTTTTTTATAACTCTTTTTAATTATTTTACTGTGTTATTTCATCGTTCACTTTGTGTGGAGTTGAATTGAAAATCATAGTTGGTTGGAATCAGACCACCGTTACTAAATAAAATCCTAAGGCTTAACTCAGACGTTTACTGTATTTTACATATGATGTTTAATTAAACGTTTTAGTTAGGGTCGGCTCAATTTTAGTCTAGTTGTATAAATGAAATAAAGTAAACATTGACTGTTTCACAAGTTGACATTCCTTGAAATCACGTGAATGCATCAAAAAGTACAATTGTCAATACAGTGAATGATGTTTTACTAGTATACAAAATTATAGAATGAAGAAATTTGTTCCAGGGTTATAAATCAATTTCACTTTCGTGAGAAAATAAAACAAGCCTAAATTGATTTTGATGTTGATATCTTTAAGAGACTTTTCAGCACATATATACCCAGTGCTTTATAATCATGTAGGTATCCCATGGTGCTCAGGCCCTTTAATCAACCTATGTACGTTTCATAATGGAATGAGTCTAAAGTGTAGGCATACAAATGATTATAATAAGATTTTCAGTTATATCATGCGATATGACGCATTCCGATAACGAGTTTGACTCAAGTTTCAATAATGTTTATAAATAGCCACTATTCACTCTTAGAAAATTATTAACGATTCTTTTATAATCGTTATAGCATTATAAACATTCAGATCATGTAGCACATAAGAATAAAAACGGTCCTTATATGTTGCAGTTCTTTAATTCTTGATGGTTTATTATTTGGTAATATTGGTAATATTTGGTAATATTTGGTAATATTTGGTAATATTTGGTAATATTTGGTAATATTGACAGTGGTCCTAAAATAAACAATATCAATAATTGAAAATGATAGTCATACATCAACTGACATGATTTCATAAAAAAAATGTTTATGACCTCTTGCTATTACACTTTATCATACAACATAACATCTAAGCAAGAAATAATATGAAGTATAAATAATGTAATAATAATGTACACATTTTACAAACCTAAGTAAGGAATGCTGTATTAGGGCTTCCGGTCACTGTGACTGTGACGTCAGCATATGAGGACTGTTCAATATAAATATCAGGTCTTACTTCTCAATTTATAAAAACTAAACATATTTGATAAGGAACCACTATTATAATAAAAACGTTTCGTATCAAACAATCATTTATAACATCGGGTCACCTATTATTTTAACCTATAAACGTACTTATACACAACTGACTAGATGTCAATATTACATCAATTCTCTGACTAGAAATAAACAACTTTCGATCTGTTAATTACACAGAACTTATAATTCCACAAAATATAGTTATAAATAGAATAATCAATCACTTGTAACATAAGTATTTGATCTAATATGAATGCAAGACAAAAATATCATTACTTACATCTATCAGACAAAAAGGTCTTTCCCGGTCAACATCTACGATGAAAATGCCGCCAAAAGATGGCCTACTGCCTATACCGTAAATTGACCAATCAATGGACAGATTCACAAGTGTAAAAAATTAATAATATAAATTACTTACAACCGAATACTGATATTATAACAGTTATTCAATTAGGATATAAACATAAAAATACTTTTTCATTTCCAAATTTTAACTTTTATAGAAAATATAAATGTGAATCTCGAACCCGACGTTAAATATACTTTGCCCTCTTACACATTTCCCCCCTTTTTATCATTGCTTTCCACAGCAATGAAAAGGTTGCATAAAAACATAATAAAAAAATTTAACTAACAAAAAGTACAGGTATATATGCACAAAGCAATGAAACTATATAATTTCATCTGATTTTGTTACTACATAATCACATCTGATTTTGTCTTGCCCACGAATCACTTAAAGTAGCACTTAATGTAGCACCAAGATTCACAATCGCATCACTGAGTTCCTTGAATTTTGACGGTTGGACGGAAATTTGATTGCACGGTACAGTACTTTTAGGTAAGTTGAACGGGTTGGAATGTTTTCCTGCGGTCGTTCTCTTACTTCGTCGAGGCTGCGTCACGTCTACCATCTCTTCCTCTGAATCCTCACTGCTAGCTGCAGGTGCACATGGTTTTTCTATCGCAGCTTCTTCTAAATCCTCAGCGGTTGCGGAGTGTTCTTCTTCGTCTTGAATTTGTATGGCCTGTTCTGGAATATACTCAAGATCCGATCCTTCAGAACTGGAATATCCATCACTCGAATTCACTCTTTCACCTGTGTCTAAGATTTCTTTCCTTGTCACGTTCTTGATCGGGCCAGATCCATCTGCCAGCTGTATAGAATACACATTATCACCAAGATATTTCACAACTTTGTATGGAGTGGAACACCAGGTATCTTGAATTTTATTCCTTCCAAGGGTGCGGTTTCTCGTAAGAACTCTTGTTCCAACTTGGATGAATGAAACACTGGCTTTCTTGTTTTTCTGATGATTTCGCTGCTCTGCAGATTTTTCTGTATTTGACAATGCTAACTTTGATGCTTCCAACATCTTCTTTTTATGGTCTTGAATCCAGTCATCAATAGGTAAGTTTTCACTGTCATCATCTGAGGACTTGTATAATCCAAGCATCAAGTCAATGGGAAGAATAGGTTCTCGTCCAAAAAACAAGAAATGTGGAGAGTAACCGGTCGATGAATGAACAGTGGCATTGTAAATATACACCAAGTATGGAAGATATTCAGGCCATTTCTTCTTCTTTTCCGGAGGTAATGTCCTTAGTCTATCATGCATGGTTCTATTAAATCTCTCACACTGTCCATTCCCTTCTGGATGGTAAGGTGTTGTGCGGGATTTTTCAATGTTGTAGTAGTTACACAGTTCTTGAATAATGAAACTCTCAAAATTACGGCCCTGATCACTGTGAATACGTTTAGGAATTCCATAATTCACAAACCAATCTTTAACAAGAATTTTTGCCACCGTAGTTGCTTTCTGATCTTTACACGGTACAGCTTGAGTAAATTTAGAGAAAATGTCTGTCATGATTAACACATTCTCACGTCCATCCGATGATTTTTCTAATACAGTGAAGTCAATGGCGAGAATTTCTTGAGGTTTGTAAGCTATTAAATTACTCATTGCAGGATTAATGGCTGGAACAGGGGCTTTCCCTATTAAACACCTTTCACAAAATTTACACCATTTATGGACATCCTGTAGCATCCTCGGCCAAAAACATCTTTTCTTCAGCAAAGAATATGTTCGCTCGACACCTTGATGACCTGCATGGTTATGAATATTTTCCAGAACTGTCTTCTTTAGGACTTCAGGAAGTAATAACTGTCTCTGTTCACCGGTCTCATCTATGATCTTCCTGTACAAGACACAATTGTCAATGAAAAGTTTATCCTTTTGATTAAGAAGTTTTCTCACATCTTTGTGCTCCTTTTTCAAGTCATTAACTGAAGGTTTACGATCTTCCTCCATCCAGTAACGAACTCTTTTCAACTTCGGGTCATGGTCTTGAAGTGCTGCTATATCTGCAGGAATATACTCTGGAAGCGTTGTCATGGCGCTCACTGTCCGCATTTGAAAGTCTGACATCTCTTCTGAATTCAACTGAGTCGGTAAACGTCTATCTAACATCTCTAACGATGTGCTCTGAGTAATCCTATTAAAGGAAACTTTCAATTCTTCTTCTTCCAGTGAAGTAGGTCTACGGCTCAACGCATCCGCGTTGCGATTAACCTTACCAGAACGGTATTTCACTGTAAAATCAAACTGAGCTAGCTCTCCTATCCATCTCATCGTCGTTGCATCTACTCGTTGTTTGGGTTTGTTGATGTAACTGAGCGGATTATTGTCGGTATAAATGATAAACTTCGATCCAAGAAGGTAATCACGAAATTTTTCACTAACTGACCACTTGAGTGCCAAAAGTTCAAGCTTCATAGAACTGTATTTTTCCATATTCCTTTCAGATTTTCTAAGTGATCTTGATGCGTAAGCTATCACAATCTTTCCATTTGGTCTCTCTTGAGATAAAACTGCTCCGAGTCCTTCAAAACTTGCGTCTATTTCCAAAATGAACTCTTGTGAAAAATCAGGAAATCCAAGAATTGGAGGTGAAATAAGTTTCTCCTTTAGGGCGTTGAATGACTTGGTACACTCGTCAGTCCATAATTTTTGAAATTGCTCTGCTTTCAGTTTGGTATTCTTTGGTCTTGATAGTAATGCATGAAGAGGAGCTGCTATGCTAGCGAATCCTTGGACAAATCTCCTATAATAACTAGCTAGTCCGAGGAATGAGCGGAGTTGCTTTTCTGTAGTTGGAATAGGCCATGACTCAATAACAGCTGTTTTGTCAGGATCTGTAGATACACCTCTTTCAGAGACTATATGTCCAAGAAATCTTATTTCTTTTTGGAAGAAATGACACTTTGTCGGTTTAATCTTTAATCCATTGGATTTAAGTTTCATAAACACTTGATCTAATCTATCAATATGTTCTTCTATTGTCCTTGAAAACACTAGGATGTCATCCAAATAAAGAACTAGTATGTTGAAATTTTCATCCCCTAAACATGCCTCCATAAGTCTCTGGAAGGTGGCTGGGCTATTACACAAGCCAAACGGCATTCTGACATATTCGTAAAGTCCACCAGTACCTACACGAAATGCTGTCTTAGGAATATCTTCTTCTCTTACTGCTACTTGATGGTATCCTTGTATCAGGTCTATGCTACTGAAATATTTGGCTCCATTTAGAATATCCAAACTGTCTTCAATGCGCGGTAGTGGATATGCATCTTTGACGGTCTTTGAATTGAGTGCTCTATAATCTACACAGAGTCTTATGCTTTTGTCCTTCTTTCTGACGATCACAACAGGTGAAGCGTATGGACTGGTACTCTTACGAATAACTCCTTGGTTTAACAGTTTTTCTATATGTTGTTTCACTTCAGAAATTTGATTTGGAGGAATTCTCCTATGAGGAATTTTCACTGGTTGACTATCTGTCACAGTTATAGGATGAGTTACAGTTGTCGTATAACCCAAATCTTCATCACTTTTCGCAAACACATCTTCATGCTTAGAAAATAGTTCAAGCAGTTTCTGTTCTTGCTTGGATGTAAATGGAACATTTCCAAGATCAAGTTTAGATGTTAGCTCGGAATTATCAGAATTTAAAGTTTTGTTCGACACCGAGACACTACGAATGTTCAATTCTGTTGGTTCAATATCAACTGTATATTCTTGGTCTGAACTCTTCAAAATTTCTATCTGATGTAGAGTTCCAATACGAGTCTTTGGTTGAATCCAAACATCTTCTTCTCCAATGTTTAACATTCTTACTGGAATTCTTCCACTTTCAACAACACTAACAGTATCCACCACCAGTATATTTCGAGGTAGAGATCCATTCTCAATAGAAATAGGTTGGACGGCTGCTACGTATGGATGATTTTTCTTATTTTGTCGTGTTGATCCCACTATGGTTTTCATAGAGTTTGCTGGAATTCTTATTGTTTCTCTTCCTGCCACTTTGACAAGTCCAATCTTCACATCTACTTCATTCTCAGCTAACGCTAAGACAGACATAACATTGTTCCATATAGGGTCTTTCATAATAACATTATCACATTGACAGGCTGTTCTAATATGTTTCAGCACATTACATCCAAGAATCACTTGTACAGCATTTGGATCTGTTGTTACAGTTTCAACTAACATTCCCACGTCACTGAATAATTGGTCTTGAATCTTCAAGTCTACTTCAATGTATCCTAGATATGGTATTGTGATTTTGTTAGCAGCTGACAGTCGTAGAAATTTTCTCGTGTCTGTAATATCTTGTTGATGTAGGAACTGTTTATAAAACATTTCAGATATAGTAGAAACTTCTGCTCCTGTATCGAGAAGGCACTTTATCATACAACATAACATCTAAGCAAGAAATAATATGAAGTATAAAAAAATGTAATAATAATGTACACATTTTACAAACCTAAGTAAGGAATGCTGTATTAGGGCTTCCGGTCACTGTGACTGTGACGTCAGCATATGAGGACTGTTCAATATAAATATCAGGTCTTACTTCTCAATTTATAAAAACTAAACATATTTGATAAGGAACCACTATTATAATAAAAACGTTTCGTATCAAACAATCATTTATAACATCGGGTCACCTATTATTTTAACCTATAAACGTACTTATACACAACTGACTAGATGTCAATATTACATCAATTCTCTGACTAGAAATAAACAACTTTCGATCTGTTAATTACACAGAACTTATAATTCCACAAAATATAGTTATAAATAGAATAATCAATCACTTGTAACATAAGTATTTGATCTAATATGAATGCAAGACAAAAATATCATTACTTACATCTATCAGACAAAAAGGTCTTTCCCGGTCAACATCTACGATGAAAATGCCGCCAAAAGATGGCCTACTGCCTATACCGTAAATTGACCAATCAATGGACAGATTCACAAGTGTAAAAAATTAATAATATAAATTACTTACAACCGAATACTGATATTATAACAGTTATTCAATTAGGATATAAACATAAAAATACTTTTTCATTTCCAAATTTTAACTTTTATAGAAAATATAAATGTGAATCTCGAACCCGACGTTAAATATACTTTGCCCTCTTACATTATCTTTCGACAAGTGATTTGAAATTTCAAAAATATATATCGCTTGAACCCAACTCAATCAGTGACGATCATTTGATTATAACCTCGATTGAGTTCTGAGAATAAATTTAGACATCGTAATTAATATTTCATATAAATGCTGCCACGAGTTAATCAAGAGCTATAAGGTTTTTTATAACTCTTTTTAATTATTTTACTGTGTTATTTCATCGTTCACTTTGTGTGGAGTTGAATTGAAAATCATAGTTGGTTGGAATCAGACCACCGTTACTAAATAAAATCCTAAGGCTTAACTCAGACGTTTACTGTATTTTACATATGATGTTTAATTAAACGTTTTAGTTAGGGTCGGCTCAATTTTAGTCTAGTTGTATAAATGAAATAAAGTAAACATTGACTGTTTCACAAGTTGACATTCCTTGAAATCACGTGAATGCATCAAAAAGTACAATTGTCAATACAGTGAATGATGTTTTACTAGTATACAAAATTATAGAATGAAGAAATTTGTTCCAGGGTTATAAATCAATTTCACTTTCGTGAGAAAATAAAACAAGCCTAAATTGATTTTGATGTTGATATCTTTAAGAGACTTTTCAGCACATATATACCCAGTGCTTTATAATCATGTAGGTATCCCATGGTGCTCAGGCCCTTTAATCAACCTATGTACGTTTCATAATGGAATGAGTCTAAAGTGTAGGCATACAAATGATTATAATAAGATTTTCAGTTATATCATGCGATATGACGCATTCCGATAACGAGTTTGACTCAAGTTTCAATAATGTTTATAAATAGCCACTATTCACTCTTAGAAAATTATTAACGATTCTTTTATAATCGTTATAGCATTATAAACATTCAGATCATTAAATACGTATTTTTGACAACGGTCATTGATAGGTTTTTTCTCTCTAGAAGTATTAAAAACAAACTTTTAAGTCCTTGTATTGTTCTTTAAACTCCGCCAAGGTTTTTCTTATTAATCAATATGACATTCATAAATTGCAACATCAATTGAGTTACGTCAGGCCAAATTTAGATGATAAATTCACAAAATATCTATTCTTAATGATGACAATTTCTACGTTACTCGAAATTTAGAGCTACGCACATAAATTTTCATACAAATTAAAATGATCGATACCGTATGATGGATAAGAAAATATTTTAAAATGATCTGAGTTATTGTAAACAATGACCGTAAAGCATGTAAACACACTAATAAACAACATAAAAACTCAGGATTGTGACCGTATTTCTATATGAGAGATCACTTATTTATGGAAAGAGAGACAACCAGATCTAGGTTATTTTGTCATAAAAAGTGCTGAAATGAAAACCGATAAATCTTTAGCATTCAAATCAGAAGGTTATTTTGGTCGTTATTGTTTCATATTTGATACGGGGATTTTTTTCGTTATGTTTTATCATTTAGCCTGATTGACTGTTTCGCATAAGTATGAAACTGCAGACTGCATATCCTAGATCACGATTTAGATTAACACCGAATTTGTGTTATAAAAAAAATAAAGAATAAATTGTAGTTGAAAGTATATATGTCTATAATAACGGGTTCTATCGATGAAAGATGGCAAATACTTGTAAATTAAAGTCATATTAAAATTACGGTGGTATGAATTGACTATCAAATTAAAAGATACACATGTAGAGTGTGTTAATTGTTATAAAACAATTTCTTATCTTTCGACAAGTGATTTGAAATTTCAAAAATATATATCGCTTGAACCCAACTCAATCAGTGACGATCATTTGATTATAACCTCGAACGAGTTCTGAGAATAAATTTACACACTTAATTTTTCATCTTAATTAACCTTTCATATAAATGCTGCCACGAGTTAATCAAGAGCTATAAGGTTTTTTTATATCTCTTTATAATTACTTTACTGTGTTATTTCATCGTTCACTTTGTGTGGAGTTGAATTTAAAATCATAGTTGGTTGGAATCAGACCACCGTTACTAAATAAAATCCTAAGGCTTAACTCAGACGTTAACTGTATTTTACATATAATGTTTAATTAAACGTTTTAGTTAGGGTCGGCTCAATTTTAGTCTAGTTGTATAAATGAAATAAAGTAAACATTGACTGTTTCACAAGTTGACATTCCTTGAAATCACGTGAATGCATCAAAAAAAGTACAATTGTCAATACAGTGAATGATGTTTTACTAGTAAACAAAACTATATAATGAGCTTTGTTCTAGGGTTATAGAGTTATAAAAAACTTGCACTTTCGTGAGAACATAAAACAAGCCCAAATCGATTGAGCAACTACATGTATTTGATGTAGATTCCATTTAGATACTTTTCACCACATATCCCGTGTGCTTTATAAACATGTAGGTGTCTCACGGTGCCCAGGCCCTGTAATCAATATATGTAGGTTTCATAAAGAGTGTTTAAATATGTTTATCGAACATT
The DNA here is from genome assembly GCF_025612915.1 of Magallana angulata. Lineage (NCBI taxonomy): Eukaryota > Metazoa > Mollusca > Bivalvia > Ostreida > Ostreidae > Magallana > Magallana angulata. The sequence goes on from NC_069115.1 coordinate 10,404,532, forward strand.
GATCTCACTTTGGTATGTATGCAAGGAATTTCAATATAGGCTAGAAAAAAGTCATTTTTGTGACGATGAAAATAGCACCACTTCAATACTACGATCGAGTCAGAGCCCCAAATATTCGAGAGAACTTTAAAGACATCGGTTTGGTTTCGTTTCCGATAAGCTCTCGCGGGGCTAGCACTGAAGCACATGCACATTGTGACACGCACGAATAACATGTGGGAATTCCTCTTAATCATTGCGATCACCTTACATGTACGTTGACCGCAAGTGACATGCGATTAATATCAAGGTATGAATTGAATGCAGCGTAAATGCCATGTGTTAACCACTTGCTAATGGTGCATACTTGGTATTCCCCCACGCTTCTATTCAAAATAATTATTTAAAAAACCGCACAGATCAAAAATCATTTTTACCATTCATCAAAATACCACCGAAAAAAGGCTCCTCCCTTTGTTTTGAAAACACATTTACCGCAACACATTTTATTTATTCATAAATTCAAGACATTGTCCAATCTATTGCTTCAAAGTACAGCACAACACATCATACAGGTTGTACAAATAAGCATTTCTCATTGAATAAGTAGCCAAAAAATAAACCACAATTAATGAATAGAGGCTCAAAAATGTTTATGATAAGACTCAAATTATATCATGCGATATGACGAATTTCGACGATCATTTTTTACGCAAGGTTTTTTATGTTTATAAAGAACTATAAACGGTGTCCAACTAATCGGGATTATGTATCAAGATTCCAATCGTCTTACGTATGACTTCTTTCTACAATGTTTACAGTCACATTTTATGCCCTTGTAATGGTTATTACCTCCGCCAACGTTATTCTTGCATTATCAAATATACTGTTTAACTGAAAGGTAAAACATTTCAGAAATTTGTATGTTTTCAAAGATGAAACAATATGGGGGACCATGCAGTAATGTAGTAAATTTGGTTACTTGTCCGAGAAAATTTGTTCTGAAATATTTCACCAGATATATCTCACTAGCGGTTTTAATGAATTGAGACAACTGCCGTTTTCTACGCATGAAATATTGAATACAATCAAAAATTGTCGTAAAACTGAAAATTAATGGACCATATGTTTGTCACGTTTGAACTTGTGTAACATTTTACACGCAAACCAAAAATATAAAACTTAATTTCCGACTATGTTTTACACATGTAGATCAATATTTTATAAGCTATGATATAGTCACTGTATACAGCCACGGTCGGGTGAGAGATGATCGCAAATATTGGTTGTAGTTTGCGACGATGTCTATTCAAATTTTAGATTAATGTGTTCAATATATTAGTCTAACTCATCCATTCTTACCTCATTTTAGAAAGGTAGATATTGAAAACTAAGGGACTTATAGACAAGTGTCCATGAATTATCGATTATATGACCGAAACCATGAAATCGATTAGTCAGTTATTTTGCAGACTACGGAATTAAATACGATTAACAGGTAGGTAGTTTCCCAACTCTCGAGGGTCACCTGCATGTGTTCAAATAAAATTAATTTTACTATGATCGATTTATGATAAAATGTTTATCCCAAGGCCTTAAATATTTGTGTAGTCAAGTTCAAAATGAGTGTATTCATTTGCTACCCAGTTAGAATATATTGGTTTGGCTCTTAGAATAAACAGGTATTTAGCCCTCAAAATGAATTCTTGTAGGATTGGTGAACAGTTGTCCTGATTGTCGTTGATGTACGTTTTTCCACTTTATTACAGTAAATCAGAAATTTGCGACATTCGGTTGTTATCTTAGCTTGAAATATTACATAATGTGCATGTTTGAAGCTATATTTTTTAGGAGTTTCCATCGTTTTAGTCTACCATTTATGGATTCAACTGCCCATCTAATTTTGGTCATTAACCTAGATGCATTAGCTTCAGATACAGAGTGTTGTTTTTGTCTCTTTCCCAAAAAATACACGTATTGCGACTCTGATCGTACACTCACCCAATTAATTATAATATCAAGAGATTCCCTGAAACCACTGTCTCACACAAGAATGTCATTTTGTCAGACCATTTTGAAATACAATTTTTCTTTTTGGATAAATGCTTGTGTAAAATTGTTCCCATCTACAATGTACGGGCCAATGGTGTCAATGATATTTCCGTCGGATGCCACAACCATCATAGGTTTTGACAAGAGATCGGCCTAAATTTGTAAACACTGTAAGACTTTCTTTGAAAGGCATATTTTGAACTTTTGTCCATGTAAATATATGTACCATCGAGGAGAAGAGTTGTGGTGTTTGAATCTCCGGATGCCAAAAGTGCCCGCACAAAATATCGCTGTGTAATTGATCACTTCATCTGGTGTGATATGATGGAAGCCCATATATTGTGGAACGAACTGAGTCATCATAGCTTCTCTGACGTTCGTGACAATTTTAGAAATACAGGATGATTTACCGATTCCAAATAAAGTTTTAAGAATGTTAAAGGGGCATGGTCACGATTTTGGTCAAATTCTATTTTTCTGTTTTTATTATTTACAATGCTTTAGGAATGCATTTCCAATGACAAAATGAAATTGGAGAGTCAGTAGTGAAGTTATAAGCAAGATACAGGTCATGTAAACAAGGCTCGTGCCCTGTTTTTGTTTACATAAGTTCAATATACCGGTGAAAGTTCTTTTTCAAGCTGATTTTTCCATCTTCTTATTCATTTTAAGCATAAATATACAGATCTTAACGTTTACTACATTCATTTTCTGTCTAAATCTGGAGTTATCACTTCAATGTTCAAAAAGTAAACAAAAGCTTTGTTTACATAGCAAAGAATTATAAGCTCGGTAACTTGCTTATAACTCAAGGAATGACACTTAAATTTTGGTTGCCTATTAAAAATGTCTTACTGAAGCATTATTAACATTAAAATCGCGAAAATATTTTTTGACCAAAATCGTGACCATGCCCCTTTAAATGAGAGATCAGAACGTAATTTTGATAACAAAAATTCCTACACGTGTTTATTTCGCAAAGTGAGAATTAAAATTATTTTTCAAACTGTGATATAGAAATTGAGTAAGGCTATGCAATGTCACGCGAGTTCATGCAAGGTAAACAACAATCGTCTATAATGGGAAAGGCCATTTATTACTAAAACCGATTTGGTTTGACTTTTCCGATCGCGTCGCGTTCAACTTTTTCAGCTACGTCATACATAAACAATACCCGCACCTTAACCACAACTTTTTTTATTGGTGGATTCAGCTTATCGCTGATTGGCTGCTGGTTAACTAAGACTAAATTATGCACTGGCAGAACAACAACATATCAGAGAATGAAAAATTCACATGGGTACTCGTGACTGTCAAAATTGGGCTATTTTTCGAAAGTGTACACTTGTGATAAAACAATACATACGGTACATAACATATATAGCTGTAGCTCTGTGTATAAATTTTGGGTTAAAAAATATAAAGCGACAGTGCATACAATACTTACATGTACAAAAAAACTTTACGGCAATAAATTGCCGCGTATAAAAATAACACTATTTTTTTAAAATATTTAAATCATACCATACCACATTTTGTGCAAATAATCCATTTAAATAATTCTTCATTTAGTTTACTACTGTTAATAATTGTAGCTTTACCCGCCCCAAACTTTCTCCTATTAAACAACCTGTAACCGTACTCGGAAGGCGGATCAAGAACTGTATTTTTTATGTATGTAAACAAACCAGTGTTCATGTATGGAGCGGGTGATTGGGTGTTCAGAGACAGGTAAAATAAAGAAATCTGCAGTAAATGGTTTGTGGATATTTTAGTATATATATTTACACCGAAAGTGATAGGGCAACAGAAGAGAAACGAATCGGACACTTGCCTAATGAAGACGCACATGTACAATCCTCCTTGCACTCTCCACTTCCGTCTCGTTCTTTCACACCATCGTTCAATACTTTTATTGACTGTCGATTGCCGATCGAAAGCTGTAGAAATCGAGGAATTCATACCTATCACTTTGACTGGCAAGTTAGTAGGTAATACATGTGCATCATACATTTACGGTATTTACATGAAATGAACGCTTAGCACATGCAACTTTTAAATATTATATTTTTTATAACGCCGTACTCTGGACCGTAGCTTGAGGCTATGGTTTAACGCCCGTTTACCCACACACACACAGAGAGAGAGAGAGAGAGAGAGAGAGAGAGAGAGAGAGAGAGAGAGAGCGAGAGAGAGAGAGAGAGAGTTTGTTTAGCACAGAATTTAAACATACGGGATAGTCGATTTTGAATGAATAAAATTGGGGGGAAATAAACTGTTCTGAGAAATCATTCAGCTCTGGCATTGCATAAGCGTATACTGATAACTCGGCCTAAAAATAGGAGTTAACCAATCATAGTTTTCACACCGGCGGCGTGTATAATTTATGCATGACGTAGCTGACAGAAATGATCGTGACGCTATAGGAAAAGTCAAACCAAATCGGTTTTGATAATAGATTTTTTAATGTTTTTACTCACAGCAATCGAGAGCATTGAGGTACATTATTTTCCTTTTGCAGATAGGTAGATTTTAATAAAAATACAGCAACTAGCCAAAGAAAAAGAATATAGCCTCTTGCGCTCATATATTCTAAAAGCTTTATAAAGGTGGGCGGGGTTAAAAATGAAAGGGAATTAAAAGTAAACAGTGTACCCTACCTAACATCTAGTAATATATCTAAAATCTGCATGGTCTTTTTATTTTAAGTAAAATGTGATTTCATAAAGGTGCATATGTCAAAGAATACATATACACAAACACAAGTCCAAAATTCGGATATTTATTTTTTTTGTCATTCTATCGAGGGGCCGCACGGCACATGATCCTTTTTCTCTCTCTGTTTTCTATGGTGGCATAGATCTGCCACCATTTGTCAGATAATTATGTCTATTTGTCAGATAATTATGTTGGATTGTAAAAGAAAAAAATCAAATTGACTAAAAACTCAATATTTTGCTGTTAAAGCATGTTTGTGCCACTAACTGCCATTTACATGTCATCATAATATCCAACAAGCTTACATAAGTATCTGACAAATCAATATAAAGATCTGACAAGTTTACATAATTATCAGACAGAACTAGTCACTAGTTACTAGTTAGTTGTCACTAATTAAACGAAAATTATTACTTATATCAAATTAAAGGCGACTTGACAAATAAATATGTGGACTTGTCGCTAGATAAGTATGACTACATGTCAAATAATAATATGTCGACATAAAAGATAATTATGTCGACTCGTCCGATCCTTATGTCGGTTTTTTGAAAATGTTATGCCAACTGGATGGCACATACTGGGTGTGGAAACGTTTAAGTGTTTAATTTTTAATTAAGCAAGTAAATATGTGACAAGTCGACATAAAGATTTTACAGAACAAAATTATCTGAGTATTTCACTGTTATCTGATGGTAAGAGATAGTTAAATGGTTTGCAAGCATATCGTAATGGAAAATATGTATTGAACAACAAAAGTACTAGTCCTACTAGCAGATTTTTCTATTACCGGGATATGAGCTTGGTTAATAGTTATTACGTGATCAAATGTTTTGAGAAGCCCTTTAGGCTTCACAGGATTTGATCACTTGACCGATCAAGTTCATATCCCGGTGAACTTTAGAACTTGCTGTTTATTTCTTAAATATTATAATCGACAGAATGTAAAACCGGATATTATGGACTGAATTGCACGGCAAAATACCATTATTTTACGTATGGACATATGTACATGCAGTAAAAAAAAATTGTAATTTCCAAACAGGGTGTCATTATAACGCAACACATGGTACTTAACCTTTTTAAAATGTAAAAAGGATTATAATAACACTTGTTCTTGTTTAACGTACGTAAATATAAACCATTTTGTATCCACATAAATATTCCTACAGATAACCTGATCAAATCATCATAGAGCACAATTGAATCACCGAAATCCAGGTTTTTGACAAATCAGCGACGGCAATTTGCTTCATTTCAATCGGTATAAAATATTAGGTTTTCTGTCGCGATTTTGATCTTTGCACATATTTCTTTGTCAATTATTATATAATAATAATTACCCTAAACAACAGAAAGCTATGCTAAAGGAGACCGTTGTTACTCAAAGTAATCACCAATTTGAATTTAATTAAATTTGAAATCAAATTAGGAAATAAAACTTAACTTCCTGTTCAAGCGTTTTAGTTATTACACATTCTTTTTATCAATTGATAAAAAATGTGTTTTAAAAACCAAGGAAATAAAACTTAAAAACTAGTACCAGTCGATTCAAAACGAAGAGCACTTTACAAGATGGAAAAAAAAGGAAATTGTTGTTAATGATCTGTACTTTTATATTTTTTATCCCCTCGACTTTGTGTCGGTGAGCTAAAAAGGATTAAATTTCCCGAAAAAAGTAATCAACAAGGCGACAATTTCAGGCAGTGTTGGTGTTATAGTTTATCTAAATACATGTATGTATCTCGTTAGAAGGCATATACCGTCTTTGTTGCTCCTTTGTTATTCCACAATATAGCCTTGTATGTGTCATATTAAACTTTAATTCATTAGTACATACTGTCAGTATTGTTTTACTGAGATGATAAAATTAGTTCTAGTAATATAGCTCGAATAAAAAAGCCAATTTTAGAGACTGCGAAGGTAAAGGTTGACATTTCAATTGCCCGCGCTATATGAAATCATATTACATGTGTATCGTGAGATTGTACCCACAGCTATGCTTAAATATACAATTTAGAAATATGACATTGTAAAGACAACCTTTTCCCGCCATTTTTGCATTTTTAGCGTAAAACAGCTTGTTTTCAAGCAGTTTTTCCTTCCGAAAACATAGAGCGCATTCTTGAACAAATAAAATATCTTAATCAGAGATGTATCTAGCCAAGACTAATAAGTAACAAAAACATTTCCTTGTTCAAGCATGCGCTCTATGTTTCCCATTCGTAAATAGATAAGAAAAATGTCAATTTTTTGCTGATTTTGATTGAATTATAGAAATGGCGTCACTTCTGACGTCATATACTGCCAGTGAGTGCAAATAAATCAATTAAATAGATGAAAAATATATTTTATATCAACTCTTCTAAAAAATTAGTTAACATTTTATTGTACCCGTAACACTTAAAAAATGGCGAATTTTTGGTGCCAAATTTTACTCTTATCATATATAGTTCTTTTACTCAAACATGTAGCTTTTATATTGTTCATTAACAAGTGAGCTTGTAGAAGGAACGCTTTTAAGATACTTAAACAAAATCAAAACAAGTTTAAACTCTCTATCAGCCAAAATACACTTTGAATCCTTTATCGTCACCTCTTTTCATGTACTGTATACATTTATCATTCTTCCCACGCCACTTAAGTGCTGATCTTTGTTGCATATTTGTTGCATGATTTAAGTCTCTGATCATGAACTTTAACTGTGTACATTGGAGCTTGTTTTACCTGATCACTTATCATCATTATGGTTTGAGCAAAGTGTGTTTAACATGCAAGAACATTCTTAATTTTTCTTGTAAAGTATTGAACCGAGAAAACATTGAATGTTAAACATATTAAAGTATCAAAATTTGATGACACATGAATAGAATATTTTCATTATTTGCTTATTATCTATCATTATTAGTGATGCGTCCAATAGTCATCATTCATCAGAGATCTTTGAGGGATTTTGGTCTCATTACATATATATAAGGATCAAATTATAAGTGTCTTAATTTCGGTTGCGTGGTTTTTGGTGTGTTTTTTTTTTTTTTCGTTTTTTTTTTTTTTTTTTTTTTTTTTTTTTTTTGGGGGGGGGGGGGGTTTATTGCTTTCTAGTTATTTTATTGGGAAGGCCGGGGGTGAGGGGGGCACCCTATGTCCTGCTTTTGTTATAATAATGAAGCTACATGTAATGAAAAAGGTTACAAATTTTCATTTTCGCAACAACAAAAATAAATTGACTAAACGTCTTGGTCTGGTCCGGATTTTTACCGAAGACTCGAGTTGCTAACTTCCAGAAAACGCAATACATCTAGCCATGTTCAGTGAATATAGGACTATTGTTTATTTGATTCGGAAGTTATCATGCTAGAAGTAATATCACCGCTAAAGAATCAATAAAACATTTAAAAAAACACCTTTACCTTCTATTTCAGCGTAAAGACAAATTGAAGAGAAAGAAAAAGTAAAGTTGGATCAATAAGGACGTTGTGTGGTCAATTAATTAACCATCAGATCTAGCTAAAAATTGTTTAATAATAAAATACTTAATTTGTTCCGTTATAAAGTGCATTTAGTAAAATAAAATCCATACATTTTAACCTTTTCTATTTGGGTATTTTTCTATATTTTTAAATAGAGCTCTTCTTCTAAAGAAGATCAATACAGTCTACAAATGCATATGGAGAAATAAGTCCGATTTTTTCTCATTAATATTCATTAACCACACTACGTAAATCCTGACGTCACAATGCATATAGTTCAAAGGGCGCCAAAATGCAAACGCGAGGACGTAATATTGACTTTAAAAAGTTGTCGGAGGGTCAAACAGAAGAGGAGAATAAAAGGAAACTTAGGAAAGCATCCAAGTGTTATGTGTATGAAAACAAATTTAATGTAGAGAGGCTCATATGTAAACGAAAAGATGGATTGGTAAGTAAGAATTTATTATCATATTTATTGAATTCAATATGGGGAATATGTTTAAGCACCAATGGGTACAGTAATGGCGACGTGCTGCAGTTCGCTCAAATATTATGATATATTGGTGTGATGTAACAGAATAACTAATTTTTAGTATAATTTATTTAAGATTAGCAACATTTTTTGTGAAATGACTTAATAGAAAGTCAGAGCAGTGATTATTACGTTGTGTTTATCTTGTATACAAATATGAGAGGCCCACGACAGGGTGCTCAATTAATAGTGTTATTATTGGAATGAAAAAAATATCATAAAACAAAATTTTGTTTAGTGTCAAAGTAAGTAAAAGTATCCAAATTATTTATTTTTTTTATTTATTTATTTATCTATTTGTTTATCTATTAATCATGAATATAAATTCATTTTTCCATATTTTTTCTAGATTCAGAAATACCTAGTAAAGTGGGAGTCGTATTCGGAGTACGAATGTACCTGGGAGCCTTGGTTCCATTTGCCCAAAATAATTTTAGACGATTTCAGTACGCCAAAAATTGAGGTAAGCATATAACTATCGAGCCATTTACTGATCAGTTAGAATGATATTTTTAAAATCAAAAGAAAAGTAAAAATGAACCGGTATGTACCAGATGTTTTGGCAAAATTTAATCGAGATCCGCATTTACAAACTTGAGTTAAATACAGATGTAATTTCAAAACCGTATTAATAAAATATTTTTAATGTAATGTTTTTTGGCAGATAGATCCAGACACTTTGCAGGAAATATCCGACGAGTTCCGCACCGCAGTGCAGGCCAGACTTTCACAAAGGGTTGGGTCCCACTTCTACATTTCCTCAACGTTTGATTCCTTCCGCCGTTTGTTCCATAACAGAGGAACGGAGGTCCAAAAGGGGAGAAAACTTCTACAGAGAGACGATTTTAGTGGATTATTGCTTCCAGAGGACTGGGACATTTTTGTATACACGAAACTGGGAGAGGGACGAGCTGTTTCGTTTCCAATCAAAGTAACGCTGACTCTAAGGTGGAGTAAAAAATGCTATAGAGTAGTGTCTGGGTCCTTGGTTGAAGCCCCACGAAGGCCACTGGAGTCATGGAAAGTTGAAATTAGTACTGCCAGATACCATGTTTAATAATGACGTTTTCTTGGCAATATTGAATTAGGCCTATTGTTCTTGCACGCATGTATGATTGTGTTCATATCATATTAGAATTTTAAATGTTGTACCACCATTAGTGTACATTTTCTTTTTACTTTTTACGTTGTTAGCTTAAGTCATTCAAATCATTAATTTTAGAAATGGAAAACCTCAAGTATGGGACTACCATTGCTACTTCGTCAGTCTGTTCTGATAAGTCGCGATGTTCAAACAATCTTAAATTGGACAAGAATCGATATTGTTACTCACTCGACCTAACCCGCAAATTTCTTCTTTTCATGAACGATACAGTTGAAAAAATCAAAAGTGTCGAGCACATTGAAATAGTCAATGCAAACTTACCAAGAGGCATTTTGCCTATTAAAGAGAATGCAAACCGCGTGTCGGACAGACTAAGAAAGCATGTTTCAGACACATTTACTCAATTTAAAAGAACACGGTCAGGTACAAAACGCAAACTATTTTTTGAAAAAACGGTACACATGCACCTCTATGAAAGCGAAGTGTACACTGGTGAAGAATTAAATGAAAGGGAAAATGAAATTTACCACAGAACAATTGCATCCCTTTATAATGAATTGAAAACAGTTCAGGAAAGATTAAACAAGCAGGTTCTAACAGAAGTGCAATTGAATGATGATCTTCAATATTTTAAAGAAACAAATGCAAAACTCAACGCGTATATCAAAGAACATATTCTACCTTTTGTAAATAAAGGGAAACCACTCGATCAGTGTAAACGGTCACAAAAGATGAATAAGGTCTCAATTCTTAAATCAAGAGTCGAAAAAGCACTTTGGTTTGCCAAATCTTTTGGTGTTAAAATAGAATCTGTAAGGTTTAGTGACATGGCCGGTAAATCCTACGAATTAGGAAAGGGGCTTAACAAGCCTGTTCATTATGAAGATATGGAAGAGTCTGATAAGGATAAAATAAAATCCATCCTTTACATTTTAGATTCTTTTGGCATCTCTGATGATGCTTACCATGAGTTATCAGTTGCAAACGATTCCATGGTTAGATCGTATCTAATAAAAGAATGCAGGGACAGTTTAAATGAAATGTGTACAATTTCTCAGACTCCAGGTGACTCTCCTGGAGCACAGGTTTGTCTCAAAGAAAGCCTAGATAAATTGTTATGCGAAACTATCCCAGTTTCTGAATCGGATGAATCAAATCCTCCGAAAGCCCAAGTAAAATTTGCTGCGGATGGGGCAAAAGTATCACGGTTATCAACATTTTTAGTCTTATCCGTTGCGGTTTTGAACGCCGGTGAAGAGGTCATGTCTGCTAGTGGACAACACACTCTCGCTATTGTAAGCGCTGACGAGTCTTACATTTCAATCAAAGACTCTTTCAACAACATATTTGATGATATAAACGATATCATTAAAACAAAACGGAATGACAAAATAATTTACACAACAAGTAGTGGTAGACAATTTGACTTGGAACTGTTTTTAGGGGGTGATATGAAATTTTTGTTGTTGGCTCTCGGCTTAAATGCTGCTAATTCCAAATATGCGTGTCTCTATTGCAAAATTGCAAAAGAGGATCGTTATGATATGACGAAAGATGAGATGTATTATTGGGGACAATCGATGGTTAGAAGTATCGTTGACATGAAAAAACTGTCCACTAGAAAGTTTAACTATGGCTGTGTTAGACTCCCTCTTCTTGATATACCAATAGACCATGTCATAGTAGACGAGTTACATCTTTTGATGCGCATCGGCGATGTTCTCATAAGAAATTTGATTGAAAATTCGGTGAATCAAGATCAAAAAAGCAGTATTTCGACAAAGTCAAAGGCAAGTTTAAAACGAACGGAGTTAGTAAACTGTATACAAAATTGTGGCGTTAATTTTTGTATATGGGAAACAAAGGTTAAGGATGGGAGGGGAGACTTCTTGAAAAATTTAGAATGGACAAGTTTAACAGGTTCAGACTTCAAAAAATTGTTGAAGTTTCTCCCAGAACAGCTGGCAAACAGTACAATTTTAGACACTAGCAACAAGACCAAAGTTATTGAGTTATGGGTAGCTTTCGGCAAATTGTACTCAACTCTAAGTGAGTGGAACCCTCCTCTAGACAAAATCGATTTTTTTTTCGAGGAAAGTAAGAAATGGATAAACGAATTTTTGGACCTTGGTCGAAGTTTAGAAGGGTACGACTCAAAATGCATAACTCCTTACATGCATATACTAGTGTATCATGTCCCACAATTAATGAAAATGTATGGTGGGATAAAACAATTCACACGACAAGGTGTCGAAAAAACCAATGATGATATTAAGCTGATTTATCATCGAAAAACAAATAAACATGCGGCTACATCCGAGGCTCTGCGTGTAAGGTATCGAAAATACTTAAATCGAAAATGTTCTCGTATAAAGCGGAAATACAACAAAAAAAATCAAGTGTATTGGGTTGGAGGAGGAAAACGACACGTTTTTCTGAGATATAAAGCAAAATTAAAACATTAAACGTTTAAAAATTTAACCGGCCTCGTCTGTTGCGACTGAAGTGTATGCATTGTATACTATACTAGTATACATGGTGTCTCTACGTAAAGGTACATACATGTATATATGTACAGTACGTGTACATACGAACATGTACATATTGATGCAGTTTATATAAATATTGACAATTATACTGAATTGCACAGTTCTGACTTTGATTTTGGATTGAAATAGAACAACATGACATCATTGACATGATGAGTTCATTTTATCATTTATTTATTCTTAAATTAATATAAATTTATAATATGTATTATTTACAGTTTTTAAATTGTTATCGTAAAACGCATATATATTATATGAATCAAGTTACAAGATAATAATGAGTTTTATGTTCATATGTTTATATTTGTTAAGAACTGAAATAAAAAGAATTGTAAACCTGAAAAAAATCTATTTGTTGTCTGATAATTTACTAGCACGACAAAAAGCAACATACTTATCATGGAATGTGCGTTACGGGCGGTTGGGGTACGAAGTATATTTATATATAACTGAATATATCCAAGTTGACATCCCGTGGTTTGGAACAGATCATTTTAAAACTGAGGCTGATTCACTTAAATAACGTAAGAATAATCTTAATACTCTCTCTCTCTCTCTCTCTCTCTCTCTCTCTCTCTCTCTCTCTCTCTCTCTCTCTCTCTCTCTCTCTCTCCATAGGCTAGTTAAAACACCCTTTGTGTGCCCCTGAAATGTCGCTTAAATCAAATATACATTAAAAGAGGTTTTCTGGTTTGTGCCCCTTTGGCGCCCCTTTTCCTACAAGCAGCACCCCCAAAAAAGACAATTTTTAAAACTAATTGGCACATTCATTTTAGTTAGAAAGAAATTAAAACGTACATTTATTTAAAGAATGGAATATCAAATACTAGAGAGCACCATGGCAACTCGTTTATATCAATTAAAAAAATCGAAATTCTGTGTCAAAATTGGCAATAATCGACTTAATTCACTATTTTACTATGAAAATGGTTCATTTCTCGCTTCAAATTTTCATATTCAAACGGCACAATAAAAAATAAACCAATTTTTAATCGAATAGCGTCATTTTTTTTCTACCGGTGTGTAGGTGAAATTCATACCATGGCAAAATGTTCCGGCGTAAGCGTTTCCGAGTTATTTGAGAAATTTTAAATGTTCATTATACATTACTTTGAAATAGTTACAACCTCAATTTCAAGATGGCGGCCGTATGCAAATTAGACAAATCGGACTTATTTCTCCATATGCGGGCCACAGCCATCGAACCTTCTGTATACAAGCACAAGTAATTCACCTGAAGAACAAATTACGAAATGTTCGAGTTGTATTCCCTGGCCTGACACATATTTTCAATATTGATTTAATATACTTATTTCTGTCATCCCTTAATATGAACAAAAAGGTAACATACTGTACACATAGAAAATGAAACGACTGACCGGTATTATATTTAACTACGTGTATTATAGAAAAAGAATGTCATTTTATTGGGACATAATTATGCAAAATATCATTTTATGTAGTTCCGCAAAATCAGAGTTTTTATAAAATATACTTAATTAAAGTATAGATCTTTTCTGTTACAAATCTGGTATTTTAAAACATGTGTATCATGCACATACTTGTAACAGTAGACTTCTAATTTAACATGCGTTTAAAATGGCGTGGAGTTTCACTATTACCTGTGTATTCCCTTAGGTTCTAGATTAATGCCAAGCCAAAAATACCTAAGATCATTTTTTTTTCTAAAAAATGTCAGAATGACAAGATATATTGATAATAATATACTAGGGGCCCGCAACAAGTTAAATCTAAGGGGAAAAACATAACTAAATCGAAACTTTATCACTTTTGTACACATCGTTCGTTCAGCCGTATTTGAAATATGCTTCAGAAGTAGTGTTCTCTTGCAGACACAAAAACGTTTGAGCAAGTACAACTAACTGCTGTTAGAGTTGTTACGGTTTTACGGTTTTATCAAGAATAGCTCTGTCTAAAAGCAGGCTGGAAGACGTAAAACAATGTTTATGGTAGATAAAAATACCTTTCCTTATCACAATAAGGAATGTTTTCCAGAGAAACGCTGTAATTTTTCTAAGTATTCGATGAGAAATGAAAACATGATTATGACTGTCCATGAAATGAATCGTGACTTTAAACCTTTTTTTAAATAAAAAAGTAAATAATAATGTTCCTAACGTTTTCAATTCTGTACGTATTACTACGTGGACCTCTTTTATTAGAACATACACAGAACACTCTACATATTTTTTACATTTATTTATATATAATAAACATTCGGTCATTTGAAATACAATAATCGGTCTAATATGAAAACTTTACCAAAGAAAAAATAATTCTTATCCAGCTGCATTCCCATCTGTACATTTATACATTTGTATCTGCAGCATCCTGACCGCGAATAATTCCAATTCAGTTGTTGATTCTCGACACCCGTGACTTTTACATTTTATGACAGTACGTCACAACATGGCGATTTCAACGCATTGCGAAACGATGTTTATCTCTTTGCGCATTTGGTGTAGCTTCCCGTAGCTTCGATCTATCGACACCCCCCCCCCTTTTTTTTTTTTGCAAAGTTAGACATAACCAAGGGAAGTTTAGTTTCCCCCCCCCCCCCCCCCCACACACACACCCACCTTCAATTTGCTGCCGACGCCACTAATGTTTATTGCAAATTTTTTTTGTTAAAATGCGTGCAAATGCGTGAAAGGTGGCCTTGTGTTTTCAAATACATATTAAGGAGAAGAAATTAGTAGTTTAAATACTGACACAAGAAGATCTACATGTAACCCAGTGGCATTATAGAAATCTGACAAAAGGTAAATATTGGTTTGTTCAACCACAGAGGCATCGTATCCGCTTCTGCGTTACATCTATAATGAATAACAAAATGTAAAAAATAAAATATATTGAGCATTTGGGGAAGAATTAATATACTTTTAAAATTAGCTAAGCTTAACAATTCGTTTTTCTGAGATAAGTTTGCTCACAATGAAATTACGTTGATTTTAGAAATTAAGTATTTCGCAACAAGTGTAATGATAAAAGTAGTATACTACAGTTGAATTTAAATGGAATGAAATTTCACAATCCTTTAAATGTATGCTGTAGATCGTTGAACCGAGTGATTATCTACGACCCAGTCCCACCTCATTGATCTAGGACAATTACAAATGTAACCCAAACCTTAATTGTTTATTTTCCTACTTTCCTTTGTGAACCCAATTTTTTCCTTATTTAGAAAAATCCAAATGTTGAATTTCCATTCTATATTTAGTCTACGATTTTCCACTAATCTCCAAAGTTGCAGCTTCTAAAAATAGCCAAATGTACAACAGAAGACCTTACCTAAAATGAAAATGGCCATTTTACTTTCTCTGTGGCTGAACAATAAAATAAGAAATTACCGATCTCGCACTCACTTTCAAATCTGCGATATTCTTTGTTTGAAAAACTTGATCAATGAAAGATGTAATTGTTATTCTTCTATTTCGGTAATCAGGGATGTCCCGCTTGGCAAATATAAAAGCGGAAAGGGTGACCATAAAATATTCAACATCAGGCTGAACAATATTTAAAGACAGTCATAGTCAAGGTAAGTAATGTAGAAGCATTAGAATCGAACTTTAACTGTGAAAGATAGAACATGTCAACTCTTTTTTTTCTTCAAAAGTTGAAGTATATGCATGCAAAAAACGCAAAATAAAATTAAAAATAAATACAATCACATTCAAATGGTATTCCATGCATGTATATCTTCTTCTTTTTTTTCTTGGGGGGGGGGGGGGGGTGTTTACCATTAAACAAGCTTTGTCTAATTTCAACTGTGAACAACTTAAGAAACACTGGTCGTTTGTTCTAGTGTGATACAATTCTTTTACTCGTGAACGGGTTTTAGTTATAATGTTTTGGCATATCAAATCGTGCAGTACGTTGATTATGTATGTATAAAAAAAGCTTTTAATTAAAATTTACAAAATCTACATGTCAGACAACGCAGGTCGACAGAGATGGGGCGGGCAGGGAAATGGGGGGGGGGGGGGGGGTAAAATGGGGGGGGGGGGGGCTAGGCTGTCAATTTCCGAGGATTGAAAAGATACATGTACATGTAGGTAAAATTAAAAATTTGTTGTATGAAAAAAATAGTTGATCTATTTTTTTTTTAAGGTTTACCCATTAAACGCTATGGATAAATTGGGATCATACATTTCCTCTGCTGAGTCTCTTGCTAATACCATCGGAGGAACATCGGGCGCGGGACAGGTAATTAATGTCTCTCTCTCTCTCTCTCTCTCTCTCTCTCTCTCTCTCTCTCTCTCTCTCTCTCTCTCTCGTGAAATACAATGTACCATATAATAGATACAAGATTTTAAAATCCATTTTCAAGCTTGATCGTGGTAACGGAAAAATAGTCAACTGGTCGTTCAAAGGACAACGCATGGGCTTTGAATGGAAGTACATCGGGATATGTGTGGACCAAGCCACTGGGGAGACAACCACAGTCGTCAAACAAAGCAGAGCTGGCTCCATAGAGCACTCCATGAGGGACCTGTTTCAGAGACTGGCTGCCAGAAACGCCTTATAAACGGTCTTTAGCAAGAGGGCTGGATTTTTTAAGACTATTTTTATTTTATTTAGAAGAAGAGCCTTTATACGATATAGGAAAATATTATATTGTGTATCGCGTTACTTGTTGGTGATTGAATGTCCGAGCAATATTAGGACAAGTGTATGGCATAGAGATTCTTTGGAATTCTGTATTTTATGATACTGCATGCCATGGCTAAAGTTTGCAAATTGCCAAGTTCAGATTGTACAATGTACGTTCAAGTATTTAAGAACACAACAAAAAAGAGTTAAAATATTTGTATTTTGCTACGAAATGATTATAATCACTTCATATTTTTGGTTTTTATAGTGACTTGTGCATATCACATGTCGAATGGACAATTAATTGTTTTAAAAATTAACATTTTAAAACGCAATATAAACTACTACCTCATTCATGTAAATTTATAACTTATAATATTTTTATCAGTACTAGATTTTGATTCAACGTTTGAACAAATAAATGTACAATGTGTGACTTATTAAATAATCTAAGCCAACTGAACACAGAGTATATCTTGTCCTTGAAATCATTGACGTATGTACACAATGTACATCATATACGTAGTATCCTGCTCTTCTTGATTCATTAGTCTCGTTAAATGTTTACACATTTATCTGAAATAGGTTTGTTGTATTAGCATGTATCATTACCTAAAAACAATGGGTATAGTTTTTTCTAATTAACAAAACATATTTCTTTCTTTGTCGATATCATCGGTAAAACATAACATCTTTCCGAAAATCCAAGGTATTGCAAAGCAATGGCTCGATTCAACACATCAACTAACTACTATTCAGGGTGATCCTCCTTTTGCTAAAAAAAATCTTTACTGCAGCATCCTTGTTGCTTATAACATCTAAAAACACATCAAATTAATGACGCCATTATATCAGGCAAATAAAATATAACGGACACAATTTAATTATTTTTACGACGAAGTCTTTTAGGTATGTTATAATAATTCATTTATAGTGTAACACGATCAACCTAGAGATTAATATGGACCACATTCCTAAGGTTAAGGTACTTGGACTTCCGGGGATATAGATATGAATTATAGCATGCAGTATCATGATCGCGTACTTTTAAATTATCAAATAATAATATTTTCACAATGTTTATAAATGTCCAAAGTTCACCGTTGAAAAAATTGTTTACGGTGCCTGAGTATTCATCCTCGCTAGCCAAGGGTTTTCGGTCCACCCCGCTCCTAATGGGAAGTGGATTGGACCGAAAAGCCTCGGCTAGCGAAGATGCTGAGTAATCGAAATTACATTATGAGATCCCGATCACTAAATATACATTCTGACACCAGTATTTGATGAGTTCTTACTTAACATTATTAATTATTATTTATTAGAAATTTCTCTAGAATTTTCATAGACAAACGATTCTTAATAAGTATTTGTAATGTTCCTTAACTCCGCCAGCGTTATAAACGTATTATTAACCAAAATGACAATAATAAGGAATATATTAGAAGGAATCATTTGAGTATTTTGGTCGGGTGTGGGATTTACGATAAATTTGATCCCGCTCCGATGCGCTCCGATCGAAATTATTATGTGTATGTACAGTATTTATATAATTTTAAGCAGTTGTACAACTAATAATAGAATATTGACATATTTATGTGACTTTCACTTCCTTTCATTATGAAAACTATAATATATTTATATCCATGCATTTTAGAGAAAGTAAACCGTTACTTAACAATGGGTGACATATATAATGCCCGCTCAGTTGAACACGTGGGTTTTCTCCGGGCACTACGGCTTCCTCTCACATCAATGACCCCCTCGCATTAATATCCATACCAACGAAAGATATTAATATAAGTTGTAGAACATGTTTATCAATCATTGTAAAATCACAGAGTTCAGTTTTTTAACATATATACATTTTCCTTAGTCACACCGTTTTACATAATATATTATTGACGCTATCTAAATGAGAAATAAAATATGATTGTTAATTTATCCCTCTATGAAATGAATAACAGAAAAATAAAGCAAAGACAAGCTGAAAATCATTTCTGTAACTTGTACCTTTTCCATAAACAATATTCGTTATTCAAATTTTAGGGTCAAACATGGCAATCTATAAGTATACCGGTATATATATATTTTTAATTACATGTAACAGGTAAGCCATGTGAGAACTTTGCATGCTTTCAAATGTTGAAACAAAACTGAAATGTACAAGTAGTAAATGAGTTTGTGGAAACATGCCCGAAAAACTATGTTTTCAAAGAACTAGCGGTTATATAAGGCTAAGTTTCAAGAGTTTAAAATTAATGGAATCTACCTTTCCTTATATCCGTGGAATCTTGAATACAATCACAAAGTGTCTTTAAACTGAATATCCATGCGCCACAAGTCCGTCACGTTTAAAACCGTTGAAAATTCTACAATTCTTCACAAAATATGTAACTCAAATTCATTTTCAAATTAATTTATAATAATTGTAATTGTATAATGTAAGCTGTGAAATATTCATTGTTTGACCTACATGTATTCCATGATTTAATTAATCAATTAATTTGCAAACTACAGAATTTATTAAGACTTACAACTACCGTAATAGAGTTTGGCAACACGTGCATGGATTGCTATCCGCTAGGTCGCCTGCATGTGTTCAAAGGAAATAAGTTTTAACTGTGATCTTATTCATCGAATGCGCGCGTGTAGTCAGGTTCCAGATGCGTGTATCAATCTGTTACTGAGACGTAATTGATTCACCTGAGTTTTATAAGAAACTGGTGTGTGTCAAAAAAATGAATTTTTGTAGGATTGGTGAACTGCCCCTTGTTTCGATATTGATATAATTTTTCCCTTTATTACCGTAAATTCCAAGTTTGAGATATTCCATTCTATTCTTAGCTTGAAATTTTGCAAAAATCTCAAAGATCATATTCTATAAATAGAACAAAACACAAAAGGCGGGGTCAGCTAAAATGAAAGCGGTCTTCTACTTTCTTTTTTGATGGGCATTGAAATTTCCAAATCCTAATTCTCTTTCAAATCTGTAAAACAATTCAAAATATGGGTCAATTAAATATTTAGTATTCTAATTCTGTATTTAGGGTTTTCCACACTGGAAAATATAAAAGCAAAAATCTCATATATCTGATCATTTGAATATTCTCAAACTGACCAAAGTAGTCGAATTCAAAGTAAGTAAATTGTCTTTTAAATGCTTAGAATAGAACTTTGTTAAATCAAACTTTTAATGTACGTTTGTTTTCCTTTTTTTAGTTTAAATAAATTGTTTTTAAAAGATATTAAGTGTACTTATGTATAAAGGATAGCACCTAAAAAGGGCTAAAATACATTTAGTATTAAAACTTAAATGATTCTTGCCGCGTTTAGCTTTGCAATTACATTTATTTAAACAATATTTTATTATGTAAAAAATATAACATAATAGGATTGGGCAGCAGGCAATCTGCCTATTTGAGCCCTCTCCTTTAACAGTCAATTTGACAAACATTGATGGTACAATGTAACAATAAAATATAGTAGAGAAAAATAAAGGAAAAAATAAGTGGAATCAAAATGCTTGGTACCGGGTATCATTTATGTACAAAATGAAAAATAGTTGTAGAAAGCTAGCAGTTCAGCTGTTTGAGTGACACTGTGAATAATGCATTAAAACTTAAATCTTTTGGTAGCTAATATATAATCATGCACAATCTTGAATATAGCAACATTTTCGTTATAAGGCAAACTACTGTCCCCATATAACAATAAGTCCAGAGAGATGGGGATATCTAAGTGTAAATTACTTATTGACTGTATAAAAACTTGCCTCTGTGCATCATAATGTGGACAGACAAAAAAATAATGATAAGCATTTTCAGATACATAACCACACATATCACAAATAGAATTTTCACACAAAAAATGATTGAATAGGTCAGCATTTAAATTGCTTGCATTATTTCTTATCTGACAATGTATAATATTTGCTTTTCTGTTTCCAAAGTCATAAAGTTTGTTTGGCTTTCTAAAGAATATGTTTTTATGGCTGTTTTGAATGAAGACTCAGTTGGTAAAATTCTAATGTGAAGAGGTAATTCATTCCATAATTTTATAGATGAAGGTAGAAAGCTGTTCATAAAGGCAGTTGTTTTTATCTGGGGTTAATAACAAATTTAAAATCATCTTGGCGTCTTAGTGAGTAATTATTTTGCGGTGTACATGGCATAAGTAAATCCTGTAGATATTTGGGAGCAAGACCATGGACCATTTTATAAAATAATGTGAGTTTATGAACCTTTCTTCTAATCTGATAGTAGATCAATACCCAATTCATCATATAGAGCTGACCTGGATGAGTTACTTCTAAGACCTGATATAATCCTTGCAGCAGTTACTTGAATATCTTCTAGAAGTTTGACTTCTCTATCATAACAATTATCCCAAACTATATCAGCATATTCTAAAACTGGTCTTATAAATGAAAAATATATTTTTTTAGAAAGCATCTACATAGCTTATATTTAACAAGTTTCAATAGGTTTAACCTTATACAAGCTTTTTCATGAATAGAATTAATGTGTTGTTTCCAACCTCCATCATATTGGAGATTTACACCAAGATGGATGTGACTATCAACTTTTTGTATAAATGGACCATGGACACCAAACTGCACAGGGGGATGATATATATTTTTTCTACTGAAATCAAGGTTTTTGGTTTTACTGGGATTAAAATCAACTGCCCATATGTCAGACCATTTACATATTTTGTCAAGATCAGAAACAAGTGAATTTGTTACAGCCTGTGTGTCATTGTCAACAATAACATATATAGAAGTGTCATCAGCAAAAAGACGAAGATTGTTTGATATATCATAAGACATGTCATTAATATATAATAAAAATTAAAATGGACCAAGAACAGATCCTTGGGGAACACCTGAGGTAGTATGTCTGAGTGATGAGGAAAAACCATCCAAAAAGACTTTTTGCTTCCTTTCTACTTGCAATTACATGTGTGTATATCTTCATTTACAAGATGTGTCTTTTATTTATGTTCACTTCATTCAATGAATAACAAATACTGTATGCAGTCGAATTTTGTTTAGTGATCCTGGTGGAGTTTTATATTATAATGATCACGGACAAACTAACAAACACGGGATTGTTAACGTTAACTTCAGGCCGTCTTTTTAAGTCTAAAGTATAAAAGTTAATTCGTTCCAAGCTTAAAGTTGACATTCTTCGGCTCAAATGCCTAAAAATATGAAATTTATATATCATAGGTTCACTTGGTCAAAAAAATTTAAAAAAAACTATTTAATGCACGTGCGTTTACTTTTATTCCAGAAATTTTCCTGGAAAACAATATGGATAAATTAGGAGCATGCATTTCCTCCGCTGAGACTCTTGCGAATACCATCGGAGGAACATCGGGGGCGGGACAGGTAATTAATTAACTCTCTCTCTCTCTCTCTCTCTCTCTCTCTCTCTCTCTCTCTCTCTCTGCGCAAGACTTTAGAAACTATTGTTTTTATCGTTTTTCAAGCTTGATCGTGGTAACGGAAAGGTAATTAACTGGTCCTTCAAAGGACAACTCATGGGCTTTGAATGGAAGTACATCGGGATCTGTGTGGACCAAGCCACCGGGGAGACCGCCACAGCCGTCAAACAAAGCAGAGCTGGCTCCATAGAGCATTCCATGAGGGACCTGTTCCAGAGACTTGCTGCCAGAAACGCCTTGTAGACGGTCCTCAGCGAGAAACCGTTAAAGGGATGGGTGGTTTTTGCCATTATTAGACTATTTTAATCTCCCATAAAAGAAGAGTTTTTAATGACTTACAAAAATATTCATTTTTGTGCCTGGTGATTTTTTGATGTTGTATAAATGATATAGCAATATTTGAACAATATAACAATCCCACAGAAACTATTATTCTGTATTCGTTGCAATTATGATACTGCCGGGGTAAAATTTTGCGAAATTGTAAATTGCAAAATTCAGATAACACAATCAGTTGATTTAGAAGTTCACAAAACAATGCTAATTTCTTTGTATGTTGCTATAAGAAAAGATACAAATCACTTCGTAATTTTGATTAACTGTATAAAATAATTGTGATTTGTGCAAATCACATGTGACTGAACAATTGTTTTAAAATAAGAATACATTTTAAAGGGAAAATATACACTGTGCATGTAAATTTCATACTCGAATATTTTTATCTCAACGAAAATCTTGATCCAAGATTTGAAAAATATTATGGATAACGTGTGATTTGTCTTAAATAAATAATGAAAGCTTATTGAACACAAAAGTTGTCTTCTATTTAAAATCTTTTCCATTTCTTCAACAAAGATGGATGTTTATACATAACATATACAACTTGGGTAGAAATATAATCCTGCTCTATATACTTGAATTATTTATTTCGTCAAATGTTACTTATCTTAAAATCTATGTGTTGCGTGTATATGTAATACTATCCGTACCAAAAATCGTATAAAAAATCGTATAGTTATTTATCTCATACGTGTGGTGTATATTACCCGTGTGATAAATCTTTGCTATATCACACGGGTGATGCTATATCAAATACTTCCGGTCGGAACTACTTTTGACACAGCCCCTCGCTTCAACGCTTTAGTGACCTATTTTCGAATTCAACATAACTATACTGGCGTGCGACCAGTTCTCGCCGAGTACCATTTCTCGCCAGTATATTGTGGCGTCATTTTATCAACACATAAAATAATAGACGAAAAATGACGTCACAATATACTGCCGAGAAATGGTACTCGGCGAGAACTGGTCACACGCCAGTATAAACTACAAAAAGTGATATAAAATGGATTTTGTCAAAGACTTCAATTACTTACAAATATGAAGGAAAACACATAACTGCGTAGCATGGGCGTCGGAACCCGGGCTATTGGGGGGGGGGGGGGGGGGGGGGGCTTAGCCCCCCCCCCCACCCCCCACCCCACCCAACTCGTTTTACAAAGTTATACATAACTGTAACCAAAAGACCTTTTATTGTTTGTCAAGATTTTTGATAAGTTTAGCCCCATTCAAACTTTCAATTTGCTTGGTGTAGTTTATAAAAATGCAAATTACGTTAACTATTAACGAGTTCATCCTGACGACGCGATGGAAACAGAGCGTACTGGTTGTGCAAATTGTGTTTATATACAAGACCTTACCGAAATAATGTTTCATAAGACTTTGATTCCACCACCATGCAGTAAGCATCCTTATTCACTAATTTCAATCCCTAATCATGAGGCTGGTGTTTGTGTTATAAAACATCAACAACTGTTCCTTGTTCGAGTCAATTCAAACTAGGCTAACGTGCATTCGCAACTTTGTGTATGTCAACAAACTTGATAATTCAAGTCTTCTGATCAGTATTTCCATTTAATCAAATGAATAAGCTCTAAGAAAAATTATTTAGAGCAAAAAAATCGTTTCAAGGTTTATTTCAGTGATACTTTACATTAAAACAGTTAGATATATCTCAGAAATGACGTACTAAATTGTATTGCGCAAGGTCACAATAACCGGATAACACAACGTTGCATCATCGTTTTTAATCTTTGAAAAAAAATCAATTCGGGTCATGTAAGGGACTGTCTCAAAAGCTTCATAATATAAATCAAATTGTATGAGATAAATAGAACATCTATAATTGTGTGATTTTATATTTGCTTTATCCAACGAGTTGAAATGGTGTATATATTCGCGAGGCTTGCCATACTTAATCTATTTGTAAGAAGCATGCATTTTTCGCTAAATAATTGCGGATAAATAATTGATACATTTATATATATCAATCTCATAGACGGCTCGGCTGCGCCTCGCCATCTATGAGATTGATCAACCCAATACATTTCCGTAGTGAGTCAGTAACTAACCTAATAAGTAATATTAACGCCATCAAACTCTAAGATGCATTATGCGCGTACCTTGCATCAGTAATTAAAATATTTCTGGAAATTGTATCCATGCAACATTGAACTCTGGCGTAGAAACATACGACTAAAAATATTTAAATTGTTCATGCTATATAAAATCTGACTATTTCCATGGTATTTATGAAAAAAAGCTTCCTGGAAAAAACAATACTTCTGAATGCATTATATCGAGTTTATAGCTTAATTTCACGTACTAAGTCTAGATCTGAATAGCGACGGTGATTTGTGCTTATATAGGTCCAAACACACACTGTTTCACTTTCGCTTCGCCAGAGTATCAATTCCCAAGAAAATATGTTCCTTAGTCATCGGTGTTGAATGAATGACGAAAATCATTAAACATCTGCCGCATGCTAGATATAGCATTGTGCATGCCACTGCATGGAGAAGGCATACGGTGATGTTACGTGGATCGATGAACTTGTTAACGAATTAAGGAGGTTGGCATCTGAAATACTTGTAATGTCAATCATTCCAAAACATCTTGGATATAAAGATGGGGACCTAAGATGTTCATTCATTTTATTTGTGACCTATGTCAGAAATTACATTTTTTTTTAAATTTTTGCTCAAAGTATGACTGCACTTAAGGATATGCGATATTGGCGAGAAAATAAACTTTTAAAACAAGAATTCTTCTTTCAATTGCAAAAATGGTCAACATCTAAACTGCAACTTTAAGTCATTGCGTTAAACAAAAGTATGTTGTTACCAAGTACGAATTTGCTTTCATAGGCGGGGGTCATCACGAGTTCTTTAATATCCATACGATAATGAGGACGCCCACTTTTATACTGACTTCATACATAGTCAGCACATGTTTGTCTATTGTTCTCCGTTTAACAGTAGTTGTATATTTGCGTTATCAAGTTATGTCGAAGGGAGATAAATAGACAAACATGGTTTAAATGAGAAAAAAAAAATGCTTCTTCTTTAGTTACTTTTGCTTTCCCTGTTGTAACCAAGGGCTGATGCATGTTGAGTATTGCAGGTGTCACTTCAGTATTAAATTTTACTATATATTCTTACAAAAATTGCGCAACTTTAGATACAGATTAAAAATTCAAAACGAACTTCTGGGAAAAATCCTCTTGACATCTTTTTAAACAACACTTCATTTACAATTTTCAAGCAAAATACACACGTGCATCCAGCAAGGCGTGAGACTTTGTTTACCTCGAAGTTATACATGTGCTTGAAAATCAAGCCAAGGCCTTTTCACCCCCCCCCCCCCCCCCCTCCGGAAACAACACGCATCAAAACTTCAAATAACCTCGCATTACTACAAAACTGGGATTGTTAGACCTCTGTTTTTCATCTCATACAAAAATCAGCTCCTGTCGCGTGCGGGAACGTCCCAAATTCAAAGGGGAATTCGGGAATTATTTTGTCTCAGCCATGTTTAGACGTGAACCTTCATTGAAATACTGTTATGACACATGCAATATAATTCACCACGTGATTTCTCACCTCAGGTTACTCACGTAAATTCAATCACGTGACGTGTAAGGTAGAATGTTATATGCTAACTAGGACAATTTTTCTAACACGTCAAGTTGCCAAGCATTGATCTATAATGTCTTCTGTACTAACATGGGCGTAGTCTAATTGTTGAAACGATAGTAAATAGGATACTTGTATCATAAGGAATAGGGTTATGGTGAAAGAGTGATCACATAAATGTTTATAACTGGCATTGTTATTCATGCTAGTCTAATTTTAGTACCATTCTGATGATGTCAGCTCCACCTCTGATGCATATTAATTTCAATCTTATGTTTGATCAAGGGCAGATAAGTGAACATTCTCCTTTTCTCGAAAGTTGTAAGGAGAAAAACTTAGAAGGAGCTTATTGTATCACAGTCTAAAATCTTAACTGATGTTAGAAATTGACTAGACTCTGTAAAAAAATTAACAAAAGTGATATTAGATTAAGTAATAAACGCAAATGCAACAGAAGCAACCGAAAAGGGCCCAAAACCCGGCACTGAGTGCAGTCATCCTCTGTCATGGAAATTGATTATTTGAAAAAATCAAAGAAAGATTGATAGTCTATTATTTAGTTATGATTTCAATACAGTATGAATTTGAACACATGAGTGGCTATCAAAGTAATATCCAAGTCAAAGTTTAAAAAACATTGCTTTACCGATGGCTTCAAATGCCACTACATAATGAATACAACAACAAATGTAAAGATTGTTGAAAACTTTTGGAGTAATCAAATTATAACGCAAATAAAAGAAAATAATAGTAATGCCAACTTTCCAAAACTTCGCATACAAATAGACATACATTTAATGTCTCATATTAAAGTTAAAAAA
This sequence comes from Magallana angulata, assembly GCF_025612915.1. Taxonomy (NCBI): domain Eukaryota; kingdom Metazoa; phylum Mollusca; class Bivalvia; order Ostreida; family Ostreidae; genus Magallana; species Magallana angulata. The sequence goes on from NC_069115.1 coordinate 10,431,794, forward strand.
AAGTAGGTGTCACATCTCAAAAAATTGAGATATGACATGAAAATTAGCTAATTTTAAAACTGGAAAAAATTGGAGTTAATTTTTTTTTCTAGACTTCTGTGAAATATAAGCTAAATATGACAAAATATATCGACAGAAACATCAAAATATTGTTAAAAATGTTTTTCATAACAACATAACTATACAAATCTATCATAAAGCCCCTCGGGCTTTATTGGATTTGATCACGCCCGGACCAAAATTATGACCTCATAATAGTCAAAGAATGATTCCTTATTACTTAAATAATGAAAATCATACTATCATAGAGGTTTTTTTTTTACAAGTCTATTTTAATATATTTTAATATAAGATTGATCGACAAAATTATCGAGTCCCGCTCTCTGATCGAAACACCGGGTGTTTAAAATATAAATTAAGATGATGACGGTATATTTACATGTATAAACTGAAAAATACTTTCTTTGTTGTTTTATACGATATACTAAGGTATGAATCAATGCATAAAACAAGAGGCCCATGGGCCACATCGCTCACCTGAACAGCAGTTCCTTGTAACATTCTATTTCGTAGCATATACTTTTTCTATTTTAAACATTGAACCCCTTTCTGGGGCCCCAGTATTGGTCCGAGGTTTATGGTTGGCTTTAACAACATAAATAGTAACAAAGGAATGAAAATGTGTAGCACTGCGGCGGGACCGTACGTACACAGCCTGAAAAACTGAACGTAGAAGAGTTCCACATCAAGAGGTATACCTCTCAGACTGTACAGAACAACATCAAGAAAGATAACTCTTGGTTCCACTACATTAGAGTTTACACAACTTGAGGATCCTTGCATAGTAATCTCACAAACTGTAGCATTATAGTTCTCGAGAAAAAACTTTTTAAAACATTTTCAATATATCTTTCTATGTTATACTTTGAACCCCAGCTTGGGGCCCCAGTATAAGTCCGGTGCCAAAGCTTTATCTATTTGGAATCTACATTATTTAAGGCTGCTTGCATAGTAATCTCACAAGCTGAACATTATAGTTCCCTAGAAAAAGATTTTAAATCATTTTTCCTCTATATTTCTATGCTTAACTTTGAACACCTCTTGGGGCCCCAGTATTAGATCGAGGGTCACGGCTTTTATAATTTCGAATCTACACTATTTGAGGATGCTTACGTAATTATCTGACAAATTGAAGAATTGTAGTTCTTGAGAAGAAGATTTTTAAACATTTTCCATATATACTTCTACCTTTAACTTTTAACCTATCTTGGGTCCTCAGTATTAGTCGAGGGGTCACTATTTTAAAACTATCGAACCTACATTATCCAAGGTTGTATGCATGATAGTAATCTCACAAATTGAAGCATTGTAGTTCTCGAGAAGAAGATTATTTAGCATGTTACCTTTGTATTTCTTAAATAAACTTTGACCCCCTCTTGGGGCCCCAGTATTGGTCCGGAGGTCAATATTTTACCAATTAAGAATCTACATAAGTAAGGGATGCATGCATAATAATTCCACAAACTATAACGTTGTAGTTCTTAAGAAGAAAATTTTAAAACGTTTCCTGTTTATTTTTTAAAATGTTTCAATTTTGAACCCCTCTTGGTGCCCCATTATTTGTCCGGGAGTCACGATTTTTACAAATTAGAATCATCATTATTATAGGATGTACATGTATGCATAATAATATCCCAACTGTTGCATTATAGTTCTTGAGAAGAAGATTTTCAAACATTTTCCTATTTATGTTAAAATTTAAACCCCTCCTGTGGCCCCACTTTTTGTGCAGGGGTCACGATTTTTACAATTTAGAATCTTCACTATATACAATCTTTTGTGTAAATATTGGCATTTTTGGTGCGGTAGTTCTTGAGAAGAAAATTTTAACCATTTTTCCTATGTAGTTCTATGTTAAACTTTGAACCCCGCCTGGGGCCCCAGTTTTGGTCCGAGGGTCCCGATTTCCACAATTTAGAATCTTCACTATACATGTGTACTGATATCAAAGGCCGGAACGCCCACAAAGGCCTCGAGCTGACATTTTCTTTAATATAGGTATCATTGATTTAAATTTCTGTACCAATAGTCGTATGTCAAATATTTTGTGTAACTAAATTTGTACATATTATAGTATTTATTGCCAAGCAGACAACATACAAATACACATTAAACATGGGTTCATCAACAAGAGTTCACAATTAATAGCCTCGCCATGCACCGGGACACATCCGTCCTCGACCAGGGAGCCCGCGAGATAGAAATCCCTGCACGCGCTGTCTGAGTTAGGTCGTACGCGGTACGTACAATAAGTCCATAAATATCACAATATGCAACTATATTTTTATATGCAATTTTAACATCACTATGTGATTGTATACTCAGTATATCTCCTTATAAAATACGTAGTGATACATTTGTAATACAATGAATCATAACTCATCATGGTTACAAAAATCGAAGAAATTTCAAAGTTCAAAAATAAATTATCTTCTTTCTGCTTTTTAAAAACAAATTTTACGGGTTCATCATTTGTATACGAGGGAAAAACAGTAACAGTGTTTCCCTAATTATAATAAAACATACTTTTATTTATTCAATTCCCGTGTAAAACAAGATTATCTTTGGGATGGTTGTTTACAAATAAATCCACACCACGTGCGTTGATCTGCCGTATCTATAATGCTCAACCAAACTAGCTGCAATATTGCAACAAAATTACAAGATGAATTTATCGCTTACATTTATTTTGGAGACCGTGCCCGATAACAAATAAATTTACATATCAATTTTTATTTTATCGAGCACGGTATCTAAATAAAATGTAAGCGATAAACTAAATTAACATTTAATGAATTTTTACACCTTTTCTTATTCATCCGTCATTTCTTGATTAAACAACCTTATATACTTATGCAATGAGTTGTCAATAATCAGGGAGACACAGTTGGGTTCTTTGATGCACAATTTAGTTGAATAAATGGAACAAAAGTCATGTAAACATTTTTCCTATGTATTTCTATGTTAAATTTTGAACCCCGCCTGGGGCCCCAGTTTTGGTCCGAGGGTCACGATTTTTACAATTTAGAATCTTCACTATATATACAAGCTTGTGTGTTAATATTGGCATTTCTGGTGCAGTGCTTCTTGAGAAGAAGAGTGTTTAAACATTTTTCCTATGTATTTCTATGTTAAACTTTGAACCCCGCCTGAGGCCCCAGTTTTGATCTGAGGGTCACGATTTTTACAATTTAGAATCTTCACTATACATGTATATACAAGCTTTTTTGTAAAAATTGGCCTTTCTGGTGCAGTGGTTCTTAAGAAGAAGATTTTTAAAGACACGCACCCTATACTCACTGTTTCGCAATTATCTCCCTTTTGAAAAGGGCTGTGCCCTATATTTTAACAATCTATAATCCCCTTTCAAAAGGAATGCTTTGTACTAAATTTCGTTAAATATGGTCCAATGGTTTTTGAGAAGAAGTCGAAAATGTGAAAAGTTTACAGACGGACCGACAGGCGGACGGACGGACGACGGACAACAGGTGATCAGAAAAGCTCACTTGAACCTTCGGTTCAGGTGAGCTAAAAATGTATACAAATTACAATAGCGCTATCGCACGCGGGTTATGTAGAACAATTTTAACAAGACCTTGGACTTTCGGTAGAACATGTAACTACATGTATATCTTTTTTGCGTCAAAAGAAGTTAAAAATGACGCAGGTTTCAAGTGAAATATACACAGATTGCAAATCATGTTAATTTCAAAGAGCCATGGCTGAGTTGACCCTCCCAAACAGGCACTATTTATATAATGTAACATTTATTTCGAGAACTCATTTCATCCACCAACTAATTAAGATAAAGTTTAATAAACGTCTAGATTATATATTTGACTACAAGAACCTTTATTCTAGGAAATATACTTTATAACACGAGGCACGATTTTTACTGCGAAACTGATCAAATAAAACCACGAGCTCTAAATTCAAACGACAATAACATTGGCAGGGGTGTAATCTCTAGACTCTATACACATGTAGCAAATAGATACACAGGAAATTAATAACTAGTTAGAACTGATCTAAGTTGGAATATCTTATTGTTCTCAATGTCTATATAGAGCGTTTTAATACGGATGTGAATCCAGTTGAAAAGTTGAGCTGTGCATCGAAGTCAGTGTCGTCCGAATTTTCTCAAAACACGCGTGTAAAGCACAGTTAAATAAATGCAGTAATGATTCTGCTTTAAAACTTTGAAATAAGGTTGCATATGAAAGTTGAGGCAACGTTGAAATGTGACGTCGTTTCAACGTGAAAATTAAACGTTGATCCAACGTAGAAATTGTGTTTAAAATATTTAGAAATGTGGTTTAAAATATATAGATATGACAATGAAAATAAGTTAAAATTGATTTTTTGCCAAATGTTGTTTATAAAGTAAAACATATTTTATTTTGTTATTGTTGTGCTGTTTTATGTGTTTTGACACTTTATTAAAAAAAAGAATTCAAATGTATAAAGTCGCTCTTTATTTAAATCATCGTTGTATCTGAGTATATCCTTCGCTAAACAACTTGTGTATAAAGTCCTCGTTAAAAAGTTGAACTTAATTGGCATTTCAAAATGTTTTAAGTTAGGCTGTAGGAAAATGATCACAAAGAAACCACGTACATTCCGCCAAATGGTAGCCATGCTTGTTTTCCATGACATCAAACAAAGGATGTCAACACAAAAACGTACAATCCACAATAGTCAGGTCATCATTTGCACTCTGCAGGTTGTTTTAAAAAAAAACTCCCATGATACTCCAATGCAAAATATAAAACAGCCACAATAGTCCTAAGGCTAAAATTTTACTGTACATAAAATCTGTGTAATGACTGCACGAGGTGTACCTAAGAACTGACTTTCTTTTTTCACCAATTAAGCGTCTTTAGCAGTCAAGCTGACATATATAGAGCAGCCTGGTAAATTGGTAAATTGCATAACTTCCTAGATCAGCAGCGCTTGCAGTAGTGCTGGGTCTGTGCATCCCCTTATCACTGACCTAGTTTTAAAATGCAATTAGCCACTCGCTGTACGCACAGCTCAATCTCAAATTCTTGTATAAAAAAATCTTTCTTGAAAAATGTAATGTAAAATATTCGTTTAACATTTCATTTAAAAGAAATGTGATATTTTAATTGGCTAATGCAAAAATATAATAATTTTATTCGAAAATATATAAGATAAAAGTATATTCAAATTAACAGGAATATTTGTAAAAACACGTCATTTAATGCTTACACTGTTTGCAAAATTTAAGTAAAACCTAAATTAAACATATGCCAAGGAAGTTAAAATTTAAGTTAACATTTAACAATATGTGTTCAGTTTCATTTATATATTAAAACAATATTTCAACATTGAAAAGTGGTTGATGTCTTCAATGTTGAAAATGAGTCTTCAAGGTGGAATCAAAGTTGATTTATGGTTTGGGTTTCAACGTTGAAACCTCAACGTTTATTCAACGTTGAATAATGGTTTATCATCGTTGCAACTTGATTTCAACCTATTTCTCAACTTTGCGTGCCCACTGGCATATATATTTTTCTAATCGAATGTTAAATTCCTGTGATATGTCACTGACAGTCATTCAGTGTACATATTTCAGAACTGTTGACATCAGTTACCAACTTAGTGTGTAAAAAGTACTTGATATCTAGTCCCTATGTCTTAATCCTACTTAAGCAATCAGTGGAAAAAAAAACCTTAACCATTGTAAACAAAATATTATATTTTTTTTAAATTTTGATTGTTTAAATATTTGTTGGGATTTCTTCAATGTTTATGCCAATTTTCACCTTAATTTAATTATTCGTCACTAAGAAAGGGAAATATTCGTGTTGTCTCAATCATTTCCACTAGTATGGGATGGAAAATCTCAGCTGATATATATATATATATATATATATATATATATATATATATATATATATATATATATATATATATATATATATATATATATATATATATATATATATATATATACACACACACACATTCACGATAACTGCGGTACGTACTGCTCTCTTGCAGGGCAATTAACTTGCTATAGTTTTTTCGAAGTTTTAGCATACATGTAGGCTACATGTAAATAATTAAAAATGACGTAAACAAAACAATTGACGCTACTTCACCAACCCAAATACAAACAGTTACCGTGAATGGGCTCTTTACCTGACAACTTTAAAAAAAATCACACAATTTTAAAAAAAAAACGCAAGCTAGGCTACTGTAATATTCCGTCAACATGTAATATAATTTTGTTTATAAGAATATGACCTTTATCATGCTTATATCAGAGCCGCCGTCCCTGTTCCGAGTCGGAGAGCTGCAGCTGTTTACTCGATAAAATTAAACAGTTCTATATTTAGAGCAAAATTCCAGTTCTATTTATAATCCTCTATTTATACTATGCCTGATCAACTGCAATATTTTTGGCGTCTTGGTTTTTGGGGGTTTTTTTCAGTATAAAAATACAAATATGAACTGATTAAAAAATTACAAATTAATTCCCAAAAACCAAAAAAAACCAAAAAAATCGCATACTGTAGGCCTACTTTTCCATGTTTTCCATGTCCCTGAGTCGCATAACAAAAATGTTCACAAACAGCCAATGAGAGAACGCCGTACATGATTGACATTTGATATTCAGCCGATGAGGTTTGGTCGACGGTATATATCTAGGAACATTGGAATATTTGAATCCGCTGCAGCAAATTAAGTGACGCATGCACTTTTTGTGCATCTAAAGTGGACAAGGTATGTATGGTAGGCCGATTGAACTATAATTATAGGCATAATATGCACGAGATCTTTTTCCGCCATTTTGATTTATTTTGGAATCTTCTGATATTTTTGTAAGAAACTGTACTCTTATAGTAACAAATTAAACTTAAGTCAGACAGTAGGTTTTAGAATATTTTAACGATATATTTTCACTATAACCTTTATATAAGTGATATTTAATAAAAAAAAAAAAAAAAAAAAAAAAAACAGAACATGATATTAATATTTTGTAAATTTGATTGTAAATTTCATGAAGAGTTTATGAGTTTTCAGCCTTATCAGGCTAAAAATGTGTTTACATATATGTAGTTGTTTTTAAAAAGGTTTAAATTATACTCTTGTTGTTGATTTTAAAAATTATATTGATTAAATTTCAGATTTTCTGAGTTACTTCCATGATGAGTGCTCCTTTGATTGGACATGGACAGGATACCCCAGATACATTCAATAGGGGATCACTGGGATTTAATTCTGACCGTGTACCGTCAAATTATCATAGTAGGGATTTTATTCGAAGACCTAATTTAAATCAAAGTGACAGTGTTTCATCCAATGGTGGTTGTCCACCTTTGAACCCTGTGTCTGAATTCACCTCTTTGTCAAGACCCGATCCCAAGTATGCTGACTATTCCCTCAAACAGAAACGGGTTGAGTCCTACAGGAACTGGCCGCCTTCGGCAAAACAAAAACCAGAAAACTTAGTAGATGCAGGATTTTTCTATACAGGTGATTAATTTTTTATTTATTCAACATGTTTGGGCAAACGCCCTCATCACTACAGAAAAATATGAGGAGCTGTATTATATAAGAAATTGAATGTCTTTTTCTATTATGATTGCTTTTCAAACAAGGAAAGAGTCAAATGGATTTTTTTTTTTAAAGTTCATCCGGTTTTCCACTTAGTGTCTGACTGTCTCGCCATGTTTAACATAATTTGACACTTGAGATAAGAATGACAAGTTACTGAATTTTGGAAAATTGCCCATGACTTTAAATAATAAAAATCACCTGATATAATGACCACCTCAAAGTCATATGAAATGTCATATGTACCATTATGTATAACTGGATAAGGAAGGTCACTTTTTTGACGTAAATCATGTCATATGATAAAAAAACGGGGATTGGATAAAATGCAGTAAACAGTAAGGATTGGCAAATTTCCATTGGCTGAGAATAAAGCTGACAAGGATTTATAAATAGTCTATTCGGAATTACGCACTTTAAAGTTTAAGGTCAGTCTTTATAATCAATTCAGACCTAAGCACAGTTTCTAATCTGCTAGTTTAAATTCATGATCATGTGTATAATTTTCTATTCCCTTTAAAAATTTTAGTATGCTCATGCATGAACATGTTTTTCTATTCCCACTCATGTATGGTCATGTTGTTTGATTAATAAGTCAGAATGTACTTTTAGCTCATCTGAGCAGATTTAAGCCAAACTTGGCACAAAGTATCACTTGGTGAAGGAGATTCAAGTCCGTTCAAATGAAGGGCCACACCCTCTTTAAAGGGTAGATAATTTAGAATTATTGAAAATTTGTTGGTATTTTTCAAAGATCTTTTTCTCGAAAAGCTACTGGCGTGAGACCAGTTCTCGCTGAGTACCATTTCTCGCCAGTACATTGTGACGTAATTTTTCGTCTATTATTTTATGTGTTGATAAAATGACGTTACAATGTACTGGCGAGAAATGGTACTCGGTGAGAACTGGTCGCACGCCAGTATAACTTGTGTGGAAGCATCCTTAGGTAGGGTAGATTCAAGTTTGTTCAAATCATGATCCCCTGGGGTAGGGCTACAATGGGGGGGATGAATTTATACATAGGAATATATAGAGAAAATCTTTAAAAATCTTCTCAAAAACTATTAGGCCAGAAAAGCTCAAATTTGAGTGGAAGCATTCTCAGATTCAAGTCTATTTAAATCATGGTCCCCAGGGGTAAGTTGGGACCATAAAGGGGGGAGGGTGAATTTTTACATAGGCGTATATAGAGAAAATCTTTAAAAATATTCTTGGAAAGTTTTCAGTCCAAAAAGCAGTAACTTGTGTGAAAGAACGGGTTGTGCAGATTAAAGTCTGATAAACAATGATTTCCTAGAGAAAAGTGGGGCCATAAAAAAGGGGGGGGGGGGTATATAGGAATAGAGAAAAATCTTCTTACAGGTACAACAACAAAAGGGGTTTCTATTTAATTTACCATTAAAATACGTGGATAAAAATCGGCAGATTTACATTTTTTAGCAAGATCTACGGTACTTAGTTGTCAAGATATTTTGATTTTGATAATGTAATGGTAAGGCCAAAAAAAATTAATGATTTGTTTCTCAGGCACCGCCGCATCAGTAAAATCATCGCCGCATCAAACTTTTTTATCGCTATTTTTCCGGATTTTTCATATCTTATCATTGTCGGTTTTCTCTATTATGGAATCAATGCAATGTAAACAAACGCTCAGACAAATGCTTGTCTCTGTCAGTGAAAAACGTTATTTTATCTGAAACATCTACCCAGTGACCAACCTAGGGGGCTACCTGGGCTAAATACAAGTTTATGTAAATATAATTACTCGCTTTGTGGTCGGTAACTTCGCCAGAATTTCCTCAGAAAGAGAGGTGGAAGTTGCCCTGTATTCTGAGTTCACGATTGGAAAGTTAACCCCAAATGCAATAAAATGATAATGATCTAATTCAAAACACATTTTGATAGCCTAAGTAAACCCCTGTTGTGATTAATAACTAGCGACTGTCTTATCTTCAGAGGTTATAAATACAGTTGATACAACCACATACTGGGCACTGGAAATTACAACCGATGTTTAGTGTATAACTTTAGGTGCTGATATTACAATTAATTGGTAACTTGTAATTAATTAATAACTCTGCCTAGTTAGTGCTAAAATAATCATAAAACCGTTTGTCTACAGTTATCTTTAACATTTAGAAATTCTGTACAACCATCATATGACGGTAGTAATCGGGTCAAAAGGTTGGACTAATACCTCCTAAATACACTTAAACACATAGACTGATTTTATTTGTCATTTAGCCAACACAAATATGAAACATTTAAGCTACAAAATATATGAATACACATAATAAATTAAATTTTAAAAATTGGATAAGATTTTAGATTGTTTAGGAGTTGTTTTATTTTTAATTGACTTGCTTCTAATCAAATTCAAATTAAGGTTGAATCTGTGTATAAATGTATCATCATTAGCATTATGCCATTGTCAAAGAATGGAAGTCTACCAGATTTCTCAAATTTCTCCCTATTTTTCTTTGAGGGAGAACTTAATCAGAAGTGAAGTCTCCCTAAACTAAGTTTGCTCTGGGTTGGTCCCTGTTAACACAACCACTGAAATTTCTCTGTAATCTTCAGAAATTGAAGCCTCTGTGATATTGCATAGAAGCAGGAATAAAGGACAATTGTATTGTTTGAGAATTTTATGATGACTAATTTACTTTTCCTTGATTTCTGTCCTCAAGGCACTGAAGACTGATAAGAAAACACTCCAAATGAATGCTTTATTTGATAATTTTTAAATGGCAAATTCAACTGTAAAATGCCATAAGAGGTCCCCTTGTATTTCAGTTTAGACTTCTGTTATTACTGTGAATGGGAAAAATGGGCGGCAAAATGAACCAGGGGCACAAACCATTTGTAATTTTTGTTCATCTGCAAAAACTCAACCTTTGAATAGGAAACAGAAACAGTTTAAACTAAAAAGAACAGATTAAAACAAATGTTTAAACTTTGCCAATGTATGAGCTTGATGAATATTTGCTGATGAGTACACAAATAAATCATAAAGTATGGGTTACCGTCATTGTAAATTTTGTCTCAAAAAAAAAAAAAAAAAAAAAAACCTGCCTGCCTCATCAAAATTTCAAAATTCTGGCCCGAGAAACTAATGATTAATTTTTTTTGGCCTAATTTGATCAGAGTTAAGGCTATTGTTGCTCAGGTGAGCAATGTGGCCCCTGCACCTCTTGTTACAGTACCGATCAGACCCAACCTAACACCAGAGTAAACCCTGGGTTTACTTTCTGGGTTTACTTTGAGTTTACTTTTTGAAAATTTGGGTCCACTTGGGGTTTACTTTGGGTTTACTCTGGGTTTACTCGAGAATTGCTTTTGTAGTCAACTATACGCACTGAAGTGTGAAGCAGACCTGTATTTTATCTTATCATCCTGCTGCCTGTGATTTCTGCCCCTTGTATATTCCTAATACACATATAGCATCTGCTTTCAAGGTATACTTCTGATCAGGGTTTACTTTCTGTGTCCCCTCTGGGTTTACTTGGGGTTTACTCTGGGTCCACTCTAGTAAACCCAGAAAGTAAACCCAGGGTTTAGTTGGGGTTTACTTTCTGTTAGGTTGGGTCTGATCGGTACTGTAGATAAAGATCATAATATTAACATATTTTGATTCTTTAATACTAAGCTAGATTATAATAAGATAATCAAGATGGTATGAATAGAATCCAGTTTTGGTTTCATAAGAAAAAATGGAAAGTCTGTCATTTTTTGGTCATTTGGCCAATTGATATTTTCTGAGTCAACACTTTTGAGGGAAGTTACTCCCCTGCGTGCAATATGTGTGACACACAAATTTTGTATTTCTGTGAAAGTTGAGGGGAATACCCTACTTATGTCATTTCAATGGATTATACACAAAGTATCTGACATTGGGAAAACCACCAAACCATAGAACAATTAATTTTTAAGATTTTTAATTTTTAATATTCCAGAGATATTTAAACATGTTAAAGGAATTTGTCTTGTTTAAGATTCATAAAGCATTGGGTTTTTTTTTCTTTAATTAGTAGGTTACATGTTGTTTGTTTCTCAATTTCTTATCAAAATATTGAGAGGAAAGTTGCATGCATACGTGATGTATTTATACAGTACATGTGTTATACATACATTTTGTACATAGCACACGGCCAGTTATGACAGATGTTAATTATCATGAAATGTCATTACCAAGTAAACAAGACATTTGATTATTTTTCTATGAAATTCTGAAATATGTATGCTCTGTCACACATGAAGTCAGTTGTTGAGATTTCTTTGCATATATAATTTTAATTAAAAACCATTTAATTATAAACATGTAACTATATAATTTAATGAATGTAGGTCAAGCGGACAGTGTGAGGTGTTACTTGTGTGGTACAGGACTTCGTAACTGGGACCCCGAGGATGAGCCCTGGGTGGAGCATGCTCGCTGGGCCCCAGAGTGTTTCTATGTCCGTGACAACAAGGGTCAAGAGTTCATCAATCTTGTACAGGTCGCTGTGCGACAACAACAGATGGTAAGGGGCTATAATCTCATGATATATTTGCATCTTCTTTTCCTTTGGTTTTGTGGATTTTTTTTTCAAAAATCAAATGATAAGTAGAGCCTGGAAAATAGAATTTATGTCTTACTAAAAGGACACTGCTTGGAATCCTAAAATGCGAAGAAAATTTTGTTATGTGATATGCAAACTGTTGAATTTTTTCAATCTGGATTGCCTCTGTCTAATTAGCTTAAGCAGCAAATGGATACCAGCTATGGATCGGACCAAAAATTCATATAAAAATACTGGACCGTCCGGCCATAACTGGTAGAAGGCAACCATCATATGAATTTAAAGAATCATAAGACGCAGGGCGGGGATTGTGCAGCATTTACTATACCATCAGGGTTTGACCGGTCTGTTTCTATCAGAAAAATATGCAATATAGTTATTAATTTACTAGTTTATGTGATTGTGCATACACAAGGACCCTTCCAAACAACCAATACAATAGCATTCAACATCATCTCATAACATGACCCAGGACCTTTACACTGATGCTTTCATTTGGAATTAGTTTTGAACGACTTTGAACAGTGAAAAAGGTTTATTTTGTTTTGGAACTTTATGACCGTTTGATGTATTGTGTCAGATGATGAGAGGACTAAAGTGAATACTTCAGCATTGTTATCTTTTGTCTGCTGTACACAAGGTGCAGTGGATAGCTTTAGAAATTCAGCTGTTCATACAGATAGGATTAAGTGCAGACAGAAAATGTTGTGCAGAATCTGGAAGTATTCCACTCGTTGAATAATGGATGTTTGCTTTACAATGAGCCAAGTGAAAAAAAAGCTTTGTTACATAATTCTTCAATCAATACCTAGTCTAGCTGGTGTAAGGTTTTATTAGTAACCATGGTAACAGACAGAAATGAAGCCATAGTAAAATAAAAAAAAAAAAAGAAGAAGTTATTGCCACGCATTGTTTATTTAGCTATTCCTACTCTATTCATGATGTTCAGAGCTATGGCTCATTGCCTACTTTGGACCATCGTGCTCATCTATTGGCAAGATACAGAAAATAGGACTCAAAAGCAAAGTCAGAAGTGGAACTATAACTTGGACCCTATTCTATCTGCTGTTTTGTGAGGCAGTTGATTTGCTGGCAGCTAGAAAATCTTCCTGTAGTCTTAGATTTTTATACATGTGTAGTAAAATTTTGAAAGTAAAATCCTGGCAAAAACACAACATGAACAAGGAATGTATTGAAAAAATTTGAGTAGTCGGGAAGTGTTTTGAGGACATTTTAAAATCCACTTGTATAATGAATATGCATGGAAAGATTTTTAAAAAAGAAGAAAGAAAAAACACCAAAATTTTGCAATTGTATACTCCACTTTTCATAAGAACTTTAATTCAGAGGTGCTCGGCTGGCGCCATTTCATGTTACCCAGACTAAGTCATTATTCAACTGATGTTTATACATGATACAGTTGTCATTATCATGATTATGATGTCATTAAAAGACTCATTTTGGTTATAGTACTTATCACATAGCTTACATCAATCTTGTGTTTTTTCCACAGTGTGATACTCATGTTATTTGTCATACATACTTGTAATGTTAATCATTGCAGTACATTTGAGAAGAAACACATGAATAAGAATATATAATTATTTATATATACCTGATTATGCTCAGGACTGTTACATACATGTAGATGTAATTAATAGAGGAGATGTAAAGTGGTTCTGTTGCATTTACATGTAGTTTCATTTAGATATATAAATTAATTCTATTACATGACATATGAGTTTTTAATACATGTATATATATATTAAACAACACATACAATGCACACTATAAATGTTATACAGCGGATAAGTTCGTGTATCTCGAGGCTGTGTTAGCAACTATATTTTAGACACTAAGAATTATTGTGATTTTGCAAAAATACTCAGAGAATGTAGTTATTAATCAGTGTTAATTAATTCACAAAATACTAAATTAAACATGTTAAAAGTACTGCTCATGATTTTTGGGCACTTGAATAATGAAATATCTTTTTCTGTTGATGAATGACTTATATATTCCGTATTTGTTGCAGCAAGAAGCATTACAGCAGCAAACTGATGCTATGGCAAGAGAAGCCACGGACATAGCGGCGGACTGTGTACCGCCCAATGTAGAAACAGGTAAGGCAAAGTCAGTGTAGTTGACCAAGATACATAATATACAAGAAAACAGGTAGAACATTTTTCACCTGTTGATGACTTCATATGTAAATCAGAAATGTACATAATGTGTAAGTAATTTGTTTAACGCATATCACATTACTTACACATTATGTACATGTATCAGCATTTATTTTATAGATAAGGTTCCTTATGAATATTAATAAACTTTGATGTTTAATTTACTTGCCATTTTTGAGAATGATAGGTATATGAATTTTCAAGGTTTACATTTGTAGCCTGTATATTATAACATTTGAACAGTTTGCTTTTTAACAGCTTTATTGAGTGGCAGTTTAACCTTGAAACATCCACAGTATGCAGGATAAGACAGTTTGAATAACTTCAACACACAAATCAACTTATAATCTATAAATATCAATATGGAGAAGTCTCATACATAGATCAAAGAACATGCTGAAATATATATACACATACACCAGAGTCAAATATGGTTAAGGATGGTGTATGCTGAGCACCACACCATCAGTTTTTCTCAAGATATATAGTTGTAAATCTGTGTAGCTCAGGAATTCTCTGGAGTGCTAGATGCTATGAATGCAATCATTTAAATAACTACAAAAGGAGGAAGTCTGTCCTTGTGCCCTGAACAGAACAACTACACAGTGTAATATTCCAAAGCTACATATACTTAAGGAGGATTGTGAATTTGTGACACCATCAATATCTTTTTTAAAGAAGATTTGTTTACTATCTGAGGCTCCTACAGGAATTGTCCTATAAATCTAGATGATATTAACCGTAGGAAATTTGCTAAGTGAATTGATGCCGCGTAATTACTATATTTGCAGAGATTCTTATACTGGTAATATTAACGCAAAGGAAATTTGCTAAATGAATTGATGTAGCATCATATGGAATAGAACATACATTTGTTGATTTGTATGGAAGTCAGTCACATTGTGCTTGGAAATCAGTCACATTGTGCTTGGAAGTCAGTCAATTTGTTGATTGTTCTCTTTGTGCTCATTAGAATTTCAGAGTAATGCTGCATCAAGTCAGCCCTCAACGTCAGGACGAAAACAACCGACGAACGCCGAGAGAAAGAACCCCCTCCTCAGTGATGCGGCTCAGAGTGTACTGGCAATGGGTTACCTCCCCCGAATTGTCAAGATGGCGGTGGACAAAGTTCTCCAGTCTAAAGGTAATATTTAAGTAGAAAGATTACAGGAACAAATTGACATAAGATTTCAAGATTAGATTAAAGGGTCATTGGCCCTCAAAATAAGAGATATAATCAATATGACTTCATTTTTTTTCTCATAGAATTTCCTGTTTTTATGAATTTTTCCCTGCAAGGTTTGATAAAACTGGTTGTATCTCAGTTACAATTGGAAAAAAACACTTATGAAATATATTTTAATGACAAAAAATTTCTATTCTTGTTGATGATGTTAAAAAACCATGGCAATTTGTATCCACTATAAAGGCGTTATTACATAACATGTATTGCATACATGTAAGAGTTATATTCAACTAAATTACCTTTTCATTCATTCATTTTATTATTAAGATATCCTTTCAAGTTTAACGTTTTTAATTGTTAGGGAAATTGAAGTAGATCAAGTAAGAGAAATTATATTAAGCTTTTAGCATTTTAATGCTTGTATAATTTTTAAAAAAATCAATAAACTAAATATAACAGGTTGGGATGGAATGTCCGGATCAAACATCGCTAATGAGATTTTCGATATGGAGGAATCAGGTGAAATTGACAAGAACAGCTGTATGGTCCCAAAAGTTGAGTTTGATAGTTCCTGGAAGAAAGTGAATGAAAGAGTACCGGAAGGTAATTATTAATATTGATGAATTAAATTCTCTCTCTCTCTCTTCCTCTCTCTCTTCCTCCCTCTTGCTTTTTCTCTTTAAAGGTATTTTATGTACACTTGTACATTGGTGTCAGTTTCAGCCTCTAATTAAAAAAAGGTAATCATCTCAATGATTTCTAATCAAAAAGTAGTTTTTTTCCAGTTTTAAAACAAAAAATTTTATTCTCTCTATCTCTCACTCCCCTCCCCCAGGCATTTTATGTACTTGTGTATATTTGGGTCAGTTCCCTCAATTACCACTCTTAGAATCTGAACGTTGTTTTTGGGGGTTTTTTTTTTTACAATTAATTATACAGAAATATGTTATTTTCAATTTTTCCAGATATGAAGGACCTTGTTCAGAAAAACAGTGAAATGAAAGAGAGGACAATGTGTATTTTGTGTTGCGAGGAGAGAGTGTCCATTGTTTTTTTACCCTGCGGTCACTTGGTCAGTTGTGCCCAGTGCTCCCCTGCTTTAAAAAACTGCCCAGTTTGCCGGGAGTCAATAAAAGGGACAGTACGAGTTTTTTTCGCATGAGTTGGTCAAACAAAAACAAAAATCATATATCATTCATAAAACAAAGCAAATGCATGAACTTTATCATTTTACTGACATTTTATATTATTTTATATAAGATTAGAAAAAAATGTAAAACGAAAAGAAATAATATACATATATGTTGCAATTTTTTTTTGGGAGGGGGGGGGGGGGGGTAGGAAAAGTAAAATTGTACCAGAAATTTTGATCAAAAGAAAAGATTCACTTGACAGCAGTTGTTAACTACATGGTTTTTGTAAAGGGAGAGAAAAAAGAAGTAAAATAGCGGAGACTGTTTAGAGTTCTGGAGCATGGTTGCTTATGCTTGTTTTATTTTATGACATCTGTATAAAGGGCACAATATAAAATTCCATATGTACATGAATGAATGATAGGCAGAGGGATGTTTAAAGGAAAGTTGTAGTGGCTTAATATGAGATTTTGGCTAATATTCAAAAATAAGGAATGTATCAAGAATTCTTTGTCTTGATGTTGCTCTATTAATGTAGTGGGTCTTTTAAAATAATTAGAAGTTGCACAATGTGCAGTTATGTTGTATCAATGTTCAACACAATACATGTAGTGTAGGAGAACTAGGAACCTATTGGATAATAGTAGGTCTGAACATTAACTAACTCTTTCATCCAAATTTTTCTTATGAATTTTAAATGCGACAAAGGGAATTTGGGGTTGTTTTTTTTTTTTTGCAAAGTCACTTTCTTTTTGCGGAAGTTTGTTTTTATTTAAAGGGGGGGGGGGGTGTTTTATTTTCTTTTTTCGTGTTCATCAAAGCATGATGATTTTATTTTACAATTATCAGCAACACTGATGAGGATTTTGTATCCGAAATATGTATATGAAAATAATTTTATTTTCATTGCTATCACTAGAAATATTTTGATTTAAATTTCGTTTCTGCAATGTATATATCATAGATTGTATATATACACATGTAGATTAGTTGTTTTGTTTTTGTTTGACCAACTCAGATGAGAGAGGATTGTTGCTTATGTGTTTAATTACAGTTTTTGATGACTAGTTAAGAGTCCACAGCTCTCTACATTTAAAGATTGGGGTTTGGTGTCAGTAAGATGATTGCCAGGTTTCATTCAACATGTCATTATAAATGTAATACATTATGAATGCACACATGGAAATCAAAACAAACTCATTGTACTTTTAAGTACAGCTCCTTTAAGTGTAAATCATTTCTACTAATCAATTATTTCGTTTCTTTTGGTAAATGATTTAGAAGATGTTTCTGGTTCAAAATGCACTATTTTTAGCCATAATTTTTTCATCAGAGGGGACCTTGGAATGACCCAGATGGAGAGTGGTTCTGCTGTTTTCAGGACGTTTTATCTATATTTTAACTATTAATTATGATTTAATTAAAACACATTAATTTGGTTCACAAGTGTTTATTATCTGATACTTGGATAAATAAAATTTCACAATAAAAGTATCGTTTATGTATAGTTACATTATCTTGTTCTTTAATTCTTTATCAATCATTAAAGATTAAACGTTGGTTTAGCTATAAACTATTATATTTTATAAATATATTTTAAGTTTAATTTCCTTAAATCTCCAGACAATGACCTGCATTTTTAGGAGATTCATGTAGTATAAAAGTGCCACGAACACCCTCTTAAGGTGCCTTACTACACCATGAAAAAAGTTTCTCAAATCAGCAGAAAATTACTTCATTATGATAGAAAGCATGATGGATAAGAAGCACATATTTCAAATAGGCGAAAAAATGTGCAATTCTAGTGAAAAAATGATATTTTCCAAAATTTCCTTCAGTAAACGTAAACAAAAGCCTTAGGTGGAATCGAACTGCGGTTCACAAGCCTGATACTTAACCACTGAGCTATGACGATATACATCTGAATCGATTGATACAAACAGTTTAACAAAACATTTAAATCGCCATTTTGTGACGTAGTGTCTTAAAAAGTTTAAGTCTCGGTGTAGTGAAGTACATTAAGCTCTGTTATAAAGCCTTAAGCACGAACGGAATTTAATTTGGTTACTAATACACCAAAAGTATTGCGTTTGTTCATCTCTCGTCGGATTTTTATAAAGTCAATTAGTTTGACAATATCTATTACATTTAACTTACCAGATTTACAAGTTATTATAACGTGCATTTAAAGCCTTATTCTAAGATATCCTAATGTACCGGTATATAACGAGCAATAGAAATCACAAGTTATAAGAATATGTTATATTAAGGAGGCTGGTTGTTTAACAAACTAACCATTAAATCTACATTTAAATTCTAAATAATTATTGTAAGGTAATTAACTATATATATAAAAAGAAAAATTCTACATATTTCATTTTTCCGAACATGGCTTTGCCCATCCAGCTTTCCTACAGTCATCGTTATATGACAATATGTAGTCTTAGTTACAGTCATCGTACCGGGGTGTATACCTTAAAGATAGCCCGCGTTTCAAGAACAGTACTATAGTTAATACCAGCGATTGAACTTACTTAAGATTTCGTAGCCGAAATCTAAGTTTTCATAATAGACTTTTTAGTTGGAGTTGAAGTTACGTTATCATGCAAGGCTACTCTGTAGGTAGGCATTTATGTAGTCTGAGTTAAGTTTTCTTAATAAGCTATAGTTTGACTATTAGATAGTGTGAGTTAAAGTTTCCTCAATAAGCTTTCCAAGTCATCTGTTGCTCGAGTTAATGTTCCCATAATATACAGTTCTGTACGTAGTTTGAGCTTACGTTATCCGACTAAATTATTCCATACCAGGGTAAATTGATGTTTGTTTTACCTTGCTACTCAAGATACCGGTATCTTACTAGGGTATGGTATAGGCTGAGTTTAATGTATTACGTACTACACTGTACATGTAAGCTGTTAAAGTTATAGGACAGGAATATCCTGTAGCAGGAGTTTAGAAATATTGTATATGATAGCATGTAGTTTACGTTTGAGTTATTATACTAAATTCAAAAACACAATTTCAAGTCTTCGCACCTGAATACTATATAGTAAGCATACCAGGCTTTCCAAGTTATCATAGGCAAGGCTATGCGATAGCCTGAGTTATCTTACCATGTTTTTCAAGCTTATTATAAAAATAAAGAAAAAGGATTCTATATTGGTTGAATATTATAAGTAACCCTATAGTTACTATTGGTTTTATTATCGGGTATCCGGGGGTTATTCTAAAGTAGAAGATGATGTATTGTACTATGCTATTCATGTTACATGTACAATGTACAATTTACTATTCTTTGCAAATATATTGCTATTGTCCTGTCTGTAACATGGCGGCGAGTTTTAAGAGATCA
This sequence comes from Magallana angulata, assembly GCF_025612915.1. Lineage (NCBI taxonomy): Eukaryota > Metazoa > Mollusca > Bivalvia > Ostreida > Ostreidae > Magallana > Magallana angulata. Next base: position 10,451,854 of record NC_069115.1, read on the forward strand.
AAGTAAGCTTATCTACTGCATGAAAAGAAGACTATTCTGTAGCCAGAGTTTAAGTTATCGTATACTAGTAGTGGGTTCTTAATTATATCACTGTGACCCGAGATTAGGTATCGCACTAGACTATGATAACTTTAGCCTGTATAAAATTATACTGATTTGTTACATATCGCAAGTTTGTTATCGGTAATGCTAATATTATTGCATTTAGTTAATTCAATGTACATGTATATTACAAAGTTACGGATCGACCGAATCTTTTATAGCCCACGTTAAAGGGATCTAACTAGGCCCCCTTCAAGCTATTGTTGATGCAAAATCGACACCCTGCTATCAACGAAGTCTCTTATTGAAAAGAAAATATGCTTTTTGTGTCTTGTAGTTTATGAGGCTATGATGGAAGCTTGTTCTTTTCTGTAACGATCGAAATTAACGACCGCTTAGACAACGAAAATGATCAATTTTATTTTCATTAAAACACTTCATTGTATGCAGAAGGACAATTTTCAAATATAATCATTAGATGTGTAGTGCAATCTAACACTCGGCATTCGATTTTTTAAAGTAAAAATTCTGAAAATGACTGCATTAATTTGATAATGGACATCATTATATCCGGATGCATCATGCATTTAGATCTCCTCTAATTTAAAATATCAAACTATATTGCAAAGGGGTACAAATTAAGTACATAATTCTAAAATTAAAAATTAACATTGAACGAAGTAAAAGATACACTTCTATTAAAACCTGTACATCACATACACGGAGAGCCGTTTAAACAAGAGCTTGGACTTTCAGCGTTACCCCCCCCCCCCCCTTATTTTTTGCTTATTTAAACAAGCTATCAAATATTGATCTCCTATCTCCTAAATCGCTACGATACAATGTAAGTACGGTAACTGTAACATTCAGACTGTCAATATTGGAAAGTTTGTTTGTTTGCTTTTTTTTTTTTTTTTTTTTTGCCAAACTCTGCTCTGTTGTGTGAAATCAAGCATCTATTGGCCAATGACTGGACAATTAACCACGAGTGGTCCCCGCCTTCATTAAATCAGATATTAGTCAGGTACTGCCCATTATCCAAGCTTTTGTTAAAACGGCTCTATTTATGTATTTTACAAAAAACGCTATATCAGAGAAAACAGAATGATCTATAGTAGCGGTCACTTTTGAGGTGGTTCATCATGATACATGTACTAAGCGTCATTGTCAGGAAACGAGCGCGGTAGAACTCGTTCAAAATAAAGCTTTGTTTTTTTTTTTCACATTAAATTTCATAATAAGTTTTTCAAAGTAATTTATGTTTATATAAGCAAGGGGACCAATACATTTTCTGAATAAATATAATAAACTGATAGTGAAAGTAAATTGACATGAATTGGTTTATGGATACCAATCCGGCCCCTCCTCCATCCCCTGCTAGTACGAAGAATATACCATGCACTTCGTGCGTTTTAAATCTACATGAATTCATCGTCTTAATTTTTCCTATAATCAGGACATTGTATCACAAACTTTGGGTTGGATTTCTCTTGTTAACATGACTTTTTTTCTGTACGTTTAACAATAACCAAATCAAATATATATTTACATTTACGTTTAATATTATTTCAGTATTTTGGTGCCCACAAGAGACCTCATGAAACCAAGTACTTAGGTATGTGTTGTACATGTATGAATCATGTGAATGCTGAATAAATTAAAATATGCTTAAAAACGATTTGAAAGTCTTACATTGTCTTTGTCAGTTATTTGATAAGCTATAAGGAGAAAATATGGTCGATCATTTTATTCCCACAGATCGTAAGGTCTTAAAGGTTTGCAGAAAATGATCGAACCACTTTTTCCCATTAGAGCTACTGAGCTACCATATTTAAGCGGAAAGAAAAAAAAAAACAAGTAAACAAAAGAATTCAAAAAATACTAATACATGTCATTGTGGCGAGGGCTTGCTTGTTTCATCGAGAGTACAGGCAGAAAAAGAAATTGACGAGGAAAAACAAGAGGCCTGTGGGCCATATCGCTCATGAATCTAAGCAACAATAGCCGTAATAAAACCAGCTTTATGGAATCGTATACAAAATATCTGAACAGTTCAGTAGAACAGTTTAATAGATCTTGTATAGATTTAAAGAATTTTCAAAATTTCCCTCAGATGTTCTTAAGTATTACATTGAGCTCCTTTTGTAATGTTGGAGGACTTCATAGTAATCAAAAACTAAGCATTGCAGTTCTGAAGAAGATCATGATATAAACAATAAAATGCTTTCTTTGGTGATTGATTCGGGATATGAAGGTAGCGACATTGCAGAAAAAATATATAACCCGCGGAAACAAATCTTACGGGAATTTTATCATAATAGGAAATGTATGTAAAACTTTTCTCCTTTAGTACTCGGGACCAATCGCAACTTCTCGGGCCTTTCCAGCAGGCTCGAAAAGGCACGAGAAGTTGCGATTGTACTCGGAACGCCTTGCACAATTTCTTAATGTTATCATTTGAGATACTTTCATGTTGTTTGCAATGAAAAATCGGCGAAGACATTTTATTTATAGTCATGTAATAAACCTTAACAAGCTAGAAGGCGTTTCAAACCGGAAATCTTGGATTTTCTGATACCATTGATTGAACATCGTCTGAACCCTTGGGTATTTATGAATGTTGGATAATTTAATTCAGATAATGCGCTACAAAAAAAAAATATCTTGGAGCATGATAAATTATTCTTTGTTGTTTTTTCTTTAATAATAATAATCAAAAATGTGTTTATGGTGCGTTTGGTTTTCAATGAATGAGAGGTTAGGTCTCAATGTGGCAAAGTTGATTTACTGTTTGGGATAAATCGTCTTAATTACCTGCAAATAGTAAGTTGTTCTACTAATAAAGTTTCGGTCTACGTTAACAAATGTGTGCTAGATAAAAGTTAACAGTATATTACACAGCCGTTTTTGCAGAGCAAGCGGACCTAAGAAATGCGCAAAATTTACATTACGTTTGCATCTTTTATATATACTTCGATCATCAACTGTGATTTTTTTTTTTTTTTTTTTTAGATATTTCAATAATAAAAATATATAATGCAGACAAACATACAATAAGTACCAGTTTGATCTGACTTTTTAAATAATCTTTCTTTTTTCTTTTTTAGAATTTAGCTCATAGTATATATGCCTGACCGTGACTCATTTGATAGTTGATGTCTCAGGCGTGCAGTCATTTAAAGTAAAAGGTTACAAAACATTTGTCGAAAAACGATTGGTTTAATGCAGCCGAAAATTACTGTGGTTTCATTAATATTCAAGGGTATCAATTTTCGTGGATAAAGTGAAAATCACAGTTTCAAGGATACGTAAATTCGTGGCCAAAGACACTTTCAATACAAAATGTTAATAGAAATTGCGTTTCAATGAACATTTAATTTCATGGATCAACTTAACAACGAAATCCACGAAATGGGTATTCAACGAATATTGATGAAACCACAGTAAGTCATCCATGCAACAAATGCAGATTTTTCTGATTTCCTCTTTCATTTTCTTGCCGGTGAATAATGCTATAAACATGAAAACGAAACTAAGTATTATGTAACTATACTTGGAACGTGGCGTTGTGAGTAAAAACCAAGATTCAATATTTGTTTTTCTTTCAGATGGGTGTTGGCGCTATTTATATTCATTGAATGTTTTAAGAGTAATACATATGTTTTTTATCATTTTGTACCACCGTGGCTTTACATTCGAGGGAATACACAGAAACAATCGTTTACGCCATGTTGAACACTACAGATGCAAAATTGCTTAAATCCCTTATTCTGCTGTGCATTATCCTAAACGGATTGGTTATGGTAAGTTCTTTAGACTTGTTATCCAGACAACACCCAAAGGTTAATATCCTGAGATATATACAATGTAACAATTGTGAAAATAATTAGCAGTACATTGTAAGTCTTCTTTTGTTGTTTAAAAAAATCATCTTTTTGAAAAAGGATTAAATGATTAATAATGAATGAACGAGAATTCTTTAAGATAAAAGCTTTAACCTTTACGTCACGCACAACCTTTCTGTATGAGCCTCTAATATTAATGTTGTCATTAATTTTGATCATTGACTAAATGTGAAAGTCAAACGAAATGACGTACATACATGTATTGACATAGTAGTAGATAGATGGATATAATTTTTTTTGATTTATAATTTTGTTCGTTTACCAAATATTTATTATAATAAACGGAACGTCTTAAATAAGAAAATACGTGTACGTAACATATTTCTGTTAAAAAATATCTTTGGTTTAAATATTATATCCGTACCTTTTAAGGTGTCATCAGGAAATGCTCTTAACAACTTAGGGTCGTTCCTTTCCTCTGCGGAGTCCCTCGTAAATGCCATTGGAGGAACATCTGGTTCAGGACAGGTTAAATCTCTCTCTCTCTCTCTCTCTCTCTCTTTCTCTCTCTCTCTCACCTATCTTCAATAAGTAGAACTGTTATGATAGATATATTTAACTACAATGCATCTTTTATAATACTTGATAAATTAAATGTAGAATTGTACTATTAAATAAACAATTAGATATGGTCAATATTAATAATATGATTACGATTCATTTAATCATTACATATCTTTGAAGCAATGGCATATCAATTGGAATAATCTAATGATATATCATATATCCAAAACACATAAATCACAAAATGTAAGCATATTCAAGGAAGCTAAATAACCAGTTAATCTTCAAAAATTAAAAGCGGGGCTGTGCTAGCTATGTGTTATAATTCACAGATTCATCAACCATTTTTAAAAGTAATAAATGTAGACATTGACGCATTGTTTTTGACAAGCTTGTTAATTGAAAACATTTTTAGTTTGACCGCGGCGATGGAAAAACAGTGAGTTGGTCGTTTACAGGAAAACTCATGGGAATTAAATGGAAATACATCGGAATATGCGTGGATCAAGCCACAGGAACGACAACCACATCCGTGAGGAATAGTAGAGATGGTTCTGTAGAGCACTGTCTGCGAGACCTGTTTCAGAAGTTAGGTGCCAGACAAGAGTTGTGAACAATCATCAGCATGAAGATATTAGTTGTGGAAAAGTGTTAATTGTGCAATCTGTGAATAAACCTAAATATTTGTTGGCTCATTGCTATGTAAACTGTTTTTTTTTCTGCAGAGCTATTGTGAACTAGTCCAATTCATTTAAACGTTTTGATTATGCAACGCTTTAGTATAATTTTATGAGCAGCTGATTATATATGTTTTTTTGAGAAAATAATAAACATGAGAACGCTATTAATAATATGATGTTGGTATTTCAATTGCTGTTGAAAACATACTCTTTTTAAACAACTAGAATTCACTGATGGAAATTGTCTTGAATACGAATCATATTAATTCTTTAAAATAAGCTTTCCAAAACCATACATATCCCTCTTGACAAGCTAACGAGACAAAATGGCTGTTTTGACGATTTATTTTTTTCATTTTATATTAAAAACAAAGAAAAAAATATATTTACTAAAGGAAGAATATAAGAAATTGTCATTCTCAACACTTCTCAAGCAGATCTGAAAAATACTGCAATGGGAATTTTTCTAAAATTAAATTATGTGATTGATAACACATTTTTTTCAAATCTTAGGTGTAAAATTACATCAAAGCCTACCGTCTGGTTTTTAACAGGGTATTCTCAAATTAAGAAAATCCACCAAATTTTACCTAATATTTGGAGTATTGCAAATGTTGATTGGTACAATTAATTTATTTTATACTAAAAAAAATCCACCCCAATTGTCGTATTAATATGTGTTTAAAATTTCAAAGACGTACACTTTTTACTTTTTCTGAAATGTTATTTCTTACAGCGTACTCCTGCAAAGCTTCATTTTTTTCAAGATATCGATGTTTAAATTGTACTCAAAATTATTAATAAGTGGTTAGAACTTAAAAATCTTTTCGACATATTAATTGTTTTTGAGATATCAGTGTTCAGGATATTGAAGTTCAACTGGTTATCTGTAACAAATAAGAAACATCAGTCATCTGAATCCTCATCCCCATCATCGTCGTCGTCGTCGTCGTCGTCATCATCATCATCATCATCATCATCATCATCAACCACTTCGTCGTCGTCTTCATCATCTTGTTTTGTTGTTGTTCCTTCGCTGGATATATCTAGTATATGGACGAATAAAATGAAAAACTTATTTGTCTAAATCTGCGGCAGCACCAGTTTGGGCCAAAAAATTGGTTGAAAATGCACTGAGATGCAGACGCAATGCATGGATTTTACGTAAATTTATTGAAATGACGTTAGAAACATTTGCAAAAAACATAGAGAATAAGGAATAGGGATTTGCACATTAAAACTGGATGAAAACATGTGGTTTAAAGTATATCAGACATAGTAACCCTATAGAGAGTTGGATAAAAGTCATATACCACCACAAATCACGGGGAGTCTTTGTATTCTATTACAGAGTACTCCGACATGCGCATTGATTACATGGTATTAAATGTCTTTAAGTTTTGTAAAAAGTCCAATTTGCAATTTTGTGAACTTCAATGATTAAAAATGAGCATTATAAATATTCAAAACGTTTATAAAGCAAGTTGACGTCGACGTATTTATTTGACGCCAATAGTAGAAGATCGGAGTTGAACGACGCATGCAAACTTAAACGTCGTAATAGCCGATGATAACGAATGGGATGTGTAATATCAACCGAAGATTGTCGGAGAGGGAGGGGTGCAAAAAAATGAATTTTATTTATCTCTAGGATTTATATTACACGGTAGGGCGAATTTACGGCTTTTAAAAAGGAAATATTTTTATAAGTATTTGATAAATATAAATGAAGCATTTAAAAATTAGAATTACATTAAATCAAAAACAGTAAATGAACGTCACGAGATAGATTTATGACTTTATAAAGCGTTACTGGGCAATGAATACATGTATAGCTTACGCATTTTTCTCATATCATGAGCTAGGCTGTGTTCCTCAAGCTGAACCTCCTGCTCGTAACACACCTTACAGAGGACAATGTCGCATTCAAGGCATTTGAAATATTTCCCACCTGGAGATTCTTGCACCTTCATATTGCATGCAGAACATTCTGAAATACATTTTACCCTTTTTACGGTTGTTAATCACCAAACAAGAAATTCATTCAATTCATTTTAGGTAAGGCACCTATTTTGATTTCATTATGTCCTCTTTGAATGAAATATTATAGATTGAGTTAACAATTTCTGAGCCCTAGTATATTCGAGATCAATGATTAAAAAATTCGTTTGTAATTGTTTGATGAAAAAATATGACTTTGCTGTTTAACTCAATAAAAGTCATATGAAATGGTATTCAGCAGACATGAAAAAAACCCCAGAATTATATGACAACTTTGAACATATGAATACATTTTATATCGATTTTAAGAAAACCTAAGGAGCATTAGTTTAACATTTCCAATTTTCCAATACAATCTCAAACTTAACAGTCTAGCATTTGTTAAAATTGACATAGCCTATATCATATTTGTTTCATAAATCTTTAGCAACACACAAAAAGGATATTCTTGGATTCGATAATACTATTCTGCGTGTATTGATTTTTTTTTACAAGCTGCAGAAGCATTGATGAATGAAAATTGATCGAAAAAGAATGGGAAAGGAGGGGTGAGATATTTATACGTGGAGTATGCACAGCATACAAGTATCGTGGCGATCTGATAGTTTTAAAATCTTCCAAATTTTCTGTATTATCTTGTTCACATTTTGACGAAAGTGTTAGATAAATTTATAAGCAAAAACTTGAAAACGTTATTTGTTTTGGCTTTTGTGATCGACTATAAGAATATAATAATAAGAAAATGGAACAATATCCTTAACATAATTGCAAATGAGATTTTGGGGAATTTATCTAGAGGAATAAACAGAAATATTATATATATATATATATATATTTCCTCCTATTTAACATGATGAAAATTTCCAGTTTTTAAACTTTTCCACGAAAAACTTTGTTAAAAGGAAAACAATAATACCTAAACCTCAAGGTCTCATGCACCCTCATACGCAGTGGCAATATAATAATACACTTCCTTGAATACGTGTATTTATGTATACCATTAATTCCAACACCTTAATGATACTTGTTTGTAATTGATACAGTTTCGATTGAGACACCATATTGTTGTAACAAACTTTGAAAATTATCCACTTTGACAAACAAAAAAAAAAATTCAAAGAAATTTAACTTTTGGTCAACATCTAGTTAATAAAACAATGCATATATTTTCAAACTGCGCTCTAGCACTCCATTAAATCATAAGATATCGTTTGAAGTAGCATTTTTTGCAAACCATTTAAGCATTTGTAAATATATATGAAATATTACAATAAATATTATGATTGTATAGATATTTTATTGAACCTAGTTAGATTGTTTTACCTTTGGACAAAAGTTGTGCTTAAGCGAACATTATCGGGGTACATGTTTACATGTACATACCGGTTGAGAAAGTAATTGTCCAAAAGAGACATTCAGGTTGAATGGACTTCTAAATGCAATAACTTAACTTTGTAGCAATATGTTTGAACAAAGAAACTACAATCATCAAGGTACTATTCTTTAAAAAAAAAATCCAAAGGTATTGTATTAGTAATATGTTTTACGGTGCGACCGTTGGGGCGAGCACAGCATGTGATCAAACAATGAATTATAATAAATTAATAAAATAAAATAAATAACGTGAAATTTGAATGCCAAAAAATAAAACATACCTTTTTTTCAGTAAATTTTCATTATTCATAGTTTATAAGATTTGTTATAATTTATTTATTTATATGTAGAACAATAGTTTAATCTCAGATACAATGTTGTTAAATAATAAAGATTTTAATATATAAATATTCATTGCACTGCATCTCCTCTTTTAAAGTGATTGTGATTATGATTGATTGATTGATTTCCCCCTTTTTTTGCAGTAGACATTTTTTCTTTAACTTACATATAAAACTTGACTCATCATAGAGCTCCCCCCATGCTAAAATTTTTTTCATTTTTGTCAATTTATACATAGAAAATCGACTTACCATGGATTTGCCCCTCCACTTAAAAAAAAATAATTAATGTTTAATTTTATTTTTAATTTACGCTTAAAAATATTTCCTTACCATGTTAAAAGAACATGGTGTTGCCCCCCCCCCCCCCCCCCCCCCCCGCATGTAATAAATGGAAGAGAAAATAAAGAAACCATTGAACTGCTAAAGAGCTGAAGGATTAGAATTTTCATGATTTATTTTTCTTTTTGCTTGCAAAGATTTTTTGGATGAGGCTGCCATCCACCCACCCACCCCCTTTAAAAAAAGGTGCTGCTACGTATAACGTTACGTTTCAGGAAATTACCGTAATTATAGTGAATAAAATATTTGTGAGCATTCATCCAAATTAGTGCAATTTACAACTGTTTCCTGTATCTGAAGAAATGTCCTTATTCGTCAGCTGTTCTTTATCTTAGCCTTTGCAAGATTTTAAGAGGATTTTGGTCATTTCAGCAGATTTACAATAACTTCAATTAGAGTAATTTCCCCTTATCAGTGCTTATTGTGACGTCAAAGCTGACGTTGGTTAAGTGTCGTCTTACTCTTTAAAACTCCCCTGAGAAATAAAAGTATGCGAAGTATACTGTTTTATTTACTTAAAAAGCATGATGTTCTTAAAATTACACATCTTATAAGCTTTTCAAAGGTTTTACTTTGATTCTCGGGAGAACGTGATGTTGGAACGTGAGGTTGGAAACCATTGGTACTATGAATTGTGGGTCAAAATTTACTGACTCCGAAAAAATATATCGGATCAATGTGTAAACGTTTGTGACGTCACACGATTATTTTTGATTGAAAGTGTACTGAGGTGAACTTTAGAGGTAACATTGACTGTGTATGTCGCTTACATCGTTATTGTTTTTACTGTCTAAATTTGTCTTGCTGATTCTCGTGAGAGTGTGAAGTGATAAAAATTGCCATGATTACAGGGAACTACTGGGACGATTAAAACGATGCATTACTGGTCCGATTTACTGACGCCAAAAAAATCCGTTGAATGAATGTGCAACTAGTCCGAATTTTCTATTCACACACGCCTTGCCGGTAGAGCTCGCTTCGCGCCGGCGCTGCGCGCCGGCGAGCTGCGCTCGCTATTATCTATCACAGATAAAGCTGCCTATTTCGCGAGCACATCGAACACATGTGACCTTCATATATACAGAGTGCACACTGTCTACATCATATAGTTGGCCCCAGCGGCACTACAGCCTAAGAGGTAAATACGTGATAGTGAATCCAAGAAAGTAACAAGGTGTTGTCGTTGTTATGACTTTCGACTAAAAAAAATAAATAAATAAAAACACTTCTTCTTATAACGTATGGGTTGCCGTTGCGCTGTCTACTACATTAATGTAACAATACACCAAAGGGAAACGTTCTACAATGATGGAGGAATTATGTATATATGGGACTTAATTTTAATCTTTTTTGCTTCGGCTTTCGTTGGATATTCTTTACCAGAGCATTGATTGTAATATTTTTTTGAAAAGTGTTTCGACAAATCTTGCCATCCAATGTACTCTACTTATAACTTTTTTGTATGCAATAAATATCTGCATGCAGTTAAGCATAAATAGTGCTTTCGTCCATATATAGGAGGTGTTTAGCGATAAGCGTAACAATAAAACTCGACCACTAATATGACTGTAATTGGAAATTGAAGGTAAAATACGCAGATTTATAAATTCATACAAGCTTCAATAAACAATGTTTACCCTAGTAACACGTTCAGTTTTTTCTCCCATCATCACCGGTCTGAGGTTTGACCAGTGTGAGACAGTCATGTGAGAATATTGTGTGTTACTATGCCGCTGTTAATCGTAATAAACGTATCTGCTGTAAGGAAGTTTTGAATAATAGGAAGAGCTTTTCCATTAAGAAAATCATTTTGATTAATTTATTACAATCTATCTCATTTTGTCATGAAAAAAAAATGTCGTACATGTATGCTCTCTTCTGGACTTGCAGGCAGAGGCATAAACTGATGAAAATAATTTAAATATAGTAAAAGAAAGTTGTCCGCGTTTGTTTTTAAATGCAAAACAATGCGATAAAAATAATCATTCATTTAATACTTATGTGGGATGGTTGGATTACACCGAGGGGCCAAAAATTTATGGTCTAGACAGTGAATCTTTAGCCCTCGGTGGAATTTCACCTTCCCACACTCGTAATGATGATTCTATTCTAAATGCAAGTAAAATGAATGAGCACCCCCACCCAATATTTTGACATACAGTTCTAATTCCAAACGTTGCTACCGGGGCCATATTGCATAAACGAGCAACAATGAACCTTAAATAACAAGAACAAAATAAGATTTTTACATTCTTTACCTGGGTATCATGACTTTTTTAGATTTGAATTTTGAAAAGATTCAAGTTTCAGTTGCGGATATTTTTTTTTAAAATATAGCTCTTTGGTTTCTAGCAGAACTTTTACATTGTCAATCGATGCCTAATATGGTATTTTAAGTAAATCAGTAAAAGGGTATAACAACATCATTATAAATTATCCGTTCTAAATGCTCATTTAGGTTCAAATGCCTTACTTTTTTCACGAATTTACTAGTGTAATCTATAATCTTAAATGAACTTTCGCATAGCGATCGTTTTTCTGCCCTTTATATCATCGGGTTTTTGTTTCTTTTATAATTATTTAAGTTCAATTGAACAAAATTTACAAATCAATAATTATTACACAGCAAACAAAGAATACATCAACCACATCATGATTAAATAATGAAAAGAAAGTATAATCACTGCACGTTAACTAAATTTAACATGGTAATTAGAATTGTTTCCCTTTGTTTATAAATTTGTAAGACCTACAATAATGTTTTCATGTAATTTATATCATATTACTTAATTTCAGAAGCAACTGACTACTGTCAGATAGATTGATCCATAAGAAACAAGATCACAAATTAAGGAAATAATTGTTTAATATACATGAATATGACTCACACTACCCTGATACATTCAACATTTAACAAATACGACAATTACATTTTACGAAAAAAAGTTGGGCGCGTTATCATTTAGTCTTATCTATAAGGTGGCAGGGGATAGTTTTTTTGGTCGAGGAAATGTGAGGCAGATAGTGCTCATATATGTGATTTAATTTTTCAGTGGATTTTTAAATTTGCTAAAATTGGTTTGCATGCAGGGGACACATGGTCCCGACTCTTGAGAATTTTTAAACATTTCAGAATAAAATAAATACAACTTACCTATAGCACTATATAGAATATCCGGGGACGGTCTCAAAATTTTCTGAAAAACTGCTATAAACTACCATAGGATTGGTAGCTCAATGTATACCCATGCAAATAATCACCAATTGATGGGGGGTCAATCACCTTCTTTTCGAGTGACATTTCGTGTTCTGAACCCACCCTACTTTTCAAGCACAAAACCGAAAGTGAAAATTTTGGCCACAGTTTCGCATTTTCATTCCATATCTGATGAAAAGTGCTACCAGTATTAAAGTGTCATATATCAATGAAATTGACATGAGCTCCTCTATCCACAAAATGCAAGCAATAAATATTCTAGCAATTTATACCCCTCAAATAACCAGCCAAACCTCAGGTTTTCCCTTGATTTCAAAATTTTGTCTTTCCTTCGAAACTATCCCCTGCCACCATAATTTAATAGGGTTCTTAACAATTGGTCTCAATTGCTTGTAACATCGTTATTGTGGAGTCCTTTATATGTAGCGTTTGAGACAGTCATACATTCAAAAACCAAGTAAAAAAAGATTGGCGTCAAAATTTTTAGTGATACCTGTGGCATTCTGAAGGAAGGGTAGTATATTTTATACCGCGAAATTTAGTTTTGATATATGTAAACAATTAGATTTAACTATGAATCATAGCTATTAAACTTTCGGAACTTTATATAGGAAACAGTCAGATAAAAGACATAAAAAGTGTTTTTTATATCGAGTGAGAAGTGTTTTGTGATGTGTCTAAGTACAAGCTAACTATGTGTTAAACGCATTTCCGCCAGCATGGGTACATGTGTTTGGTGGATATTGAAGTAAATTTCATGCATAACAGGCAATCAAAATGTAAGTTTTAAATTTTTATTCAGTATATATTATGCGGTATTGTATTGTCCATCGGCCTTTTCGATATGTACTTTTTAAACTGTGATTCGATACAATTCTGTTATAAAATGCAAACCTCTCTTATTTAGAAATCTTTTCACATACGTTGTATACATGTAGCTTGCAATATTATAGATCAACTATTGAAACGAGGCTATATTCAGTTTAGTCTGTTGTCTCTATTAACGTTAACTACATTAATACTAATACAATATTAATTCATTAATACAGGGACGTTACCAAAATTAGCACCTTTAGCCTGCATGCTACACTACGTGTTTATGAATGAAATATATAACAGGAAGTTTTTAGTATATTTTTAGAATGATATTTTTTATTCATAAACTACAAGTATATCAATTTTGATTAAAAGTTTTCATTCAAATTATTTATCGTTAAACAAGTACATTGCATTTACAAAATACAAATGATAAGTTACAGATTTCTTTTGAGTTGGCAATAAACTTACAACGACAAATTTTGATTTAACGTAAAGTATGAAAAGATCGTTTACAATAACTTGTTAATCCTATATACATTTTTTGAGACAAGCCATATAATTTATGGAGTCGGCGAAATCATGAAAACTAGGAGAGGGCAGTTTATGTTTTTGAACTTGGGCTCAATCCCAGTTATAATTTTGTACAATACAAATATGTTCAAATCAAATCATGACAACATAGTTCATATTTACTACGCCTTTATACGATTGTATTTAAACATGGAAATGCTTCCGCGATAGTGGGTTATGTATTTTATTTTTCTTTTCTTCAGCGCTAGCTACCTACATAGCCAAAAGGAACACGAAAGAAAAGCATATTTCAGAGAAATAATGATGATAATTTTATTTTATGTATGAAAATATATATCTTTGGTTCTGAATAGATTTTAACATTTAAGTGTGTGTACTTATGAATGGCAACATAAAACGCTTTGGATGATATCAATTAGACTGTAATTTTTTTCGTAAGTTAGATAGAACTTGTTGAGACATTCCAAATTGATATGATAGTAAAAATAACACTGACATGTTTAATATTTGATAAATTATTACTTGGCAATTGCTAAAATTGCATCTTATTCAAAGTAACATCAATAGAAAGAATAAAATATAGCTTTATCTTTCAGTGACAATTGGCAATGGTACTGTGTTATTTATGTAGCATTATGTTAATACATGTAGGTAAAATTACTAAGACTATCATAAAGAGCAATTTGTTTAAGACTTTGCAGTCTTTTTCACGCTTGAAATATGCATCAATCTTCTAAGGATAAGTGAGAAACAAATAAACAGCTCCTCAGGCATTTTAATTGGCATTCTATAAATTATGTCATTAGTTTTAATGAAGTATCCTATTACGGCTAGTCGTTAAATCTAGATTTATACAAAATAGTCTTTTCAGAAAATATGGAACTGTGTCTTATCCGTTTACGAGGATATATGTAAATAGATTGATTCTAGATATCAACAACTGCAATATAACACTAGTCTCCCTACTAGTGTCCAAAAGAAAAGTCAGAGGGGAATTTAATCAAATACATAAATATTTGGTGCGACTCAAATTCAGTGAAAATGTTCTAAAGAATATCTGTTAAATGGAAGGATATGTATTTCAAGTTTCATTGAATTGATGTAAAGTATCGACATTTCCGTCAATAAATGACGGTGTAAAATTACTTCCTTGTACATTACATGCATGTGAGAGTTTCTATATATTTTAACAGAATGTTATAAATTGTATTGATATCTCAGTTAGTATTGAAAGAAGGATGTGAATGCTTTGTTAGAGGAAGTATTTGATTAACAGATCAAATTTAAGACAAATGCTTCAACTGTCTGCTCTTTCGAACATACTATGAAAAGAACTGTTTTAAAACTGCCTTGTAACTTTTATTTATATCAATTGATATAATTATGTATACTGATTTTCAATTGTAATGCATTGTGTGGCTCACATAATCGATATAAGAAAAATGGAATCTGGTTTATTGCATAAAAATCATAAAGCCAAGAAAGAGATTATTGGAAATAAATGTTCATATTATATATGTTCACAGTTCAGCACTGCTTTTATTTTTTATGTAAATGATACAGATTTGTACTTATGTGAAGAATATATTGTACAAATCTAAAAAACAGGTAGAAATATGGTCGTCACAAAAACTGTTCACGTAATACACGAAGAATTAAGGTTATAAAATAATAGGAAACAATGATCCATACATTTGTCAATCTGTTTTTTATTGTCGAGGAAGTTCTGTGTACACTGGTATACTGACTTTGTGTCTGTCAATTAGTATACAACGTAAAGTAAGTATATCCTTATTGTCATTTGACAAATTGACTATATGTTCCTGTAATATGCAAGCAAGATTAAATTCACTTTCGAAATCAAGCAGATGAGACAATCTTAGAGTGGATTTATAACATACGCATGATCGTAAAAAACAAACTATTGTCCGTTATAAAAATAGTGCTTGTTTGGGAGGAAATCAGTTGAAGTCGACACCCCTCGAAAACCATTGTTAACCGACGCGAAGCGGGTGTCGACTTCAACTGTTATCCTCCCAAACAGGCACTATTTATTTTGTCATACTGAATGTCTTAATTTTTAAGACAATTTTACTGCTTTTATATAGGAATAATGTGAATTCTACAGCGAACCGTACGCGCATAATTTTCGCGCATGTAACAATTTTTAATGTTTCCCGTTGCTAAGTGTGTTGCTAACGCTGAGGGTAATAGAACGGATTATGAACTGCGTCTTAACCAATCAGATTTCAGTATTTAACATGAAAGTATAACAAAACATTTTATAAACCGTAGTTTTCATTGGGTCTCAACTCAGTTGCAAGTAGATTAATTATAGCAATTTCTTTTGAATGCGTTAATCAAGTTGTTTTATTTTAGATAAGAGTTGGTTAACATCTTCTTCACATCAGTTGAGTAACCTGAGTACATAAGACACATTTAAAAAAGGAACCAGTCTAGCTAGAGCGCTCGCCCTGTCACTGTGATGACCACAAGGGTGAAGTATCTCATTTGCTGTTGATGAATGCAAACGAAAAAGATTGAATAAAGATTTTAAAATGTATTATATAAAAACAGAATGTTATTGATTTTCTATAACAAATAACAATAAACGTAATAGAATGGCCCTATTAGTTCATTTCGTATGCATGAAGTATCACACATTGCTGCGTTTCTTTATTAAGTTTTTCATCGGTCTGTTAGAGTATAATTAAATCATTCTTATAGAGAAGTGGGTAAACTTCAAACTTTTAAGACAGTTTACTTATCATATGCATTGTTACTTAATCTTAAAGAATGTGTGTGCTACTACATGTAAATCATGAATATACAACATACTAGCTAGTAATAAAAATACTTTTCGTAATGATTTACAAAATACTATAGATAATAAGACTTCTTCTCCAATGTTGTTTACACCCTAAACACATTCATCAAGTTTCTAAAACATTTCTAGTATGGTATGCTCCTTAAGAATTATTTTATATGCATAACTGAACAGTAATCTGTAGCAATTAAGGCATAAAACATGTTTCACTAAAAACCTTAAGTATAGAAATTTAATTATATTCTCATGGAAAAATCGTGATTCATTATCAATCCCGGAAATAAATTAAACGTCATTGTTGACAAAGTGGAAATTTTTGAACAAGTTTACGAATTAAGGATCGTGTTTTAGTCAACATTGGTACGAACACTTCAAGCTACTCATAATTTTTTTTTTCTACTTTCATTTACTTGAATATTGTTAGGTCTTGAACCTAGCTTTATCTTTGTGAAACAAACTAATTACTTTTATGAACATGCTTTAAACGCATTTGCATTGACATCACACAATTTTTTGTACTTGCATATAGTACGCTGGATTTGCGTGCACTTTTGAACAATCAGTTGATACGTTGAGCGCGCACACTTAAAAACCCCCGACCTAAGGCGAAGTGTCGTAAGAAATTATAAATGAATTAGATATGGAATAACTAAAACCTTTTAAAGCTATGTTCAAAACATACATTTTTGAAAAAGACATATGGTTTGATCATGATCATACATGTGCAGATATATATATATATAAAAAAAGAATTGATGTACTTATTGAATAATAAAACTATGTAAATATATTTAAATGCTTCTTGTAAGATAGGTGCAATATTCATAACGCATAATATCAAAAGCATAATGGTCAGCATATGACGTTGTTTTCTATAAAAAAGAAGTTATTTTAACTATGCTGAATCTGTAACCGTTTTTACAGATTAAACTCATCTAAATATATGAATGAAACTAAAATGAAAAAAGGAATATATAATGAGTATCGAAACAACTTAATAAATTAAAGATTATGACGTATATTTTCAGATGGTTTGCAAGGCTGCGATAAGTTTGATGTTTGTGTTATCGATTATCTCCAAAAAGTGAGCAACACATTAAATTTACGTTTTTGGTAACAGATATAACAAAGGTTCATTACTTTACTCTCTACTAACGAAATGGTCCATGATTAAAATTGGATCTAGATGTTGGCTCCTTTTATTAATACAAGTTAGAGTAGACGGGGGGTTTGTTTCTTCAAAAGTATGTTACTATAATTTCCTCTGCTCGCATTCAGCATCTATACCTGTGTTTTACTCCTTGTAAGCCTAATTCAAATTTCAGTTTTCAATTACTAGTCAACATGTTCAGAAAATAATTTAGTGTGGGTTTAAGGAGATCTTGACTTTTTCATAGTTCCACTATTTTATAATAGGCTTGGCATAGTTCAGTGTCATTCTTTAATTTATAATAATTCATTCTATTAGAAATTCATATTTTCTCATTTTTCGTCTGTACACAGAGCCAATGGTATCATTTGTAAAGGTCTGATGTTTCCAGGGGTACAAAAATGTCCTAAGGAAACGGAAACAACCAAGGAATCTTCTTCATTGTCTACGAATCCTTCTCTTCCTCGGCAATTTGTAAACTGGTCGGAAACAACGCCACAGCAGACATATTCACAAGATCCTGTCACTAGCGTGTCATCTTCATTCAGTGTCAATGAAGTGTCTGTATTGATGATTGGACTGATAATTTGTAATCTGTGACGTGAATGCTAGTCATCGAGTTAATAAGAAGAACAGTTAACATCTGAATTTATCTTTTTATTCTTGAACATTCTTTTATTTCGAAAATATCACTATGTCCCACACAGACAAAATTATACAAGATAGATATTAAGTAGTTTTTTTTTCAGCAAATTCATGTTTGTTTATTCTACTTATAAACCCTGAATCAAATTAGCTTTAAGATCATATCATATACACTGTTTTTAGAATATCTAAAACAAAATTTAGTTCGTCTGTCATTTACATTTCATTGCTATACATAACACGCTTAGTAATTGTCATTCTCCAGACGGATTCGAACTCATGATATGCGGTTCAGAAGCCAAATACTTTAACCACTAAAATATGACGATCTACAATCTAATGAATGATATACATAGTTTAACAATACATTTCAATCCCCATCTTGTGACATAGTGTCTTAAAAATTATAAGTCTATGTGTAGTGAGGTACCTTGATTTAAGTATTAGAATGATACTTATCAGAATTTTGGGAATTAAAAAGGAATTGACGTAACATGCAATTCGGCGCTATCGTTATAGTTATGATTGATTGTTTGATCACCTAATATGCCGATGGTCTTGATGTAGACATGTATATTAAATTAAAAAAAACTCATGTGTTCTTTTATTTGTAACATATACGTAAATATGCACATGTAAGAGTTATCTTTCTTACAATTTGGGTTATCAAGTTATTACATTTGATACATACTTGGTTAATTTTCTTATTGTTCAACCAATAAGTTTGTTCTTAATTTTCTAATTGTTCAACCAATATGATTGTGAAGTTCATAAAATAAAAGATATAAATAAAGCTTCGATTCATAAATTATGATGCATAAGGCATATCGGCTCTTTTGTAAAAATCGGCTACGTGTATCTTGTGTATTAAATGCAAACCTCCTTTGAAAAAACCACAACCTAAAAAATAATTTAAAAGTGAATTTATAACTTTTGTCATTGTAAAGCATGATTTTGCATGACTGCATGTGAAACGAGAATGCCTTTACTGAAAATCCCTTACGGTGTGGTTGATCTTTCAGATTGATCTGAATGGTAAAGGTGCATCACTTGTTTCAGAGGAAAATTGTCTTAAAATATTTCTCTTTACCGTGCAAAATATTTATAACAATGTCCAAGACGAAACGGGCAGTACACATAAACAGTCAAAAGGTTTTGTCACGTGTAATTGATTTCATTAAGAATTGCCTTTGTCAATTTGAATTTCGATTTAAAAGATGATTTATTTATTATGTTATTTACATATTTATATATTTATAATTTCATAATTGTGATCATAATGAGGTTTTGTTAGATATCTGTATCTGAATAAAGAATAAAAATCGTCACCGGTTTTATTCCTCTCAAAGTTTTCCGATATCATGTATGATTCATTGATGTTATCTTTTTGAGATTCGAACGTAGTTTGCTCTATGTTGTAGCGAATTATTTATCATTTGAAGTGATGTGACGTTTTTAAATATGTAATTCGACAGATTGTAAACAATATGGGCTAGTGAAGTGTGACTTCCTGTTGTAGCTTTTATACGAAAGACGTTAGGAAAATAAAAACTCATATTCATGTTACTCCAATATGATTTCGCATTTACTTAATGAATTAAATGCAAACTGAATGATGTTTACTATTAAAGGTGTTCAAATATTGAAATTATTTAACGTTTGTATTTTCTTTTTTAATGTATGACATACACATGAATTGAAATCATACAATATTTAATTCGGAAATCACAAAAATTCACAAGGAGTTTATCCTAACAGCACAATGAAAACAGAACGTTTTGGCTGTGTTTCTTTAGCTTACACAGGAAATGAAGGAAATCATGCCGCCTCAGTGAGTATTAAAAGAAGGATGTGAATGCTTGGTTAGAGGAAGCATTTGATTAACAGATCAAATTTAAGACAAATGGTTCAACTGTCCGCTATTTCTAACATACGATGAAAGTAACTGTTTTAAAACTGCCTTGCAATTTTTATCTATATCAATTGATTTAAACAATAATATGGTTTCTTTGGTGATTCATTCGGGATATGAAGGTAGCGACATTACAGAAAAAATACATAACCCGGGTTAGCGGGTTATGTTATTTTTTTCTGCAATGATCGCTACCTTCATAACTCGAATGAATCACCAAATTAAGCATTTTATTGTGTATATTAACATCTTTCGTTTAGCTTATTGATAAATTGATTATGAAAAGTAAGTAAAATTTACTAAATTACTTTTAATGTACGTAAGTACGTTAACTAAAAGAAACAGCCAAATCGTCTCCTGTGAGACTTTGATTCTGAAATCGTCATGATTATTTCGTGCAGTCCGTGAATTTTCCTAGGTCGTTGTAGGGTTGGACCAATCGATAAACAGGGCGTGTCAATATCTATCCTGTCATTTTCTTGTCAGTTTCAGCCACTGAAGATTTCGACCAATCGATAAACGGAGCGTGTCGATTTCAGTCTGGCTGTTTCTATAGAGCTATGAATTAACTATAAGTTTCCGTAAGAAATAGAAGGTATAATACTTGTTGGATGTAATATATAATTATGTATACTGATTTTCAATTGTAATGCATTGTGTGGCTCACATAATCGATATCAGAAAAATGGTATCTGGTTTATTCCATTAAAAAACGTAAAACAAAGAATAAAATGATTTAAAATAAATGTCCATATAATGTATGTTCACAGTTCACCACTGCTTTTATTTTTGTTTTAAATGATACAGATTTGTACTTATGTAAAGACGACATTGTACAAGTTAACAAAACATGTAGAAACATGGTCGTCACAAAAACTCTCGACGTAATACACGAAGAATTAAGGTTATAAAATAGTAGGAAACAATTATTCATACATTTGTCATTTTTTTTATATTCGAGCAAGTTCTGTGTACACCGTTATACTGACTTTGTGTCTGTTAATTAGTATACAACGTAAAGTAAGTATATCTTTATTGTCATTTGACAAATTGACTATATGTTCCTGTAATATGCAAGCAAGATTAAATTCACTTTCGAAATCAAGCAGAGGAGACCATCTTAGAGTGGATATATAACATAATGCATGATCGTAAAAAAAAACAACTATTGTCCATTATATAAATAGTGCCTGTTTGGGACTGTAATAGTTGAAATTGACACCCCGAGAAAACCATTGTCAACCGACGCAAAGCGGAGGTTGACAATGGTTTTCGAGGGGTGTCGACTTCAAATGTTATCCTCCCAAACAGGCACTATTTATTTTGTTACACTGAATGTCTTAACTTTTAAGACAATTTTACTGCTTTTATATAGGAATAATGTGAATTCTACAGCGAACCGTACGCGCATAATTTTCGCACATGTAACAATTTTTAATGTTACCCGTTGCTAAGTGTGTTGCTAACGCTGAGGGTAATAAAACGGATTATAAACTGCGTCTTAACCAATCAGATTTCAGTATTTAACATGAGAGTATAATAAAACATTTCATAAACCGTAGTTTTCATTGGGTCTCAACTCAGTTGCAAGTAGATTAATTATAGCAATGTCTTTTGAATGCGTTAATCAAGTTGATTTTTTTTTCAGATAAGAGTTGGTTAACTTCTTCTTCACATCAGTTGAGTAACCTGAGTACATGAGACACCGTTCAAAAAGGAACCAGTCTAGAGCGCTCGCCCTGTCACTGTGATGACCACAAGGGTGAAGTATCTCATTTGCTGTTGATGAATGCAAACGAAAAAGATTGAATAAAGATTTTAAAATATATTATATAAAAACAGAATGTTATTGATTTTCTATAACAAATAACAATAAACGTAATAGAATGACCCTATCGGTTCATTTCGTATGCATGAAATATCACACATTGCTGTGTTTACTTATTACGTTTTCCATCGGTCTGTTAGAGTATAATTAAATCATTCTTATAGAGAAGTAAAACTTCAAACTTTAAGACAGATTACTTATCATATGCATTGGTACTTAATCTTAAAGAATGTGTGTACTACTGAATGAAAATCATGAATATACAACATACTAGATAGTAATCAAAATACTTCCCGTAATGATTCATTTACAAAATACTATATATAAAAGGACTTTCACTCCACTGTTGTTTACATTCTAAAGACATAATCAAGTTTCTCTAACATTTTTAGTATTGTATGCTTCTTAACAATTGTTTTATATCCATTACTGAATAGCAACTGAATAGCATATGTTAGCAATTAAGGCATAAACATGTTTCACTAAAAACCGAAAGTATAGAAATTAAATCATATTCTCATGGAAAAATCGTAAATCATTATCATCGAGGAATTAAACATCATTGTCAACAGAATGGAAATTTATTAACACGTTTATGAATTAAGGGTGGTGTTTTAGTCAACATTGGTACGAATACTTCAAGCTACTCTTATCTTTTTCCTACCTTTCATTTACTTAAGTTTTGAACATCTATACTTATAAATTAAGACATTTTGCAAATAAACCACTACATGCCTACACCAGAGTAACTGCTTACACCTTTATTGGTATTTCAACACGTGTGAGGTGATGTCCGTAAGCTATGATTGAATTTTAACTGATAAGTAATTATTGTGAAATTAATCAAAAACCTACTTTCATTTTCGATAAACAAGCCCAAAATAGCAAAAATGAGAGTAAGGTGATGGACACGCTTTGGCGATCCAAGTCAGGGGTAGTTTGCATCAAAATATTTACTTGCAATGAAATAATATTGAATGATTACGTAAAGAACAAATATATTTACTGGTAACTTATTTAACGTATAGAAAGAAGTTATGATTTGACAAATGCTGAACAAATGAAATGAGCCAATTCGTTTCTTGAATGCGCGATTTTAGTTCTGATGGATAGAACGCTTGCGAAGCACAACCTCTGGTGATAGAATGGGATAGAACATTCCAAAACGGGGTAACCAAGAACGCGGGTTGACTAATCCACGTCATGGCGAAAAGTGTAGGACGAGTTCACTATGCAACGCGGACATCTCTGGTTATACAAAAAAGTAAATAAAGAAAATTGAATAATTTAAAGCGGTTTTAGTTTTGATAGGAACAAACTTTTCAGAACGGGATGCCAAAGGAACGTGGGTTGACTAATGAAAGTCATGGCAGAAAGTGTAGGACGAGTTAACCATCGGGTAGTTACTTTGGATCTGACAACTTTGGTTTGAAATATGCAAATAAATATGCCTACACTAGCGGTTTTTTTTTAATTTCATACGTTTTAATACCACGTCAGATTGGGAGTAAACCTCAGACATTAATTTCAAATTTGCTATGCTTAAAACAGATTTGTTATGCTTAAAACGGAAAAGTTGAATGATGGGGGATAGGAACCTTTCCCTCCCCATTTTTTAGAAATCATCGCCTATCTGAAATTCGTACTCGGGACAGTGATAAAAATTATTATGTAATTTGATCTAAAGAACAAAATTTAGAGATACGACGCACTAAATACCTATTCAATAGTTTGAAATAAAAAAAAATTCAATCCTGCAACAAAAAAAAAATGAAGGTCACGTACACACATACAACATCAGTTTAAATTTTTCATCCCTGTCCGCTCCTCTGAATATCCAGCCACGCAGTTAGTTTTGTATTTCAATTTTTAAACAATAGGTTCGGAAAGCAATAAAGACAAATTTCGGAAACAGTATATACAACAATGAACAAAACATATGGTTGAACATTTTTACATTGTATCATATAAATGTGTAAAGTGTAAATTCCCGCACTTGCGCGGGATATCATCTAGTAATTCTAAAAAAGAAAATATTGTTAACTCTTGCACGTAGCTTCATCTTTGTCATACAAATTATTCACTCTTATGAACATGCTTTAAACGCATTTGCATTGACATCCCACAGTTTTTTGTGCTTGCATGAAGTACGCTTGATTTGCGTGCACTTTTGAACAATCAGTGGACACTGGTTGTCCGGTGATTATAAAGAAAGCACAAAGATGATATGATTATGATAAGTTGAGCGCGCATATACAAAAAAAAAACCCATACTAAGACCAAGTGTCTTTAGAAATTCAAAAAAGTAAATATAGAAGTAGTAAACACTTTTTAAGTTGTGTTCCAATTTTATTCAAAACATAATTTTTTTAAAACGTCATAGTTTGATCATGATGATTCATTTGCAGATACATATAAAATGAATTGGTGTACTAATTAAATAATAAAACTATGCAAATATTTTTAAATGCTTCTTGTAAGATATGTGCAATATTCATAACGCATAATATCGAAAGCATAATGATAAGCATGTGACGTTGTTTTCTATAAAAGAGGTAATTTTAACTACACCGAATCTTAAACAGTTTTTTCAACTAATCAAAATTTATGAATGAGACTTGACTGAAGTTAGACATATAAAATGAATATCGAAACATTATAAATTAAAGATTATAATGTATTTTTCAGATGGTTTGCGATGCTGCGATCATGACAAGATTGATTTTTGTGTTGTTGATATTCTCCAAAAAGTGAGTAACACATTAAATTAACGTTTTAGTAAGATATATAACAAACGTTCATTACTCGACTCTCTACCAACGAAATTATCAAATGATTAAATGACCAAATGACTAATATTTGATCTATACTTTTGGGCCACACTAATATAATTTCTGTTCGTCTGACATTCAGTGAAAAGGGGTGCGAGCAGAATAGAATTATGTTTTGTAGTTTTAGGCGGTACATATATTTTGAGCGGACGGTTATTCTTCTACTTGTCTCTGATATATAAATTAAAACTATTGAAAATACAAGAATAAAGCGGAAATAGAACAGAAAACAGCGCAGAATTTCCTGGATGCGGGTAATTAATGATATTATTTGTATAGTTTTATTTAAATAATAGCAAGCGGGGTCTTACGAACAAAAAATTATACTGGTGTAGCATTGGCATCTTTTATTAATACAAGTTAGAGTAGACAGGGGGTTTGTTTCTTAAAAGTATGTAACAGTAACTGTAATTTCCTCTGCTCGCATTTAGCATACATACATCTGTTTTACTCCTAGTCAGCCTAATTCAAATTTCAGGAAAAATCACTTGTCAACATGTTCAGAAAATCATTTAGTGTGGGTTTAAGGAGATCTTGACCTTTTCATAGTTCCACTTTTTTTATAATAGGCTTGGCCTAGTTCAGTGTCATTCTTTAATTCATAATTAATCATTCTATTAGATATTCATATTTTCACATTTTTCGTCTGTACACAGAGCCAATGGTATCATTTGTAAAGGTCTGATGCTTCCAGGGGTACAAGAATGTCCCAAGGAAACGGAAACCACCAAGGAATCTTCTTCATTGTCGACGAATCCTTCTCTTCCTCGGCAATTCGTAAACTGGTCGGAAACAACGCCACAGCAGACATATTCACAAGATCCTGTCACTAGCGTGTCATCTTCAATCAGTGTCAATGAAGTGTCTGTATTGATGATTGGACTGATAATTTGTAATCTGTGACGTGAATGTTAGTCATCGAGTTTATAAGAAGAACAGTTAACATCTGAATTTATCTTTATATACTTGAACATTTTTTTTTCGAAAATATCTCTATGTCACACACAGACAAAATTATACAAGATAGATATTAAGTATGTTTTTTTTCAGCAAATTCATGTGTGTTTATTCTACTTATAAACCCTAAATCAAATTAGCTTTAAAATCATATCATATACACTTTTTTCCAGGATATCTAAAACAAAATTTAGTTCGTCTGTCATTTACATTTCATTGCTATACATAACATTTTCAGTAATTGTCATTCTCCAGACGGATTCGAACTCATAATATGCGGTTCAGAAGCCAAATACTTTAACCACTAAAATATGACGATCTACAACCTAATGAATGATATACATGAGTTAATCCCGACAACACAATAAAAACAGAACGTGTTGGTTATGTTTACACAGGAAATAATATAATTATAGAAGCATGCATCATAATCTATGAATCGAGGCTTTATCTATATCTTTTATTTTATATACTTCACAAACTTATTGTTGAACAATTAGAAAATTAAAAACAAACTAATTGGTTGAACAATGTTAAATTTGGAAATCACAAAAATTCTCAAGGAGTTAAACCTGACAACACAATAAAACAGAACGTTTTGGTTGTAATTACACAGTAAATGAAGGAAATAATGCCGCCTGATACATGTACGTCTATTTTACAACCATTAAGCATTCTCATTCAATATCTTAAACCTTGATCCATAATTATTTGTTTTTTAAAACACTAAATGGTATGAAAATCAACAATTGTTAAACTTTATCTAATTTGTATCATGCTGTGAATGTAAAATTTGACTTGTTTGTTGCTGTTGTTGAACCTTGATATATACACGGAAGTGAACAGCTAATTATTTAAGCCTTGAAGGAAATGCTTTAATAAACAGGAAGACCAATGACTGAAAAGTCTGCAAACAAAGGTTAATACTTTCTGATTTTTTTTTTTAATTTTGTATGCTACATAAATAACTTAATAATCATCAAGTTTATTTCTTGGATATTTCAAAATTCAGTGCATCTTATCTTGTTAAAAAATTGAACGCTAGAATTAACTTTTTATCAAAATACTATGTTTAACAGCTTTCTTTTAAAAGGCCAAAGGTTGTACATGTACATTTTGTACATGTAAATGTATCCATTAGATGACAAATGAGTTCAGTTCGTATATAGTGAGTACAAAATATACATTTTCTTTTTGTTATGACTATCAGAAAAGCTGCTTGAGGCATAAAACTTAAAACGAGGATAGAGACTTCAGTGTCTGTATGGTGTGTTATGAATAAATATATTGTTGATGACTTTGTCATCTACGCAAACAATATTCTATTTCCGTAAAGTAGATGTAATATGGTTCCTTATGTAAGTAGACAGTACTAGTGCTAAAGAATTGTTTAAGATGATATTTGGAGATCAATCGCTTTATTGAAAAAAATTTGCATAGCCGTGGTTTCAAAAACAAGATCACTCTAGATGTAGTTATTAAGTGTGTATGTGTACAAAAAGGCAGCCTTTTGGCTACTATTCCCAATATTTCAACTCTACGGCTACATACGGCATATTGTAATGTAATATCATTCAGTCTTAGAATAGAATGATCATGGTAAAAATTAAACCTCACATGCCAATACGCATCATTTGAATAAATCGTGTTTGTTCCTGTATTTTAGAAGTAATAAATGAGGGCGTTGTTACGCACTTCAATAACTCATCAATTTGGAATAAAACCCGAAATGCATTAATCTGGGGACCAAGTCGACACACTTTAAGCATAGTACATGTATATATGGTATCGTAGATTTTAACACACTTGATATGCTGTAATACATTTTAACACACTTTGAAAGAATAGATGTGCAGGTTTGGTCGAAATACTTCATACCTTGAAATCGACAATTAACTAATTTAGCTTTGTTTAGCTCTATGAGATGCATTAAAGATGAACCTACAGAAATCTCAGCTAACTTGAGAAATGGTTTTCTCGATTTAAAATCCTTCTAATAAGCTCACGTTGTTTTCAACTCGCAAAATTTGTAGCATCCAAATACTTTCCTTTTTTTATTTTCGTGAATATGTACGCAGAACGTTTACCCCTTTACAATGGATAATTATTTGAAACCAAAAAAAATGGCCTTGCCAAATACATTTATTTAATGGAGATCAGTTGAAGACTTATTTCAAATGGCTATTATTCTATGTGCTTATGAAAATATCTTATGGGAAAAAATATGCGTTAAGTATGTATATGAAACACAATATGATTTTTAAGATTATTAGAACGAGAAAAAAATTCCATTATCCTTGTATTTATTGATAAAATCTAAATGTTTTTAAAAGGCAACTCTCTCATATTCATATTATTAGTGACTGTAAAGTTAAAATTTCGAGAGAGTTTATGTTTAAACAGCTAAAAAAATTACATACCATGGGAGAAACCTTTGTTAGTGTAGCTCGGTTTTTTCATGATATTTCTGACTATAAACATCAACGCTTATCACCTATTTCTTTTTTTTTTTGTTTACTCTACTTGTTGTTTGGCGACGGGTAGATTACGGGTGGAATAGATGTTCTTGTAATTGAACTGTAATGTTTGTTATCTCCTCTCTGTTTTCAAAGACAGTTAAGAACGTTGTTTACTATGGGTTTGAGTCTTCAAATCCGTATTGTTAAAAAGTTCAAGGTCAGGAGTAAAATTTGTTCTAAACACCAAAAGTATTTGTGAAATCAATTATTATTGACATAATATTCGGTATTTTTACTTAATGTATATTATGGAATTAATGAGGCCGAGTACAGAACGAGTACGCACGCTTTCGCGCAGCGTTTCATTTGTATTGTGGCGTCATCTTTTTGCTTTGTTGACGCCATGGCGTGATGGTTTCAACTGCAGATGTTCAGCGAAATTTGTTGAAAATAGCTCGTTTGATGCGTAAAATGGATATTGTATTGTGGAATAAACATAAATGTATCTAAGTATAAGCTATATTTGGGCTCGGGTAGAAAACGTGAAGCGGGTTCAGCAAGCCTAGCTCTCTTTCAGGTTTTCTTAACCCGCCTAAATATAGCTTAATTCATATATTGTAAGACAGTAAGCATGTATTTTATATCAATGACCCATATGTGATGTTATATATTTATTTATTACTTAAATATGTCTGAATGATTTAATAATCATTAAAAGATCACCATTTCCGTCTTTGTCAAATAAAAAAAGCCATAATCCGACAAATCTTGGAAATTGGGCATACAAAAAGACAACTTTGATAAGATCCCAGGGGGTAAAAGGTTTTTTTTTTAATTCGACCGTTGGATGCCTTTTAGCAATAACTTTAATATATAGAACAGAAAAAGAAATATCTAGGGCAAAAATTAACAAAAATGTGCAAGATTGATACATTTCAAACAAAATCCCATAGGGTCCTATGTTAAACAAACTTTGAGATGACCCCCCCCCCCAAAAAAAAAAAACAAAAAAACAAAAAAAAAAAACGGTGTGGTAAATGTCTTATTTTTTTTATCTTAAAATAATAATTATATCAGTAGGAATTCATGTAAAAATTTTCATTCAAAAATCTAGGACAGAACAAATAAGACCCGGCCTCGTTAAGCTCAAACAAAATGTGACTTTTAGCAAAACAGAGGAAATTCAAACTAAATTTTCAGGTTTTGTTTTTCACTGAAATATTTTTAATAGAACTATAATATTTAAAGTTAAGAATTTATTTGTTAGTCAATATAATTATTTTTCCTATTTTCTGTTGGTTTTATCTCGCTTTTTCATTTAATGAAAACTTAACACTTTGCATTTATTTAATGTTACTGCCATTCAGAAACTGTATTTCAGTTGTTAAGCAATTTTTATTATTTTCACATTTAAAAAAAATTCAATCACAGTGTAAAACCTTTCCTAAATTTTCAAAAAATATTCAATGGCCATATAAAAGGTCATTGACCTACTTCTTTAAAATTGACCTAGTTTTTTGAAAGTGAAGAATAACACTACCATGTAAGTTCTATAACACACAATAGATGGTTTTTTTTATCATCATCAGTCGAATTTTCTTTTCATTCTGAGTAAACGTCATCATTAATCATGATAATTTCACCAGTAGTGTTTAAAAAGCATCAGAACAGACTATGATTTTTTTTATAAGTGTTTTAACTTGGTCCCAAATAATGTAACGCTTTTTGTTTTATTTTTCGAGGTGAGTTGGTTTTTTTTTTACCTTTAATGCACTTTTCTATTTTTTGTTCACAGTAAGTAATATTTTTTTAAGTTCGATGACACAAACAGTTTTTATTTTCGCCAGTTTAAAAAAAACAAAAAAATTGGATTGATAAATGCAAAATGCCAAAACCTGAATAGTGTACTACATTGTTACTTGCATTTATAACAAACAATTTTGTCTTTAGTAAAATCGGTGTAAAAAAGAGGACACAAAGAAAGAAGTTTCATTTTCACCATCACAAAGTGTCGCTAGGGGTGTAGTCGATACGTTGTATTCTATTAGTATCCTTTGGATTCAGGAATGATGCATTGGAGATTTAAGTGTAACATTCTGTTACTATTGTATTTATTTTTCAATTACATCGAAAGTGATGAAGACATCCCGACATATATTGAGTTAGCACATTAATTAGTCAAATTATCTAAATAATTTTTTTAATACATGTTATTATGAGGATGCTCATTTCTAGATTATTTAATGTATATATCATCACTATATTTTTAAACGTAAATGTGATACTTTCTTTATTTTTAGGGAGTACAAAAATTGCTGTTTTGGTTATTTTTGGAACTCTGCAATCAATATGTGCGAAAGTAAGTCTTACAACATCTACGTATTCAAGTTAAAATTAAATGCAATACAAATATTTGTAGCATTATGACTTTGAAAAAAACTTGGAAACGGAAATTTTCTTTTGATATGTATTTTTCAAGCATTTTAACACTGACTATGAATATTTGTTTATTTGATAATGTAGATTGTTTCCCTGGATATATAGGAATGAACTGTTCATCTAAATGTCCTTTTCCAACATATGGAATAAAGTGTCAAGCAATTTGTAACTGTAGTAACGAACAATGCGATGTAACTACAGGTTGCAATATTGTAACAACAGGTAATGTCCATTTATATATAGTGGTTTTTATCATCTATCATCAGTTCAGTAAACTTTGAATGATGTACTTTAATCAAATAAAAAGGAATTAAAGATGAAAAAGTATGAGCACATAATATTAGATTTTTACATGCACGATACATGTATTAAAAGTTCTCTAAAGTTAAAATCTTCTAATATTCGTAATTAATAATACGTCGACTTGGTTATTGTTTAGTTTCTTGCAATATCTGAAACATTATAAATCGTATGAAAATAGAAAACTTGCAATACAATGTGTTCAAACTTAAACTTCAATAATGATGAAAAAATTTAATTAAGTAAAAAGGAGAATAAAGAATATTTGTAGCTTAATCTCAAAACATTATGGAATCGCATTTTACTTTTAACTTATATGTTTAAATTTAAACGTCAATGCAGAATGTATACCAGGATATAGAGGACAAGATTGTTCTTCTGAATGTCCTTATCCTTCATATGGAAGAAAATGTGATGGGATTTGTAATTGTAGTAAGATTCATTGTGATGTCTCTACAGGATGCAATACTGTAACTACAGGAATGAGGGTCTAGAGATACAGTAGTTACGCTGATCTATTTATTGTTTCAACCAATTATTCTGTGCTGTACCTTATTGAACTAGAAATATCGTAAACGTACATCAATCAAAGTTGAACATTACCGAGAACGGATAAATCATATTGTCGTTGAAGTTCTTATGTTAACTATTGCACATAACGAAAACAGGCATAAATGGATAACATATTTTTGTGAAGGAAAGAGTAATCTACAAAAGACATACCCAATGTTCTTAGAATTATTATTTCAATAATAAATAGTAGGGATGTCAAATCGGTCAATTTTTAGTACTCGGTTACTCGGACGTTTTTCCGATCGAGTACCCGGGTACTCGGTAAAAGTGTAAATAAATATGAACAAGTACATTGATAACTCACTGTAAAAAATATTTCCAGACCTTTGAAGTCGGTGGCGGCATTTTAGGTCTGTTTAATTTCTCTACTGTGTGCTATCTAATTTATATAATAGACTATATAAACGATGTTCTGTGAAAACAAATCATTAAAGTAAGTCAAACATAAGGGTAGAAGACAGCCAAAGGTCACGATAATTACTATATAAACACTCCCACAGGCGATAACAGTCATTTAGCATATTTAGAGGCGTAGGAAATCCTAATTACTGTATGTATAAGTGCACTGGACATTTTGAATTTTAAAACCGATGTTTTAATGCATTATTAAATAAACTTAGAAATATTAAAAAATATTCATCCGAGTAACCGAGTACCGATTTTATTATTCGATACTCGGACGTTCGATCGAGTACCCGGTTAACCGGGTACTCGTTGACATCCCTAATAAATAGTCATTTGCTGAATGAAAAAAAATCGGTACTACTTATTCTAAAATTAAACTAAAATAAAATCGACTGACAAATCATTTCGGCGCGTGTAGCTGTGTTCAAATAAATATGCTTCACAAGGGTCGAAAATCAAATGATCAAACTACCATTTTAAGGTATTTTTCATCTGACATGTTTAAAATTTACTTAATTTATATTTAACTAGAATTGTAAGGTTTGAATATTGTTTTAAGAAATGAAGACAATAATTTTTTCTATTCATCCACGTATCAAAGAAAAAATTGTCCGGAAAACTTAATCAATGCGCGTAGCGCATTGATGAAAAAGTTTTCCGGTCAATTTTTTCTTTGATACGTCGATCAATAGAAAAATGTTTATCTTCATTTCTTATTATTTGATACAACATTTTCAAATCAAAAAATGTAAAGTGTCATTGATCAAAAATGTAAATTATGTAAATGAAGCGGCGCGTATGAATACAAAACAACAACAGCAACAATATTTAAAATGGATGCGCCTTCTGCTGATGCAGAGGTACATGTATTGAGCTGAATTTAATAGATTAAACACAAATAATGAGTTAAATTCTGAACCGGCTGAATTGAAAACGAAACAAAAAATACACACAATAGCTTGTGATATTATTCACTGTGCAGAAAAATTCGTAATGAATCTAGTTTTCATGTAAGATCGCTGGAATATGCAACTGGACATAACTATCCAATGAGAGGCGATCGTGGACGAAAATAGTTGATATGGCGACAAAGAATAGCATGTATAAGGAACTTTTGTAAACGTTGTGGTAACTAGATAGCCAGTGATGTACTTAAATTGTATATCTGCCGTTTGGAATGCGCCGAAGGAGTTGATGTATACGTCTTACTCATAGCTTTGTTTTACGATGCTTATATTCTGATGACCGATCATGTACGTGTGTAAATTTAAAAATCATCCTTACCAAATTTGAACAGCAGTGTTACCGTGAAAATACATGTATATATGTTCGTTATAATTATTCAGGAAAAGGAACAGCCAGCAATGTTAATTGATCTCAAGCAGAGGAAATCGTTAGAAGACGCTTAATTTTCTATTTCGTGAATCAAATAATGTGTTTTGTTTCCTTTTGAAGGTTAAACTTTCAGGTTTTTATGTTTATAAAGTCGTATTTTGTTTGCTGACAATAAAACAGACACAACTTTACTCTTTGTTGACAGTGTTTATTTTGGAAATTCCCGCTCTATAAATAGTGTTAAATCAGAACAGTTTAGAAAAGTAGATCCGGCTAAATTTTATTGATGCAGGTATCATAGAAATTTTTCGACCAATCAGAAGCGTCAATATCTCATCAAACGAATAAATATTGTTGATAAATGATAAAATGATTACACACTATTAATCAATTTCTATCAATTTCACTTATATTACTAAGTTTATTGTAACTTGCCTCTAGCTATAGGCTGTTTTTAAAATTATATAAGCTATTAAAATTAGCTATTTAACTGTTCGTAAGTTTTACATATTATTAAGACTTTATACCAGAATATGAACGGACTGAAAAGCTCATATACTGGCCATTTTGTAAAAGAACAATCCGGTATTAGCTTTGAAAGCTCATCAAAATGTAATTTGATTGAAAAATCATATTTTAAAAACACACTCTGAAGTGTCTTATTATTAAATCACATCAGTGAAAAAATACAGTATTTATGTTATCGTTTTAATAATGCTAAATAAGCTCATAAAACATCAATTCTACACCAGTGTTCCGTCAAAAAATAGCCCTTGTTAGATTCTTAACTTTGATTATTATTTTTATGCTAAATTGTATAATAGTAAAAAAAAATTGAAAATATGATCTTTATTTTCCTTTCATAATGATTTAATGAACATTTAATAAAATGTACTTTTGATTTTTTGTCAAGTCGGAAACCGGACACAACTCCTTCCTTCAGAATGATAAAAAATATATATATAGAGAGAGAGAGAGAGAGAGAGGAGAGAGAGAGAGAGAGAGAGAGAGAGAGAGAGAGAGAGAGAGAGAGAGAGAGAGAGCGCCTTGGTACAGCAAAAATACTTAAACAAATGAAACAGAATGCGACAGCGATCCTAATTAAATAAATTGTTTATACTGTTAGCGCTTTCAGCCATGTTGGCTCTTAAGAAAGTTATACAAAATTTATAAAAATTAAAATCGTTGTTTGTAACGTTGTCAATGACGTCGTGTTTCTAAAGTTCATTATGACGTCACAATGTACATCAAGGTAGCGATGGTGTGAATTTTATCAATGCAGTTAGGCAAAAAATGTAAGTAATGCATAGACATATGATTAAACACATATATATGATAAATATATTTTCCGTTAAGTTTTGGGTTAAATATTTTAATGAAATAGTCCTCTTTTGTAGTTATTTTAATAAAATATTCCTCTTTTGTGCAACTTGTCCAACCTGTGGGGAAAATTATATTGGTCAGACTAACTAGCTCAACGCCCTAGTGGGAGCCCACAAACAACAATTAAAGGACGAAAAAGTAAGATACACTCCATGTTCGGAACATTTTGCGAAGTGTGGAAAGGGAACATTTAAAATATTTCCATTTTACAAAATGAAATCGCCCGAACTACAAAAGAGGACTGTTTATTTTGTTTTTAACCGTGTAATTTATTTCTTTTGTCATGAAGAAGGGACTTGTGTTTGACAATATCAATGGTTTGTGTCGTTAGCCATTTTTAGTGCTTTATATATTCAGTTTACTGGCTCACTATCTACATTTATACATTAGATCCGACACTTTAGAGATGCATAGTGGTTTTGATTTTAATCTGTGATATATATATATACATATATAAATATATGATGTTAAAGATAGAACATAATGTTTCAAACAACCTAGGAGTTCATATTGAAGATAAAGTCAAACAACTTTTAATTAAGAATCATAAAAAATACGACTCTCAGTAAACTAGCAAGAGAATATATTTCGAAACTTTCGTTTTGCGTGTATTAAAGCTTTGATATTATATACTTGGATCCCTTTCTTACCCAAGGAAAAAATGGGAGATATAAATCAACATTTGTGGTAGAGGTACACTTTTAAAGTTAATCTCCGTAGAATCTTAGCTCCAACCATTATTTGAAATTGAAATACACAAGCACGTTGTAGGTACATTTTCCTCCTTCTTCTGGTCACTGAATTTTGCCACAATCTATCTTATGTGAAAAGAGAAAAAAATACCACACTGTGTTCATAGCTTCGAAATAGAATACAAACGGCCAGTGAGTCTTCCTAATTATAAACTTATGTTGTTTACCTGATGTGAACTGGTGTGATCTCGCTTATTCATTCATAGTGTTATTCGTCTGTGTCACGCGTGTCATGTGACATAGATTTCGGTTAGCGTGTTCGAACTTCGACGTGCCTTTATCTACCGTTTACTTTCATTTTTGAGAATAATTTATTTGTTATTTTTTTACTATCAACGGATTTCTGATCGCAAAGTTTCCACCCAAGTGGGGAGAATTTGGTAATAAATAAAGTCAGATGATATGACTGCGATTCCTGTCTGATCTGCTCAATTGCATCATATAGATATCGTCTGTTGTAGCAAGGTCCACCATTTTATCTATATATTTTTAACGAAAATCACCGAAAAAGAATCAATTAATACAATTAAAAAAGATTCAAGCTACGAATTCTAATCGGGACGTGTCATTTTTATTCACTCTTGTTTTTAAATCAAAAACATAGATAATTTCTATAATTCGTTTTATAAAAAGGGCCAGTTTTTATATATTGAGGAATATCATCCATTTATCCACTTTGTATCAAGCCGTATTTCTGAAATTAATTTATTTATTGCTATTATTGAATTTTGAAACTGACACGAAAGTGTACAGCAAAACTTAATAGGAAGTGTTTCAATAAACAGGAAGATCGATGACTGAATGAAATATGTTCAAAGGTTAATAGTACATAGTCTATGATTATATAATGTTTTGGATCAGAGAGATTCAACAAAAGTGTATGTAAAAACAGCAAAATTATCCCTTTTCTTACTTGGATTTTGTTTCTTATAATCTGAACTTTGAGCAAGGAAAAGAAATCATCTTGAATAAAATACACATATAATGGAGTTCAACTTAGGTTAAAATAGACTTCATGAAAATAATTTAAGATAGTTCTAAATATGTAGACAAACGTAAGAGAAACTTATCGTGGAAGGCGAAAAAACATGTACATTTTCACAATTTAGTAAAAGCAAAAATATCACGATCAGTACTTATCAACGATTGTCCATACTTCTATAAGTTTCTCAGTACCTTCAGTAAAATGTGTCAGTTAATGTCTAAGTTTATCAAAAATGTCATATATTGTCAGTATTTTTCTAAGTTTTTCGGAACCGTGAACATATCAGTATTTTTCTGAGTTTATCAGTAATATCAGTATATTGCCAGTAAAACTAATGTTTAAGTTCATTACTACGAAATGGGAATATCAGCAATTACCTGGCGCAGTAGTGCATACATGTAATGCCATCTGATTGTTAATGGAAATACTTTCAATTTTACATCAAATAATGAATAGAATCGAAATAATATTAACTATTCTATTCAAGTTTAAAATTGCAACAACATAGTTTTGTCAGTAACAATATCTGAAAATAACTTTTTTTATTTCAAACTCAAATTTTCATTAAAATAATAAACACCATTCTCCGTTTCAATTTTTTAATCATTAAAAAACTTTCTGGGTAAATGAAGGTGTCTTAATGTTGCAAATTGGAATAAAGGGCTGGGAGCGTCCTCTCGTAATGTTTACATAACTCTCAAACAGTCTTGCCAGTGTACTGTAATGTTATAAATGCAAGGTAAAAATGTCCAAATCTCTCTCTCCCTCCTCCTCTCTCTTTCTCTTTCTCTCTCTCTCCCTCTTCTCTCTCCCTCCCCCCCTCTCTCTCTCTCTCTCTTTTATATAGGATTTTTCATAAAACTCAAAGGAATCGGTATGGAATTGGAACTCCGAGGATAATCATTAAAAAAGAAAGTTATTTATCTTAAAACGATTGATTAACAAGTTCATATTTCTGGTTGGCACGGATGTTAGCGCTAAGGGGTAATTGGTGTTGGAAGAAGCCGGAGTACCCGGAGAGAACCAACGTGTCCAAGCAGGCGATCGCCATACCATATAACATAGAACCACTGTCGATCACGGAAATCGAACTCGGGTCGCAGCGATGAGAAGCGAGTGCATTATTCACTACGCTACTTCGACACCTTTTACTAGGATATTTTGAGTTGTGTGTGTAAATATGAAGGGATTCAAGGAAATCATTAATTCTGACAGTGTTTTATGAAACTATTGTCAGCCAATAAAACATTACTTAAGTCATTGTTCGTAAAAACTGGTATTTGTGTTGTCTTGACCACAAACAGAAACAAGAAATAGCATGTATTTATAAACGTTTAATCCTAAATAACTAATGACTATATTTTGCCATCTATATTCATAACAAACAGTTCTGGCTGTACTAAAAGTTGCTTTAAAAAGAGGAAACAAAGAAGGAAGTTTCGTTTTCACCACCACATTCAATGTGCCGCTAGGGGTGTAGTTGATACGTTGTATTTTAAAAGTATATTTCGGATACAGCAATGATGTATCGCAGATTTGTGTCTAATATTCTTTTACTATCATATTTGTATTTCGATTACATAACAAATTATGAAGACATACCGAAATGTATTGGGAAAGCATTTTAATTATGCAAACGTTATATTTTAATTACATGTAATAAAGTGGATGATCAATTTTATATATAGAATTATTCCATTTCTATATACTCTAAACAGTTTTTTTACTGTATTTTTATTGTTCGTATGTTATTTTCTTTTAAGGGAGTACAAAAATTGTTGCTCTGGTTATTTTTGGAATTCTGAAATTAATCTCTGCGAGAGTAAGTCTTACAACATCTCTTATGAAAGTATAAAAATTAAACATCATCATAATTTCAGTTGATTAAAAAAAGTACAGTGAAGTCGCCAATTAAGCGTGAATAATGAAAGTAGCATGTCAAAAATGAACTAAAATCATCATCCTGGAAATGTTCGGTTCCATTTCTCGGTGGTTTGTAAATGTTACCTTCAAATATTTCTTACTGATCAAATAAAGAAAGACACAGAGTCTGTGTTCGTTGTATTTATAAAGTTTTTTCAGCTTCATTTTGAACAATATGACATGAAACTGTTGGTGGTGACCGGGAATTCGAGACGACCCGAAATTGGCGACTTTACTTTATTAGAGAGAAACGTATTTCTTTAAGCATTTTAACTTTCATTGACATTGACTATTAACATTTTTTTATTTAACAATATAGACTGTGTGCCTGGATACATAGGGATGAACTGTTCATCTAAATGTCCCTTTCCAACATATGGTATAAATTGTCAAGGACTTTGTAACTGTAGTAACGAAGTATGCGATATATCTACAGGTTGCAGTGCTGCAATATCAGGTAATGTTTGTTATTGTGTAGTAATATTTCTTATCTAATCAACATGGGTAATAAAATCATATGAACTTGAAAAACAGACGATCACGTATAGCATGGAGAGAAATGTACACTAAACAGACACAAATAAAGTGAAGTTTTTACTATTATTTGAATTTAGATAAATACAGCATTTTGGCATTTTTTTTACGCAAACTTACAAAATGTTTTGTTGATAACTAACAGAGATTTAAAGTGTTATGCTTCATTGCTGCTGGAGATAATTCACAATTCATTAAAGTAATTTTCTAATGGAATAGTTTTGAGGCATTGTCAATTTTTTTAAAATGCTGAATCATTTAAAAATTAACCAAGTTTTAAAAAAATGATTGAGAAAATATTATGATTATTTCATTATTTGTCAGATGCAGTAATAATGATTATTTATGTTGATTGGAAAGTAACCCAGCTTAAACCCTGCTTTAACGTTTTACTTATTATGTTGAAAATTATGTTGATTTTTTACTTATTCAAATTTTTTAAAACATACCAGTTCTAAATTTTCTGCTTTTTCGTTTAAAAAGGCACATTAACAGCCCAGGAATTCAGCCCATTGAATAAGTCTGCCACAGTATTCAATAAGAAGACTACATTTTCGTCGAACATCACTCCACACTTGTCGAAAAACAATGACCGCATTTTCATTTTCTTGTCAACTTTTGGCTGCATTGGCATCGTTTTATTAACCGCTCATCTAATTGTTTATATTATTCACAGAAGAAGGCAAGCCGTATTAATGACTATAACTTGTGGAGAACGGGGTGTAGTGTATGATAAAAATGTTTCCTGTCCAATAATCCAATGAAGTTTATCAATGTTTCATGATTAAGTGACATTAGATACGTGTTTTCTTTCCCTTACATTGTCATACTTAATTGATTTTTATTTTTTTCAGTTTTTCGGTGTTAATATGCTCCTTTTTTACACACTCTCTTCTTATTTTTTTTTTTTTTAGAAATTTCTCTTAATTTGATCACATACACTGACATGGTTAGAAAAGGATGATATGACAGATGATTATTTACAAAATTGAAATACTTTTTTTTTTATTGAAGCTATGTTGTAAAATGTTAACCCCGCCACCTCGTATGACGATTGACGTCTTGTTGAATATAATTAAGTCAAACTACAGACCTGAAGAATTAAAGAATCAAATTTAAAACGTATACAACGAAAACAACGACGACTGCCGACGGGGAAATATTAAGTAGAAAAAATTCACTGCACCCGTTAATTCTCCGGATCTAAAACCGATCTCGGTTGAATCCTATATGTAATAAATAAATAAAAGCATGGTTGATAGCATAACAACTCAGGATCAATAAACGAATGTTAAAACTGATATATATTTGAAAAATACAGTGAATACATGTATATTACATATGATATCGTAAATGTCTTGATTAGATAAATTGTTTACAGTAAACACTATTCAAAATCTCATAGATATGCAATCATTTAAGTTAATATAATTGTTAATGTATAATAAGACGGAAACTATAGGAAACAAAATTAGTCAATTAATTTATTTTTTTGGGGGGGGGGGGGGTTTGCTGTTTTTTTGTTGTTGTTTTTTTTTTTTTTTTTTATTATTTTTTTTTTATAGAAAGCAAGAAAAATAAACAATCATGAAATGTATACTTATTTTTTTGTAGTTAAAGTAGATCCAGTGTTCTGTGATGTCACACTTTTTTGTAAAACTTTCAATTCTTTAAAAATTGTGCAAGATAGTTTTATTTATTTTATGTGAATTTTATCACATGGATGTAATTAGAATTATTGGTAGGTTCAAGATATTTTTGCACTTAATTTTATCCTAAATTTCCAAATTTTTATATATCTTATGTATGCAAAGGGGAAATAACACTTTTTCTGACTTTTCTCTCAGTTGTATGTCTAAATGCTATTTTTTTCTTATTTCATCGATTGATTTTAAAATGTTTTTGTAATTTTAGTTTTCTGATAATGTTGACGTTAAAATTAAAAAAGAAAAACAAATTTCTGCCTACAAGATTTTACTTTTACAAAAAAAAATACGGTTTTCTAATGCTAAAATATGCTTTAGTTTATGTTTATCTGGCATCTCAAAAAGTGTGATGACATGTATATTTTTTCAAACAATTAATGACATTTAAGTCTATTACGTCGAAATCAGTTCGGTTTTTCAACTTTCCTTAGATAATTTTACGAGTAGGGAGCTACCTTAACATTGTAAATTATACTCATTTATTGAGTGTAATGAAAAACATTAATAAATTTCACTCTGTATAATAATGGTACTAGTACAATAGTCTGTATACTATACACACACACGAGACAATCAACATCTTAATTAAATTATCCAAAAACATTAAAATTTGATAAATTATAAAAACAACTTTAAAAAAAAACACATTTTCTAGGTATCATAAATAAGTAAAAAAAAATATGCATAACATACATGCAGCGATAAATTCATAGAACTTTTGCTTAAGATATTTCGTGTGATAAAAATAGTATGTATGCATTAAATAAGCACAATTATGGAAATAAAACCATTTTTGCCCGTTGTAAAAAAAAAAAACGAATCTTCAAGATAAGTGAACAATTCAAACGTTGAAAATTGTAAAAAAAAAAAAATTACAAAACAGTTTATATGTAATAGCTATTTACTTACAATGGATGTGTAAGTAAAAGCTTTTGCTAAGATATTTAATTTGGTGTATGATAGTAAATTGATTAGCATATAATAGAATATGAACACAACGTCATCAATGGAAAACGTGAGTAGTAAAAATAAAACGACTTATATTAAATAACCGACAAATATCACTTTAAAAATATTATAACTGTAAACATGCCTAGGTTAAATGTTTATAAGATATCAGTAAAATGTCAAACATTGATCAAAACAACTGGACTAAGAAGAAGAAGCGGTAACGTAAATACATGATTTTAATTTTGTCAGATTTATAATCTTTCAAAAGGCAAAATACTTACTTTAAATATAATTTGCATACCCAACTCTTGCTACAAAATTCCTTTATACAAAAGAGAGAGCACCTACAACAAATTGCAAATGTTCTAACTATGCTTTCTAATAAAAAATAAAAAAAATAAAAAAAAATCATCATTAACAGCTGTAAACATGTTATATTTGCGAAGAAAAACTGATATTGAGATTTTGATTCAGCTGTCATCTCTTTAATGATGGCCTTTCATTGAAACAGCTATCACCATATGAATCACATGCACTCAAAAAAATCCTGCACGTGTGTTTTTCAAGAACATTTGTTTTTTTATTACACCAGACATGTACTTGTGTTAAATTCTGCTGACAGTGGTGGGAAATTCATATTTGTAACTTGATCCAGGACATGAATTTCTTGAAAAAGTGAGATATGTTTCTTTTCTTGATAATGGTCTCTACAAAATCGAAATAGACAACATCGGTTAAATTGCATTTTAATCAATTTAATATGACACTTTATAT
Organism: Magallana angulata; assembly: GCF_025612915.1. Taxonomy (NCBI): domain Eukaryota; kingdom Metazoa; phylum Mollusca; class Bivalvia; order Ostreida; family Ostreidae; genus Magallana; species Magallana angulata. Next base: position 10,494,279 of record NC_069115.1, read on the forward strand.
GATTTATATTTTCATGAAACGATCTTTTAACTAATTCAGAATCTGTAAGATCTTTATACAGAAACTCATCAATCAAGAAGATCAATGTTTCGATTTTCATCGTACATAAAATGTTTGCAACTCCTTTGAAATATCAAAAATGAATCAGGTCTGTATATTTTTTTTTTGGATTTTAATCACCTTAGTAACCTTAATATCTCTCAGAACTGTTCATATCATTGATTACCGACGCTGCATACCGTTTGAAAGCTCATGACATTGCGCAACTTTCTAATTCTAATGCAATCGTATGAGAAATGTTAAACCAATTTTTTTGTATTTTGTTTAAATCATCGTTGTCTGTTACTTAAATGAGTTAAAAAAATGTTTTGACTTTAAATGATTAAATAGCGCTTATGACTGCAAATTTTACGGTATTATAAACTATGATAAAGCCGAAGAAAAAAGTAAAATTCACTCAACAATTTAAAGGCGTTATGAAATTTTCATTTTAAAATGCATTAAGAAGATATGAAAAGGAACATATTTAAACAGTTTAAATGGTTTTATTGTTTTCTTTAAAACTGATGTCTATCACTTTATGTATGCCAAATTACGAGTTAATGCGCAAAGAAAATAATCAACTACGATATCATTTCAGAAACAATTCCGGAGGTCATGGTTTTTTTTTTATTAGATTTCAACAGTTGGTGCCTTTTTACTACAATTTTCAAATAAATGGGAAAAAGAGAAATTATAACGGCGGAAATGTAATTTTGAAAAGAAATAAACTTAATTATAAGTGAAATGGATGCCATTCTGGGTTTTTTTTTTGTTTTTTTTTTTATAAATTTTGCATTTGATTCATTAAAAAAGAAGAATTTAATTTAAAGGGTAATCATTGTTTAGGTTTCTTATGAAGTATATAAAAAATTTGCATTTTAGATAATCTTATAATCGTTGTTGTTACACATAATTAACACAGTGTTATATTTCTTGTGTTTTGAACTTTATTATACAATAATTTTCAATTTATCTTTTTTATTTCTCGAGAAATTTAGCTGTATGATCCTCTAACATTAACAATAAGTATCATTTTACACTGTAGAGCTAAACTTTATTAAACTATAATAATTGTTATAAAGCTGGTGCACATAACTTCGTCTATCAGTCTGTGAGAGGATTTCTCATTTGATGCGAAAACTCATTTTTTTTTAATTTCAAAGATATCTTTTCAGAAAAACAAATAGTTTGTGACCAGTCTTTTGACGCCTTCAAATTTGATTATTATTCAGTCTCAAAAGGGTTTTATAACTAATATGATATATATACTCTTGGTGAAAAGTTTACAGAAGAAATCCAATTTACCTAGTATTTATTTCTTCTCTAACGTAGATACATTCCTTTTGGTGACTGGGTCAATGTTTATATAATGTTGATGGAACTTATTAAGGAACATTATGACTGGGTGTGAAGCAAACTTTTCAACTGTCAAGAGACAATGATTCAATATATTTCTACTGACCCTTATGTGACTATTTATATTGTATCAAAAATTTGACCACAAAATATAGATTAACAGTTACTCTTGAAAAGGCATCATTCAGAGAAACGAAATCTTCCTCAATAAATTCTGTCAAAATGATAACGTTTTGATTCCATTTCATGTTTCAGTTCACATTTTAATGATTACATTTTAATGTAACTAAGCGTCTGTACAAATATCATGTGTCTCATTAACATCAGCGTCAGTGCTGCCCTCTCTTGGATAGTAATACGGATAACCAAGGTTTGTAATGATTTTAACAATATGACAGACGGTGCTAATGGTTTGCAAGAATTAGTTATTCTTAATGAAGTATCTTCTTACAAACTCATGATTTGAACCCATGATTTTTTTAATGTTCACTTTCTTTTCACGTTAGATGGGAATAAAGCATGGTTTTGTTTGAAAACAATGTTTATTTCAAATAACTCAACGAGTACTCGACTATCACTTAACTTAAGCTTCCCTTTTTTCGAATAAGCTATGGTGGCAGGGGATATTTTTTTGGTCGAGGAAATGTAAGACAGATAGTGCTCAGATGTGTGATTTAATTTTTCAGTGGATTTTTAAATTTACTAAAAATTGGTGTGCATGCAGGGGATACATGGTCCCGACTCTTGAGAATTTGTAAACATTTCAGAATAAAACAAGTACAACTTACATATACCACTCTATAGAATAGCCAGGGACGGTGTAAAACATTTCTGAAAAATTGCCCTTTTTCACATTTTCACGGGTCCAGCACCACGCTCCAGACCCGAGCAACTGCCATAAACTACCATAGGATTGGTAGCTTACTGTATACCCATCAAAATAATCACCAATTGATGGGGCGTCAATCAGTTTCTTTCCGAGTGACATTTCGTGTTCTGAACCCACCCTACTTTTCAAGCACAAGTGCGAAAGTGAAAATTTCGGCCACAGTTTCTTATTTTCATTTCATATCTGATGAAATGTGCTACCAGTATTAAAGTGTCATCTATTATCAGTAAAATTCACATGAGCTCCTCTGTCCACAAAATGAATGCAATAAATATTCTAGCAATTTATACCCCTCAAATAACCAGCCAAACCTTAAGTCCTCCCTTTATTTCAAAATTTTGACCAGGTCTTTCGTCCACTGCTACCTATACCAGCAAAATGTACACCATAGTTATTACATGTGCCAAGCTAACAAGTTGTATTTAGTGCGTTGTGAACTCAAATTAACTATGACTACGGTTAATGGCTCCCCCTCTGATTTTTTGTGATTTATTTTAAATTATTGCACATTGTATCAAGTCAGAGAAAAATGCATTTTATAAACATCTATCAAGTCAAATTGATTACTGTCTTAATCTCTCAAGTAAACAGTTTTGTAACTGTCAATGTACACCTAATAGTTATAACTCACTATAGTATACAACTACATATATTGCTATTTGTGAGTTCAGTACGATGAATAAGCCACCCACGAAGTACAATATTCACCGAGCTAAATTGATCGAAAAAATAGCAATAATTGATTTTTTATATCATTATTATTAATATAGAAAAAACCGATTTCAGTGTTATTAAGCGAAAAAAACTTCATCACCATCAAATTTTGAAGGCACAGCCGATCACATTAGAAACGCGATGATTCAAAAGACACCACGAATGAAGATATCATTTTGGAAATTCCCGATTTATTATTAGTCAAGTGTAGAAAAAATCAAATGTTATATTGACCTCCTAGATAACGTCCAGGTGAATATTATATACCGATTTTCTTGTCCCTAAAGACAGAGGCGAAGTTAAGGGAACTAGTTGCTGTCGGAAGGGACAATAAACTTGTTCCGAATAGTCAGTAAATAGGTATTTTATTTTACCGAAGAAAACTTTATTTGTCGGCGATGCAGATTTTCATAGTATAGTTATCGGAATTAAATGTAGCGACTTGGATGACACAAGAGATGTTGCGAGTTTAAAACGAGGCAAATCAAATGCCGCCGGTGAACAGTTTCGATGACTTTTCAATCATTATGGGCAGATAACACTAAAACTATTTCACGGTTAGATAGAATAGCATATCTATCCGCTTTAATACATAGAGAATATTCACATAGGTATAATAAAACGTGTTTTTTTTCTAGATTCTTGGATATCAAAAAATTTGAGTGCTAGGAATTAATTGATCATAAAATAACGTTGTGTATTTAAAGTAATACTCAAATCTACTCTGTCAATAGCATAATAAATAGGTCAAATTTGTTTGCATTATGTACTGAGCGGCAAAAGAAACGTCGCATCTATTAACGCATACAGCATAGCAATAGGCAATATTTAAAGTTTAGAACCATGTCATGGTCAGAAAGTTGAAGCAAGGTGCACAAAATTATTTATTTGCATACTAACTTTAATAAATACATCGAGTAAGATCTGATAAAATATTAAGTATTAAGCTTTCAGTAGCAAGTGTGACCTCTATCAACGTTAATTACAGCAGCAAATCTTCTGTTCATGAAGTGAATCAGACGATTGACGAGTGTTATTGGGATGTCGTTCCGTGTCCAGAAAAAGGATGCCTTAAGTTCATTAGCAGTTGTCGGCCTTGGTTAAAAATAATTAAGCGTCTTTGAATCTCATCCCATTAACGTCAACTATGTTTAAAAGCTTGATTCAAAGCCGGCCAAGGCATGACTCTAAAGTTATTCTGCTCCAAAATGTCTTTAGTAGCTCTAGTCATGTGTACACGGGCATTGCTATGCTGGAACAGTTTCTGATATCGAGCAATATGTTGCACAATATGAGGTTGAAGAACTTGATTGATATATCGGGCAGCTGTCAAACTATTGTCTCTGGTCTGTCTGGACCAATATTTTGAAGAAAAAAAAACAACTGGACAGGTCAAAACCTTCTGAATAAATCAAAACCACCCCATTATATGATTCTTGGCCCTCCCCAGGAGTCTTCTTCTACAACACAATCGTCATAATACCGTTCTCCTCGCGTGCGCCATACTCTATTTCTACTATCAGCGGTCTAAATGAAATAACTGATTTCGTCAGAGAAGGAGATGCTCCCTCTTTATTGATGACGCCAATTCCGTCGATCTGTAGCCCACTGTAAGCGTTCCTGACAGTGTCTAGGTTTGTCTAGGTTTGAGGTTTAGACATTTTGCTGGACGGCGACATGCTGGTTATAAGCTAATTACCTACCACGAATCTTATTATCGCTAACTGGTCTCTAATAAACTCCTATTGTCTGTCGGGATGTCTATGCTGTGGTACGATTCGATCTTGCAAATGATGAAGAAGAATGTTCATGTACCTATCCTGAGGCTGCCTTGCAACTCTTAAGCGACCGATTTGTTTGTTGCATTGTAACGTCGACTGTGTTCATACGCCTTGTTTTTCGTGTTTCATGAAGGTGCATTCAACCGTAAAAATAGCGATTATAGCAAGTCATAGAATAGAGATATTTGTTTCAACAAATATCCGAAATATTAACAAATTTGGTATACTATTTTGAAATTTTATTTTATATATCAAGCTCAATGTTTCGACATTTCTTTTGTGGTTCATTATATGTGACTTTTCTAAATGCTATGCACTGTGTGCATGAACTGTAACTCTCTTAGAACTAAGGATATCGTTTTTAGGGAATTATAGATACATATGTAATTTGGAAAAGTGTTACAACTGTTTTGGTACATGTAGTATTGTTATGAATGTTTTGTTTTACTTGTAGCTTTTTACACCTTTTATCTTCTCACTTACACCTATAAAAGTCAGTTATCTTCAACAGATCGTCCTTTTTTCTAGAAAGAATACAGGTTATATGATAAATGAAATTAATAAGTAGGAATGATTTGTACTGTTTAAACTATAAAACAGTAAAAAATTACATTACCATTTTCAGACTGCTTTCCTCTGTAAGGTCATTCTTCTTTTCCCATTGGCAACACACCAAGATGAGTAATACTCCATTGAATAAAGTTGACATTATGGCAATAACAAGTAAAACTGAACGCTCAATAGCTGTTTTTTCTTTCTTTGCTGAACTGAAACATAAATGTATTTGAAAAAAAAGTTAAAACCATAAAGCCATTGGATTCGCATATCACAATACTTTTGCCATATCATTTTTCTTATAGATAAGTAGAAAAATACATTGATCAAAGACTACAGATCCCAGCATTTATGTATGGGACATGTACACTTTTTAAAAATATTATGCATATATTTTTGGATCAAAACTTTTAACAAAGAGTTAATAAAGAGTTGCTGAAACGAAAGTGAATCGTAATAGAACACGTTTGAATTATTTCATTTTAAGTATATTTGACGGTTTTGTTAAGAAGTACAATCCTTGATTGTAAAATTTCCATCGTTTAAACAGCTAAGACATCTTAACCTGAAAGATTTCAGGAAGATTTCAGAAAGATGAATTGATTAAAAGCATTTCTGAAAGATATGTTATTGCATCTTTTGACGAGGTTTTTCTAGAGTTGTATGCAATTAAAAATACCCCGGTAACTTCATTACTCTTGGACTAAAACGAGATATATTAGGCAATTGCAATTACTTACACTTACCAGTCTGTATTGCATGGCACAATTGCAGTGTTTGGTATATCATCTGTCTTGTTTATTAATAATCTGGTATCCATAAGTGAATTTCCTTTCTTTGTCTGTTCATAGCAGCCTGGATCTGTAAAATTATTTTTGTCCATTTATTTTTTGTCCCCATTTACTGTTTTCTCTTTCTGTGAAAAAGTAACCGAGTTTTCACTACGAACATAAAAAAGGTGCGATGATCATGTTTGCAAAATAATGTTACAATTAAAACATTACTGTTCCTTATATACTTGCTTTGAATGATGAAACTTCTAAAGAAACAAAATAAACATTTGACCTTGAGCAAAAATATAAAAAAAAAATACCAATGTTTCCCTAACGCAATCGACTGAATTGATTTTTTTTTACCACATTGAATAGAGATTTTTTTTAAGAAACTTAATTTTATCCAAATTCGTTTTCAGAAGACCAACAATTTGTTCATTTTACAATCATTTTGTTAGCCATGATCATCAACATGGGCGAAATACTCGTTTTTTAATCGGAACTTCCGCCGGAAAATCCTCCGAAAGGAATTTTTAAGTTTCCCTGTATTCTGAGTGTACAACCGTGTAAACTAACCCCAGGAACATTAGAATGATAATCGGCTAATCTTAAAGACGTTTACACAGCCTCAATTAACCATTATTGTGACTAATTGATTAATAATTCGGGATTGTAAAACATTTGTTGGGTATGAACACGGGTGATGCAACTTAAAGCCTACTGTGCATTGAAAATTACAAATAATGTACATTACCTTTGATGTTATTAGAAATAGTTGTTAACTTAAAAATAGATTAATAACTCTGCTAAATTAATGCTAAATAATCATAAAATCATATGTCTACCGTTATCTTAAAAATTAAAATGGTCTTCTACACAACGGTTGTAATTGGGTCAAGTATTTGGACTTATGCCTCTAAAATACACAGAAGTACAGAGACTGATGTTATTTGTCATTTGGCCAACACAAATTTATAGACGTGTTATCTATAAAATGTATGAATGCATCAAATAAACTAGATTTAATGGATTGGAGAAGTTTTTAAAAGTTTTAGAAGTTGTTTTATTTTTTATTAACTTGCTTAAGTTTTAATCCAATTTTAATTAAGGTTGAATGTTAGCGAGTAATAAATCTCCCAAAAATTAGGTTGATACCTGTAAAATGAAAGATTCTTTATGATGTGAAAAATTTAAGCAGTTCTCTTAAATTCGTCAAAATTCAAAAGAGTTAGTTTGGGAATTAATTTAATTAAAGTGAAATTGGGTAAATTTACAAAATTCTTAATTATCTATATAGTTATTTTCCCCCAGGCATTAAATTTCAAATTTGGGTTAATATATCTTTGTATAGACACCATTCCCTCGGCAAAGAAGGCTGTTCTCCGCAAGTGTAGTGATTTTGTGTAAACTAAATATTATAGAATCATTAAATATGATTCCACATATATTTTACATTTATTTTATTACCTTAAGATTATCAAATATCATTTATTGTTTTAATATACTTTAAGACATTTTATAAACCAAATTTTGAAAAACTAATTGATTTGAAGTATGCACATTATCATTAAAATGATATTTAAAAATATAGGTTAACATGTACAGCAACATACGAATGATAATAAATCTATTCATGCGCATCTAGTCATTGATACAATTATGGTTAAATTTAAGATAAACAATATAAATTTGTGAATTTAATTTTAAATTTGTTTTACATTCCATGAAAACAGGTATAAGAATTTGTTTACCAATGGTCATATTTTGTTTATTTTTTTTTTTTAAATTAAAGAATGAATTGGGTTTTTTATTTCAAATTTATAATGTATTTTATGTTACATGTATGCCCTGGCAGAAAAAAAAATGATTTACCTACCTACCAACCAAATTTCAAAATTTAGAGTCGGTTTAGGGGAAACAAAGATATTCTTAATGATGGTCTCTGTGATAATCTTACTATGATACACAAATAATAGTATTCAATTACTTTTCTTGCATTACTGATTTCATCACAGTTAAAAAAAAAAAGATTTGACAAAAACCGTTACGCTATATCTATATATTTATTTTTACATTTTTTAAATGTTTAGTTTACTCGTGGTTTGAGGTTTCAAAACATTATTTAAAAAAAAATCAATATCTAAAGTTAAAAAATGTTTTAAGAACACAAAAACAATGATATAATTATAAATTAATATCTATGTTAATATCTATGTTTTGGGTTGGCTTTTTTTTTCTACGAAGATATGCCATAACAAAGGTAGATTTACATTGAAAAAGAGGAAATTTTAATTAAAAATAAGGAAAAGAATCATATTCAATTTCTCAATTAAACTTGGTAGCAATATATTTGGAAAAGTTAAATTTGTGTGTGTTTTGTCGTATTATATGGGTTTTTTTAACAAAGATTTAGGCTCTATTATCTCATATTTTATTTCAAATAAATGGCTGAAACGCATTAAGAAAAGTTAAAAAATACACAAAGTGTCCAGATAGCAGCTCTAAAAACTTTGAATATTGGTCCTGTATATTTTTAATACCTTATAGACATTATATGAAGTTTTAAACCAATCAATGGTTTAGAGCTCCTATTGGTCTGTTTCTTGTAATACTTGGTTAAAATTTGAACTTGAATAATTTAAAACTTTGGTCTTCTATGAAGAAATTGGTACATATCATTAGTAACGCTATCACTATTTCCCTGCTTTCTATTTTCTAAAACGTTAAATTTTTTGAAATGATATTGGAATTAAAAAAAAAATCCTCGGCAAATATGGACATTTCTAAATGATTTTTCTATAAAAATTCAGAGGTAACCAGCGCTAGGTCATTGATCTACTTATTCAAAAGTAAAAGATAGAAAACGTGGAAGAGATACTTGGACGACTGCTTTATTATCTGGAATCAGGAAATCCTTGATTTAGAAGCATTCCATGAACTTTTAAATAATATTGACCCTGACATCAAATTTACAGTTAAAGAGAGTCAACATGATTTTTCATTTTTGGACATATGTATAACTCACGAGAGAGCTTATCAACAGATATCTACTACAAACCAACGGATACGCACCAATACCTCCATTTCAATTCATGCCACCAAGGCACAGAAAAGGCACAGAAAACGTGCGATTCCATACAATTTAGCCCGGAGGATATGCATCATAGTAAGCGACAAACAGAAAAGGAATCAACGTCTGGAAGAAATGAAAAAATATCTTCGCAAGCAGGGATACCCTATAAAATTAATCGAAGATGGAATTGAAAAATCTAAAAATCTCGACCGGAAACAATTAATAAATACTCCGTCCCCTGATGTAACAACACAAGAAATCATTCCATTTGTTACCACCTACAATCCGAAAACTAAGAATATTACACCGTTTGTTAAACACCTAAACGAAGGACTCAAAACAGATGAAAGGATGTCCAAAGTTCTCGAAAATTTCCGCGTAATCGAAAGTAAAAGACAACCTAAAAATCTGAAACGCATTCTTTGCAAATCTAACTTCCGCGATAACAATTTGCATACAGTTCGAAAATGTCCAGATCAACGATGTGGAACCTGTCCATATTTAAAGGAAGGAAATATTTTCAAAATAGGAGACCGGGAATTTAAAGTAAACTCCAGCATGACGTGCGGAACTAAAAACCTTATATATTGTATAATGTGCGGGGGATGTGGACAATACTGCATCGGCGAAACCGGAACTACACTCCGTACTAGGATCCGAGTTCATAAACAGCAAATTCTACATCCAGAATACCGTAAAATAAAAGTTAGCGAACATTTAGATATTTGCGGGAAAGGCCATTTTACCGTGATTCCGCTTTACAAGTTTTATAGCGACAACGTAGTGGAAAGGAGAGAAAAAGAAAAACATTTTATACAAATTCCCAAATCATCTTTGAACAGTGATTTAGCCAAAAATTATAATGTATCTGTATTTACTTTGCATTACTATGCAATAACATGAACGGCATTTAAGAAATGAAGATAATGATTTTTCTATTGATCGACGTATCAAAGAAAAAATTGACCGGAAAACTTCATCAATGCGCGTAGCGTAGCGCATTGATGAAAAAGTTTTCCGGTCAATTTTTTCTTTGAAAACGTTGTAAACGTTGTGGTAACCAGTGATGTACTTTAAATGGTATATCAGCCGCTTGGAATGCACAGAAGGAGTTGATGCACCACTCATAGATTTTCTTTACGACGCTTTTTCTGGTGACCGATCACGTACGTGTGTAAATTTGAAAATTATCGTTACCAAATTTGAACAGCAGTGTTACCGTGAAAGTTTATAGGCATATATGTTCGTTATAATATTCCTGGAAAAGGAACAGCCAGCCTCGCTGTAAATGTTGATTGATCTCAAGCAGACGAAATCGTGAGAAGACGCTTAATTTTCTATTTCGTGAATCAAATAATGTGTTTTGTTTATTTTTGAAGGTTAAACTTTCAATTTTTTATATTCACAAGGTTGCATTTTGTTTGCTGACAATAAAACAGACACAACTTTACATATTCTTGACAGTGTTTATCTTGGAAATTCCCGTTCTATAAATAGTGTTAGATAAGAACAGTTGAAAAAAGTAGATCCGGCAAAAATTTTATTGATGCAGGTATCATAGAAATTTTTCGACCAATCAGAAGCGCCGATATCTCATCAAATGAATTAATATTAACGTAGCTCGCGGGTTTGCTGACGTCACAATAAGAATCGACGTAAAGAGTTGACCGTCATAGCAAACTCATAATTTTATTTTAAAATAACAAATGAGATATTTAGAAGTATAAAAGAAAATATTTTAAAAAGCTTATATGCGGTTTATGACTGTTTATACAAAGATTTATAATATCAAGTGCTGAAAATTTAAAGATGTCACATACATTGTCACATTTTATTCTATAAAGATAAAGAATGAGTGTGCGTTAGACCTCTTCCATTTAAAGTCATGTTTTAAAATAGAATGTATGCATTAACTTCGCTTTTTTTTTTTAAATTATAACTTCCCTAATCTCTACTTCCGATTAAATTCTTAAATTTCTTTTGGTTTGAGATAACTGTTTTATTCGATTACTTACTTATAATGTCAGTAGTTGCCTGGCATTTTATTTTTGCATTGATTGACTCAGAGTTTAATAAAAACAAAAATAGCAATTCTCTGTATCTTTACCGCCTTACATTAATTGCATTTAATAACATTCAAAATAATGTCTAATAAGCATTAACATGTTCTAAAATGTGTTAAACAGCTAGTCTTGTTAATAAATGCATTTCAATTTTGGTGTTCTAAGAAGTAAGGAAATGATGACGTCAGGCTAACGTAGTAATGAAAATATTAGGTTTTGAGAAATCTTTGAAATCTTTAAAGTTTTTTTGCCAAAAATTGGCAGAGAACACATACTGATATTTTTTATGAATTGATTCATAATTATCTCCTCTGTTTTTGTGTTGAGTATGATTAATTTCGTCTGAATCGTTTAAAAGTTTGGAGCATAGTTTAGTTATGAATTTCTCGGTTAAAATGTGCATTTTATTATATATTTCATTGAAATGGCGTTGCTTGATTTTATTAATGACACTGTATTTGAAACACAATAACATTATTACCGCGCGGACGAATCTTAAATAAATTTTAGAAATAAATCTATATACCCTATGGATCACGTGGACAAATATTCAAAGTAGGTTTTCTCACAAGCAGGTAAACCCGCAAGCTACCTTAAATGATAAACTGTTTCCTTATACTATATTGTGACGTGATAGTATTGTTTGTATAATGTCATTGATTTTAACGTCACTTGTTGAAACGTCTGAGGAAGAAATGAAAGCGCTTACGTTTTGCGATTAGTGTTGTTATTTTTTTCATTTTAATATACATGTATATTACCGGACACTGTGACTTTATATATATATATATATATATATATATATATATATATATATATATATATATATATATATATATATATATATATATATATAAAGTTATATATATATATATATATATATATATATATATATATATATATATATATATATATATATATATATAAAGTTATATATATATATATATATATATATATATATATATATATATATATATATATATATATATATATATATATATATATATATATATATATATATATATATATATATATATATATATATATATATATATATATATATATATATATATATATATATATATGAATGATATCAAAAATTAATTAATTATTAGTTAATCTATGCATTATGCTTATATCCTTTGAGGAAAGGTCGACTAATGTGTTTGGGTAAATTGGATCACTGATCCTTATGTCAGATGTCTGTGAGACCTGATCTTACTTCTGTCGTATTTCACCGAGTAGATCCGATCTTACATTTTCATTTTTATATGAGGTTGGTTTAGTGTATGATACTGAGACTTAAGAGTAACAACTTGTCAACTCACACTTGTATGCCTCTGTTGAAAGATAAAAAACTGGACAGGGGCTGTTTTTGAACATTGAGCATTTAGCTCTGCTGTTCCGTTGAACCATGTTTCCACTGATACTATATTCCGAGCAATGACCTGTGAATAAAGTTATCAAAACACATTTCATAATTATAGACGATGTACGCATATCATTATTCAAGGCCGTCGTTTAACATGTTGATCTCCCGAGTAGTCAAATATTAATGGATATTACTTAATAAAGCTATAATTGAATTAGAAAAGATTTAGACACGCTTTATAAGTTTTTTTACTAACTCAACGATGACTGTATGAAATACTATTTCTGAATCGTGATATAAATTAAAATATGCTACTGATGTGTTTTTCATTAATACAATTAATATTTACTCTTACAATTTACGTTGTATGATTTAACAATACCAAAAACAAGTTCATTCTAATATGTTAACTTTATCTAAAGTTTTTGATGGGTATTTTCTTCCTTGATACATGTTTCGGACCATTATTATCTTAAGTGATATTCATTAATCATCAAAGAGGATTTAATGGATGTCTTTGAAAAAAATATTTTATTTTCGTTCGTTTAAATCCTACTAAGATTAATAAAAAATATGATTTATATTGTCATGTATTTTTTGCAATCAGTTCTAAACACAGGACGAAAAACCACCTTTAAGCAAGTCCTTAAAGGTGGCTTAAAGGTGACTTAAAGGAGCTTAAAGGCTATACGACCTTTAAGCCGCCTTTAAGTCACCTTTAAGCAAGTGCTTATAGGTCCTTAATGTCCAAACTTCTTTAAGCCACCTTTAAGCCACCTTTAAGCATCTTTAAGTGGCATTTACGCTCTCTTTACACTGCCTTTACACTGTCTTTAAGTGGCCTTTAAGTCAATATTGATCAAGCTGAACAATAAAGTTAAATGCAAAAGCTCTTTTATAGAGATGGAAGGGGGTCATCCGAGTGATAATATAATTTCCAAGGAAGGGGGGGGGGGTGTTCCAGGCGGTTTTAATCGTCGCTCCATTAAACACAGATCGCTATCATCAGCACCGCTCCGATGGACACAGATTGCCGTTATAAAATTCTTTATAATTTTTTGGGGGTTTCAAAATTATTGTAGGGATGAGCGCAGTCTCTGTATCTTAATATGTGCATAAAACTAATTAAAGTATGTTTGTTTCCTATTATAAATTAATCGGTGAAAAAAATCTCTCTCTCTCTCTCTCTCTCTCTCTCTCAGTTCATCCGGTTATTAAACAAAATAAAGATAATGAACCAAAAATGCATGATTTAATTTGTTAATCGGTTTAAGGTTTGTATTTTTTTTTTTCAATTTTCATTATTTCTAACTCTAGATCTGCTAGATACTTGTTAAAGATGAAAAGACTCTCAACTGCCTTTGTTATATCGGGCAGGATATTACTGCTGTGTTTGTCTAGACATAGTTTTGTTCGTTTGTGTATATCTAATTAGAGTCTATTGTTTGTCCAACTTAAGAAAACCCCTGGAACTAACACAGAATATACAAGATATACACAACAATTGTGTCGTGTGCCCAGGTGCATGTTTGTGTATATCTAATTAAAGTCTATTGTTTGTCCAACTTAAGAAAACCCCTGGAACTAACACAGAATATACAAGATATACACAACAGGTGTGTCGTGTGCCCAGGTGCACGTCAGGGTTTCTAAAGGCGTTGAATTTTAGTCTGTACGAGTATACGATAAGTCTAGTGAATAAAAGTTAATTTACATTTGTAATTCATTTTCAAAGTATTATTTCCTAGCTCTGGGTATCAAAGATGTTACGTCTACAAATTAACGATACATGTATGTAAGAGTAAAATCTTGAGGCTAATTAATTAATGTACCGGTGATCATAAATAGGGGTTGATTATTTAAATATATGTATAAGGGTAAATATGTCAAATATACCCGGCCTGGCACATCATACAATTGTATGTACAAGTCATTTGCAATTGCCACATGCAGTAAATACGTCACCGGTAATTGGTAATTTTGTTTGTTATAGAATTGATAGTTTATAAATCATGTACATACAATTACATGTAAATATTTAAACATATTGAAACGGCGCCGCGATCATGAAAACCTGGAAATTGCGGGAAATTGAACAAATACCCTAATAGTATCAATGCATTTAATAAAAGAAATGATTTCATTTTCTTTTTAATTTTTATAGCTATAAATAAGATGAACGTATATCTACTCGGTTTAAATTTATTAACTAACGTTACATGTCAGAAAGCCTACTATAGTGAACCTAACGGTTTCCATTTAGGTATAATATATTTTTGTTCACTGAAGACCAAGTTCCGTATTTCATTCTAAATACATGCATGCATGTAATTTATAAATTAGATATAATTGATTGTTACAAACTGAATGGTTTGTCAAAATCTTTTCAAGTGATTCAATATCCACTGATATATAGGATATAAAAAAGCTCATATATATGTAAGTTGCCGTGGCGCAGAGGATGTGTGGTGATGCTAGTAAACTAAAGGTCCCGGGTTCAATTCTCGCCGTGGCCGGTTTTTTTTGTTTGTTTTTTTCATTTTTCTTTCTAGAACAAAAACCGTTTTAATACCTTTTCTTTCATAAAGTTAATACATTTTGTTGGAAATTAAGCACAACATTGAATTAAATTTTTTTTTAATGGCTTAAAGGTGGCTTAAAGGTAGCTTAAAGGTGGCTTAAAGGTGGCTTAAAGAAGTTTGGACATTAAGGACCTATAAGTTGTCCTTAAAGGTGGCTTAAAGGTGACTTAAAGATAGTCTTTAAGCTGCCTTTAAGCCATCTTTACGCTTTCTTTAAGCCACCTTTAAGCAATACATATAGCTTAAAGGTAGCTTAAAGGTGGCTTAAAGATCGTCTTTAAGCTACCTTTAAACACCTTTAAGCTATCTTTAAGGAGGACTTAAAGATGGTCATTCATCCTGTGAAAGTAAATATCTTTCAAACCATTACAGTTACAATAAATATTATAAAATCAAAAAAATAAATAATAAAAGACGTTTTATGATGAAATATGTAAGATGTAGATTATTAGTAATTTGGTTGATGTTTAAAAAACATCAACAACAATGTTTTCCATATAACAAATATTCATTGAATTCACAATTCCTTACCATGAACAATATTTTGTGCATATGCACATACTTCTATTGTTTCATTTACAAATGTATTAATGACACAATGATATTGTAATTTCTTAGGTTCGTCGCACTGGGTGGCAAAAGCCGTGCAGTTTTTCCTCTCGGCAGCTCTATTCCACTTCTCTAAACTGTCTGGACAATCTTCAACAACCTGTACTGTTTTTGTCGATATTGGACACGATTCACCATTGGCCTTCGACATCTTTTGAGTAAATAATGAATGGTTATGAGTTGGTGTCCTTTAAAAAAGACTGCAATACGTGTACAAAATGCAGGTGTTTTTGACGGAAATATAAACATAAACATAAAATCATTAAGGTTATCCGATATTCCTTTAACTCGTAAAATCATTAAGGTTATCCGAGATTCCCTTAACTCTAACCCTCTAATTATATCATCAGATGCGCTGGAGAGACCTCCCCCCACATTTCAAAGCGGGGGGTTAGAGTCGGAGAATTAGCTTTAAGGCTTTAAAAACTGATGAATGAAAAACATATTGATTTTTTAAAGATAAAAATGAAAATCTATCATAACGATTTTTCGATTTTTAAATATAGAAATTATTTACTATACATGTATTTTAAAACGACGTAAAATCAACAAATGGGATTGGTCCATTAGAAATCATTTTACGTTGGCAGCCGCTGAACGCATATATTGCCTGTTGCCTTGTTTTCACTTTCATGACATCAACCTTTGCTCGAAATATAACGTTACTCACGAGCGAAGCGAGCTTAAAGAACCAATGCTGTGGAATAATATTGTATATTTAAAATCTTAAGACAGCTGGGTGTTCAACAAAATTAACCATCAGATCTGTTTTATTTTTAATTAATTAATTGTTAAGCGCTATAACTTATAAGCTGTAAAAACACTGTGCCGGATAAATATACCAGTGCCAAGGTGGCATTTTTGAGTATATAACCACTTTTATTTTTAATGTGTTTCACCTGACAGGTGAGATATTTACCTTTAAAAATTAATACCCCATAGGAAAATGATAATTCCCATAGGAGAATTGAATCTCCTACAGGAAATATTGACAATACTATAGAATTTTTAAAAGTCCTATAGGAATTATATTTCCTATAGGAGAATGGTATTTCCTGTAGGAATTTGAATCAGACATGTAGTTTTCCTACAGGATATTAAGTTTTCCTATCCGGCACAGTGGTTGTTATTAAGTAAACCAAATGTTCAAATATCTAGCATTCAAATTTGTTTATTTTCCTATATCTCTTTACAGAGCTCTTCATTTTAAGGAGATCAATAAAGTCTAAAACTGGCATCAACTATCCAGCTCTCTTAAATATATTATGGCTTAGATAAGGAGATAATATACACACAAGCTTATATGCTTTTATATATATTGATCCGAGCTAATATTGCATAATGTAGGTTAAGAATGGATATGTCTATGGGATGTATAGTGGTTTGTGTTCATTGCTCAGCTCGCCCCTACGGTAATGCCATAAAACATATTTTATCATACTTAAAAGTTACGTGAATGGCTCAAAAGTCAGTAGGGACCGTTTTCCCGTTATGTTAGCCGTTTTTTTACAATCCCACCGTCTTTAAACTTGAGCATGTACTTACGGAGTGGATTCCCGATCCCACTTCAAATAAAACGCGTACTTGATATTGCTAGGCTGGTTCCTTGGTCTGCCCATAATCCTTTGCAAGAACCAGTCTAGCTCATTTGCAAGCTGATTTTTCCCACCTCATCCAGTTTAACCTCGCTCACATAATTTCTGCATTGCCTTAATGTTCCACGTTATAGTGCTAAGCGGTGTCATTTTGCGATTCAGTTGCATATATTTACCACAGTCCCTTCTTTGCGATTCATAAAAGCATGACCGTGTGGTCAATTATGAATTATACTTATCATTTCACATGACTTTGTAATAAATATCAAATTAATATTTCAAAGAAAAGAAAAACAATATTGAAACCATTATCTAGTATTATTTTTAACAATCAGCTCTATGTAATATCCTGATCCACGTTCTAAGAAATCAGCCAATATGATAATTTAACTACATATGTAAAAGAAATAAACCAATTGAATTGTTTGTCCTGCCGTTGGGGGTGACTGATTTTTATTTATAAGTAGTTCAGAGCAAAGTAGCGATTGTCGTCGACCTTTGGTTGCGACCCGATACCTTGTCCTTTGATGGCTATCACAAACACTTAAAGTCTTCTAGTTTGATTAAAATTCGCCCAGAACTTTTGAATTTATTTTTGGTTGCCGATGCAAATGACAATCCACTTATGGAAGAGAAAAAATATCATAACGCAAAAATAACGTTTAATGTTTTTCGAATTGTTCAAACTTTAAAACAATGTCGAGGACTTAATAAAAACAGATTTGAAGTGAGTAAAACCTGTCTTAGAAATAATCCAGACACCAACATTCCAGCATCCTTGGTTCTTTCATCAACTGTCATTCTGTCCAATTTAAGAGTTTTACTTAACCATTCATACTCAGCACTCGAAAAAATACCTGTTTTCTCTTTTTATGTTTCATCACAGGCAATTGATTTTAATCAGTATTGGTCCATTCTGTTCGCGCAAAAAAGACATACAGGTTACAAAACATTGTAAATTTCACATTATTTAAGGACGTTGTTCACTCAGGGTTTGAGTTCTCAAATTTGGATTGTTACAAAGTTCAATGTCATGAGTAAAATTTGTTCTAAAAACTAAAGGTAGTCATGAATTGAATTATTACTGACAGACCATTCGATATTTTTACAATATTATGGAATTATGTTTGACTTTTGGCAAAACAGAAGAAATTCTAACTAAAACTTTCAGATTTCTGTAATATTCAAAATTAAGATTTTATCTGTTATACATCATAATTTTGCATATTTTCTATTGGTCTTGTCTCACTTTTTCGTTTAGATTTGTAGCGTGTGCCATTCGAATATTGAAAATGCTTAAAAACAATAAAATACACCATATCTCAAAATTTTGATAATTGACCTCGTATAACTTTTATGCCTGTAGAGTAAGGTCAATATACAGGTTTAATATTAATGCTATAAATGGTTTAGTATGACCATCATTCAGTTTTTTGTTTGAATCAATAATGGAAGGTAGGAATTTGAAAACTGATAGAGAAAATTCGTATTGGAATATTCATGAAAATTGTAAATGAAAACTTAATGCTTTGTGTCTGTTTAGTGTATCTGCCTTTCATTAACTGTATTTTATTTTTAAAAGAGTTAAGCAATTTTTATTATTTTCACAATTAAGAAAACTATAATCATACTGTAAAATATTCAGGGACTTTTCTGAAATTCTCAAAAAATATTCAATAGCCATTATCTCAAAAAGTAGGTCATTGACCTACTTTTTAGAAAGTAAAAAATGCCAGGGGTAGCACTGCCATGAAGGGTTTTTAACACAAAATAGATGGGGTTTTTATTATCATAAGTGGATTTTTTTTTCATGATGGTGAACACTCTTAAGTTCTGTTAGATATTGATTAGAGCGTGTTGCCTTTGTTGTTAACATGTAAGTTAATACACAAACTAACATTGAATTGTACGAGTCATAACAAAAATGAGACAGAAACAATGACCTTACCTCTATTTTAAGAAAAATTAGTATCATATATGCTAATGTGAGTTTGAGATTGATGATGGGCATATTTTTAAAAGTCCACTCTTTTATCATGTGTACCCTGGAAAAAAAGAATATAAAACGTATATGAATGTTAACACCTTAATTTCATTTTTAATTTGAAATTGGTATCCGTCTGGCCTCAATAGTAATGTTAACATAAAGCAAGCGTTGGACATCAAAACTTTAAAGTGTTAGTTACTGCAAAACCAATGCAATTTCAAAGTAAAATCGGATAGTACATTACTGCCACTTCGGTGCATTATCACGTGTTGACTATAAAAAGCTGACATATTTCTTTGTACAAAATGAAATACAACAATATTTGCCCGCGGTTTCCACAAAGCAGAAACATATCAGAGGAAAAATCTATGTTTTGTAAAATCCACTGTTAGAATCCTGTATTATCATCAAAGTATTCGTTTAGTTCTCTATTTGTACACAGTTTGCACGGAAATGGCATGCTTCATCAAAGGAACATCTAACACGGAATTCTAGCAGCACTTTTCGAGCAAAAATGTATTCAACTGTTAACACGTGCTCATTATGAACTTCAAAATATACGGGTAGTGTTCAATTCTCACACAATCACACCAAAATACTTTATAAGAGTTCTTAGTTTATCTTATACTTTGAATCTGTTAACAATGCCTTTCCATCGAAACACACCATTCCACTTTCAGAAATGACGTTTTAAATGTGTTAATCTACGTAATACAATCTAATTTCTAAAAAAAATGCCTCTTGTATTTCTTATTTGATTTTGGCCTTAAGTGTACTTTATCAAACGGTTTATGCTAGATACTTTGTGGACAAT
The DNA here is from genome assembly GCF_025612915.1 of Magallana angulata. Lineage (NCBI taxonomy): Eukaryota > Metazoa > Mollusca > Bivalvia > Ostreida > Ostreidae > Magallana > Magallana angulata. Next base: position 10,514,484 of record NC_069115.1, read on the forward strand.
CAAAATTTTATAAATGCATATGAAAATATTTTAAAACGTTGGTAAATGACCTTTTTCTGTTAATATGGACCAATCCATAGAAATGTCAGATTGATAATATTGATTAAAATGTGTTATTAATTTATATTACACCTATTCATTTATTTATTATTTCATTTCTTTTTCGAATTAGAATTTATCATTTTTAAGGATCCTACAAATAGTGATACTGCCTACATAGTAAGGGGAGGAGAATGAAGATTGAAACACAACATTTTTATGATATATAAGGATTGAACAAAATTAATAAATTGATATAAATAGAATAAAAAGATTGTTATCGCCATATGTACATGTACGCGATTATCAATTGAATAAAGTCTTACCTACAACCTTGTGATTCACCATCGGTGTCATTTCATTTAGTCGATAATCTACTCTATATATGCAAGAGATAACGATACTCTATGTCATGTCAGTCAAAACCAACTGTTTACACAAGTAATAAATGATTGCAATGGATTTTTAATGACTGTTATTAAAAATATTTTCTGTATATATTTCATGAACTCGTTTTATGATTTTTGTGACAGGTAATAGTGAACATGTTTATACATTGAAACTATGTGCCTCATTTTACACTATGAATCATTACGAGTTTCTTTAACAACCTGTTAGCACGCAAGCACTTTCCTTTGGTTTTAATAATTTCTTGACTCAACGAGGTCAACGAAGTTGCAAAGAAATATGTCAGATAGCGTTGAAATTAATTCATTTACATCCTTTTTACTTTCTTTTATACTCTCTTTTTTCTCATAACAATGTCTAAAAAGTGTAGCTTGGGACTTATTAGTCTCAAAAGCAGGCTTTTGGTCATTTTGAAATTGTATCAAATTTTAATTACGCAATTAAAAAAAACAACTAAATAATGTGCATTAATAAAAATTCGTTGGCGCAAATTTTAGTGGATTGCTTGAAATTGTCAGGTTTGTGGGAACGTAATTTTGTGTATTATCTTATACCGATAAGAGGAAATAGACTTTATAACACTAATTTTATATTCGGGGAGGACGTTAATTCGTGGATGAGAGGTATCCACGAATTCCATGAAAATTAAGCCACCATAAAATCTAATGGTTTCACAGTATATTAATATATTAAGAAGGTGTTATGTCACATATATGGTTTTAAGTACATTGTGATTTGATAACGCAATAAGATTAAAAGGTAATCTACTATGAAGTGCAATATAAATATCGATAAACGTCGCATGCAGTATTCATGATTTGTTTTGGTTGCCATTGGGTTAATTATTGTTAACAAAATCTTTAAGTTGAAGATAATCTTTTGTTGTCGAAATTCTTAATAAATTTTATTATCAACATGACAATGAACGTCCTGCTTATTTGTCAAATCAAATGTATATGGAAATATCTACATTGCAGGCGTGTTAAACCTATTTAAAACATGTTTCGTTCCACTTTTTTTTTTTATCAAGTAATCCTTGTGCATACGTACGGTAGATTTCATAGTCCTTGGTCACACTAAAGTCCAATGGCCACAGTTCGATTTTGTATGAGTACATTAGTAAGTTTGGACACGTTTTAACGATCAATTATCTATTAAAAAAAACAACCAAAAATGGACTATGCACAGGGGTGTTACGGAAGCATGTGGTCCCTGCTGATGAGGCAAGTAACAACATTGTCTTCGTTTGTAAAGCACATTTTATGTAGGTGAAAAGTATCACTCGCTGTGGCCTTCAACTCAACATTCAGGTATATCGACGACGTATTATCAATTAACAATTGTTATTTCCATTCTTACGTCGACCCGATATATCCCAGTGAACTTAAAATAAAGAATACCACAGAGTCTGCGTCATCTGTTTCATATTTTGATATTTTACTGGGAATGGACAGTGATGGTAACCTAAAAACAAAACTTTACGATATACGCGATGACTTCAATTTTTCTAAAGTCGACTTTCCTTACTTATGTAGCAATATACCTTCATCACCTGCATATGGTGTTTTTTGTCTCTCAGTTAATCTGATACGCAAGACTCTTCGTATGAACATTTTCTAAGGCGAGACAAGCTTCTCACAAACAAGTTGACAAAACAGGACTATCAACAGTCTCGTTTGCAGGCATCTTTACGTAAATTCTATAGACGACCTTGTCAGCAAATACAATCTTCCCCTTGGTTGCATGATGACTGATGTTTTTCATACTAATTGTTCGACTATAATTAATCATCTTATTGTCTACGACTTTTCCGGTTTTTCCTGATTACGACAAAGAGCACACGGCGGATGTGATCGGTCAGCAGAGGATGCTCACTCCTAGGCACCTGATTCTACTTCTATCTTTTAGGATGTTCATGTTGCTCTCTTTTGAATTTGTATTTCGTTTTATGGCTTTTTGAGATGGTTAACAGTTTGTTATTGTCATTTTGTCATGTACTTCCGCAAAAAACCCAAATCTTAGTTAACAAAAATTTAATCAAATATCAACCATCAAAACGTATGCCAAAATCAGATGAAAAATACCAAAGAAATTTTCTAAGAGATTAGATTGTATTACGATGATTAACACATTGATGACGTCATTACTATAAGTTGAATGTCGGGTTTTGATCGTTTATCATAATATTTTCAGTGCATAATGAATTAATTTTTCATGGTTCAAACCCACTCAAATTTGGTATATTCGTAATTCTTGATGTATGCTATCATGATCTTTAAAGAAACGCTTACTATGCTAGCCAAAACACATGTTGACATATTATGTATGAATATGACAGCTAAAGTAAATAAGTTTTTTATTAAATTATGTGATTAAAACTAATTCGATTGTTGAATATAATTGTCATTTCACTTTACTTGACTTAAAATGCGTTAAAACATGATTTTAAATCAAGAAATATTGGCAAACCATCAATCAAACTACACTAATATAAAAGCTGATAACGCAAAATATTCAAGAATGTTGCCTATGACGCCATGCAGCAATTGATAGACCTTAAAGTGTAAATTGATAGACTATGTGAGCTGATAAGGAAAATTTTTAATCCAGAAACTATTTTTCATATAAGCAGCTGAAAGTTAAGGGTCTCCGTTTATTACCGGTATATCCAACTGTGATAAAAATCATTTACTGTATTTTAAAGAGCCAAACACTGCGTTCAAAGTGCGTTATTATTGAAGATTCTATTGCACATAAATATTTGTTTCCAAAGTGCCTTCATTTGGTACACACAATTTGAAATTTTTTAATGCGCTTTTAAAGTGCATTATAACATTCATATCCCTCAGCCCAAGAACAACTTTTTAATAATCAAGATACCGTCGAAGCCTTTATCGCCAGATTTTGCTAGAATGTATTTTAAACAAGGAAATGTGTCGGGTGTCACCATTTTAATCGAACCAATAAAACCATTTTTTAAATGATAATAAACAATAGTGGGATAGTAATCAGTACTGATACTACAACAATCATTTTAGTAACTCGTTTATCTTTCACTCTAACCCGTGTTCCAGTCACGCTGTTGATTGACATTGAAACGTCTGCAAATGTTTGCATTGTTGATTAAAGTATCAATCACTATTGAAGATAAACTTAATCAGATATTGATTCTGATAACCGTTTGTTATTGACGGTGAACGTTCAGTATGTATGTTGAATACAAGCCATCTGTATGTAACAATGCAGTTTTCTTACTGACCGATGAACTCATCAGATACTTATTTTATAATACACGTACATTGTCCTTGCTTTATTGTTATATATTAAAAACATCACTATACATTTGTTGCTTAAATAGATAAAGAAAATATTAATAAAATCAAATAATCACTTGGCTACAGTATACAGTATGAACTTTTTAAAAGTGAAAAAATGTAATTCTAAATTAATCAAAATTTGTATTCTACAATTTATAGATTATGTTACTATGCAAGAAAACTGTACGACCAATTTATGTAATGATTTTTTAGTCTAATAAAAGTAATGATATTGAAATCTATGCATGACATTTTGGTTAACATCTGGTATGTCTATGTATGAAGAATGGTACATTGCAAGCATAATTTGAATAGTAAGAACACCAGTGATCATAACGATTAATATTACACACACATATGACCAAACAGAGGTTGCAGTACAATTGATAATTTCATAAAACGTCGTTATCTGTTTGGTTTATTGAGGATCGTTTTATTTTTACAATTTCTTGTTCATTTACAAGAAGCACTAACGGGGGCTAATACGAACTATTACTCAGACCAGAAATTAATGCAAAAACCAATATAACCTTAAAAATATATGAAATACAGTTATATAACAAATATTGATAAAGTGACTTAAAATCGAGTAGGATACGGATATCTATGTAGCAGGTTAAAACAAAGACTCTAGGTGAATGTGGGACATACTTTGAAATCAAGACATATACCACCAATGCTTTTTTAATGATGTTGCTGTCTTTTTTTTATCAAGAGCATTTTAGTCCAATACTATTTTAGATGTATCGACCTTTACGAGGGAAGATGTACCCAATAGAACGAACCCAGTCTCAACTGATCATGAGTGATACACCTACCAATTTTGGCGGTAGGCGCCTAGGTTAGACAACAATATAACATAATTTAAGGGTTACTTATTGCCTTAGCTCGGATAATCTGACGCAGGTTCTGCATTTTTTCTACAATTTCGTCCCCTTCATATCCCGCATGAATCACCAAAAAAGCAATTTATTGTTTTAATGAAACATATCAATGTTATCATATTTTCTCTTATTGAGGATATTTCTTTAACTAGTACTTCATTTTACGTGAAAGAATGCAGCATGTTAAACTCCAGTCACATTTTCCTGGAATAATGTATATCAAAGTCAATTAATGAATGTACCAATATAAATTTTTGAAGAAAAAAAACCCAAATTTATACGAAAAAACAAACAGCTGAATAAAAAATAGTTGAGACAGGATTCTAATAGATAGGTTATCCTCCATGGTCCACTTCCTCAGTTTAGGGCTGATTAACACCGCACGGTGGTGTTATGGAAGCATATATAATCTGAGTTACATGTAATTCTGTGAAATTACAAATCTTAGCTATTATGTACATATTCAAATATCTAAGCAACAAAACGTAGACCAAAAACAAATAAAAAATACTGAAGACAATTTTTTTTTCAGAAATAAGTTTGTATTACGTAGATTTACACATTGATGACGTCATGACTAAACGTTGAATGTCGTACGCATTTGATCGTAAAGCATTGTTAACATATTCAAAATATAACTAATTTAAGAACTCTAATAAATTATTGTGGTGTGATTTATTGAGAAGTGAACATAAGAATACTGGGAGAGATGTTAGTTTTATCAATCATTCACAAAAAGGTATGTGAAAAGTGCTGCTAGAATCGCATGTTGTGTGTTGTTTTGATGCAACATACCGTTTTCCGTGCAAACTTTCTAAACGTTGGGAAGGTTTTACGAGAGCCGGATGAAGAACATAGAATTCTAGCAGCGGTTTTGATTAAACTGAGATGTTTTTCCTTCACTTGGTATGTTTCGTTTTATTTTGGAAACCGCGGGGTAGTGTTGTTCTATCTCATTTTATATTTAGGAATATACGTAAGTTATATATAGTTGTCACGTGATAATGCATCAAATTTTTTTGCACTGACATCTGTAAGGATAATATTAAGTTTTTTATTTTATTCAAAATAGTTATTTAATTTCACGATTTTGAATATAACAGTCAAAATAAGACGCTAAATTGTCCATATGCTTCCTGAACACCCCGTGCGATCTTTGGCACAAAAACGTAAGTCACTCTTATATCCATTATACAGTGGGTCAAAACTAGGTGCTTAGCGCCCAAACTTTCCTGGTGAGATAGGATTATAAAGTGTAACGGTTTCCACGCGGTTTCTATTCAAGATCCTCGGCTCCAACTTGGTATAATCAACATCGATTGTCGGTGCCAATGCGATAAGTACCTTTATATTTCGTCACATAACAGTCTAAACTAGGCACCAAGGGCACAAAATAGGAGGGAGGCCACACTTGTGAGATTGGATTATGAAGGGTACGGTTTCGATGCAGTTTCCATTCAAGATCCCCGGCTCAAAAGTTCGCAAAATTAAATCCGATTTTCGGCGCCAATTCAACATAATGATATTAACTAGGCATCAAGCGTCGAAACTTGGTGGTGTGCCACTCAGGTGTGAACATATTCTAGGAAATATATTTTGATATCATGAAGGCTAGGTCCAGTGTGTGGCTGATCAACACAGATTTTCAGCGAGGCTCTATGTAACCCTAACATTCTGTTATTTATCGGTGTTACATAGGCGCCTTCCGCCAAAACTTGGAGGTGTGCTACTTAGTTGAGACTGGGTACAACGTGGTGGGCTTTCTCTCTTTAGGTCCCGGGCCCCAAAGTTTAAAGCATCTGTGATTAACACACTGTAGCAAGTTACTGGAAAAAAAAACTACGACGGACAATTGTGTATCCAAGATACTCTGGTATTAGTAAATTATCTGAATCAACTTTTGGTAAGGGTAATTAGATATGTGATAAATACAGAAAAACTTTATCAATTTCAATTTTATGAAAAAAAAACATCAAATTTTATTAATGTTATCAAACAATTAAATGTATTTTGCAAAAGGTATGTAAAATATTTGAACGTTGAACAAACAAACTTGATAAATCAAAATGTGTGTAAAACACAATAAAAATATATCAATATGTTTATGTGACACAAAAAAAAATGTTTATAAATAGTATAATTTCCATAAAATTTCAAAACCATGATTTTTTTTTGGACATCCTTTAAGTCAGAGCAAATCAATTCATGGTACATTGCTTTTAATACGATTGGCAAAGCTGCTTGATTCGAACTTAAGGATAGACGAGTTTACATTGAATTTGAAGTTTTTAAATTCATTACAGTGAACACAGTTAATTTTACTGTTGTTTAATTTTTTTTCAGACAGAAGATTTACTGATTCTGGAGGTTCTTTCCAAAATAAATGATGCTTACTTATCTCAGACTTATATCTCTGAAATACCATACCATAACTTAAGTAAACTTTGACTTAAGACAACTTACATGCACAACTGCAGAGTTCAAACCAACTTTGTCTATTAAGAATTTGCTTAACTTGACATTTGCTGGAGAGAAGGTAAAAAAGGAAAGATTATGTACCATTGACTTTGTTCCATGCTCACATTGAAATATACTGTTGTTTTAGTTGAACAATTGTTGCTTTAAAAAATGATCAGTATCAAACGACTGACAAACATACGCATACAAGTACAAAAAGATTTTGATAAGAAAAACTGCACAATTGTGTTTTGGTGACTCTATCATTGTGCACTAGAAATAAATACAGGTATATTTACATCTTTAACATACGTGAATAGCCACGGTAGTAGAAATGCACAAATATACAAACGCAGAAGCGCAAGCTATGCAGCATATAGTATTTTGTCCGTTAAGCATTCTGAAGAAAATATCAACCCGCATTCTACTAATGTTGTCCCAAATTTGGGGTATCACGTAAAAAACGGTACTCACTGCTTTTAATTCAATAGGACGTACCTCTCTTTTAAGAATTGACAATGTGGTATTTAAAAAGGTTGATACAAGTCATCATATGCAATGTTTATTAAATGTGAGCATAGAAATTGAAGTTCAGACACAATTGTCCATATTAATTTCATAAATTCTGAAAAATAATTCAAGAAGAGTTTCCAAAGGACAATTCAATATATATTGTCAGTACGCTTTGTATACACTGAAACTTGTAGCAGCCCACAATGCCTTGCAACTCATTCAACTGATGGTTTGTCGACAAAAATACAGATGGCTAATTTAGTATGGAACTTTAAGCCGACGTCACAATATATAGTGGTCTCGACCTGTTAAACTCGAACTGGATCTTGTTACCCTTCGATTTCAGCCTATTCCTAATATTTTCTTTCACCTTCTTCTGCAACTCGGAATTCTGAGACTGCTCCGTTTGTAGTTTTTTTGTTAACTCTTCAAACTGTTTTTATAACAGTAGTAAATAAATTTACTACGTCGGTCAGGTCAGGCGCAGATTCACTCTGTTCATTCTCATGATCATTCAATCACGATATCCTTGGCATTATCTGGTCGAGACATATTACATGTACGTATAAATGCGGTAAAGAAAAGCCTTCGAATGAGTGGAAAACGTGCTTAACTTGAATACATGTTCTACAGGTTATACACTATTAATATGTTCTACAGGTTATACACTTTTAATATTAGCCAATGGCTACAGGTTTAAATATATTAAACCAAAACATATAACATGTCTTCTAGTACCTATGATAAATTAATTTATATATTGTTTAATCGATTTTACGCACAATCACACAGTCACCTGGTATAAAAATCCTTCGATTTCGATACACCCGATTGCACACCTGTTACTCGTGGCTGACATCTACACCCCTGCGAATGTTGTTGTCATTTAAATTTTAGACCACGTGGTTTTATGTGATCCTTCCAGTTTCGCAGATAAAATTGTGCCTTGTGTTTATAGTCTATTTTATAGAATCTAGGTACATGTGGTCAATTATGAAATCTAGACCTTTATTGATTTTAAACTTTATCTTCATTAATTGGTGGATAAAATTAGTTCTAAGAATAAATGTGATGTGACTGAAGAAAAAATAGGGGTTTTTTGCTGTTAGAACAATTAACATGCTTATTAGCGATCCCCCAAAGGATTATCGATCCGCGCCTGATCTAGTAAAAGTGAAATAGACTAAACTATTTTATGCCGAATGTTCTTTGAAAATGTATCGATATACTAAGTTTTAATACAAACAAGCACCTGTTCTTTTTTTAAAAAGCATGGTGTTGCACACCAAAAGCATCCAACATGGCTATGATTTTATTAAGCACCCCAATGTTTATATTTTCAACCACGTGTAGAGTGGTTGAACACGAACAAAAACTCTGTTCTGAGTATCATCGTTTAATTCAAATAATCGCTAGCAATATATATTGTAAAATAAAACATATATCTTAATAGATTTTCATGTTTAAACATAAATCAAAGTAGGATATCATATAAAAAACGACAATCATCTTGAGAATATTGTCCGAACACTTATAGTTGCAATGTTTCCTTTTGTTAAAAAAAACCCTTTTCTTATTTCAACATTACAAGAAAACACGCGTTGCACTTAGTTTAAAAGTTCCACATCTTTCCATTCTAAATCTTATCATTTACTGCATATGGTTATTGTATTCCATTTTGAAATATAGCGTAAGATGTAGTAAAGCATAATATCTAAATAGATGGCATTTTGGACCCAAAAATTGTTTTAAAGTGCTCTGAGACCCTATGGGTTTTAAGTATTTTTATTGAAATGACGTTACGATCTTTTGCAAAAAAACACCATATAGAATATGGATTTACACATAAAAGCGGGATGAAAACAGGTGGTTATCAGACAAAATAAACTTACATTTAGTTGGATTAACAATATACTTATACCCTAATATACCATCACGAATTATGGAAAATACTATATATTATCTTTAGAATACTTAGAAATGAGTATTAGTAGCATGATATTAAACATCTATAATTTTATTGCAAAAGTTCAAGTTTTGTGTACATGATGTATTAAAAATATCATATAGTCGAAGGAAAGTCGTAGACATATATAAATGTGCACTCAAAAGTGAGTTTTTCAAATCAGACGACAAAACAAAAATAAGACAGACTTTATAGAGTTATTTGGTCATAAATATATAGCTTCCGCATTTTTTATATCTTGAGCTCGAGTGTGCTCCCCAAACTGAACCCCCTTGCTCGTAACACACTTTACAGAGGACAATGTCGCATTCAAGGCACTTAGATATCCAACCTGGAGCTTCCTGTACTCCCATTTTGCATGCAGAACTTTCTGAAAAAAAACATTTTATCTTATTTGCATAGATGTTTATATTTAAACAAGGAATTTATTTTACTTTATCATTAATTTTGTTTAATTAATATAAGGTACCTGTTGTTATTTGATTATTGTTCATCTAAATGAAATACTGTGGATAAGGTAAAAATGTTGGGCCCCGTATATTCGTTATGGACAATCAACAATTCAGAACATAAGAAAAGAGTATTAAAATAGATTTTTTTTAAAACCTAGTATAACATAAGTTAAATACTTCCAAATTTCCAATCCTATCTCATATTTGTGTAAGTGACATACATCATATTTGTTTCATAAATCGTTGACAACACACAGAACATATATTTTGGTATTTCTATCTTTATTTTTACTTTTCTAGATGCATATATAAGATATTTTTTATCTTACTAGCTTACTAGTATTGATTGATCGACATTAATCGAAATAGGATGAAAAAGGGGGTTGGTGTGGGATACCCCAACTGGCCATATGGAATTTGTACAGCAAAATACTTCGACCAGCTAATTTTGAAATCGTCCATATTTTCTGTATTATTTTGTTTAGATGTTGACAAAAGTGTTGTATAAAACTGTACAGTTGTTTTTTGCGGAAAAGTTTTTTTATGTTCTGACCTACTTTTTTAAGAATTTTCATTTTGAAGGAATAACCGTAACATGATCGCGAATAAGATTTCATGGAATTCCAAAAAAGAATTTCTCAACAGAAATATCCATACACCTTTCTGTTTTCCATTGATAAATCTATATCACAAATATTGCGATCAATAAGGTCTAAATGCGTAATCGAAAAAAATAAAATAAAAAATACATAATTAACTTACCTGTTCTCATTTTCTGTACTCCTTTAAAGCAGTTTATTATGTACACTACCCCAACCATAGTGAGTTGTTTCCTTCTATTTAACATGGTACAGTTTCCCGTATTTATACTTTTTTCACGAAAAGCTTCGATTTAAGGAAATATAAAACCAATATCCCTAGGTCTCATGCACCCTCGATGACAATAAAATATCTTAATGCACTTCCTTTATAACCTACATTTATGAATACCATTTATTCGAACACCTCAGTAAATACTCTTTTGCAATTGATGCAGTTTCAATTTGGACACTGTATTGCGGCAACACACTTAAAATCACACTTAAAAAAATATTTTGAGAGAGGGCGGTCTAGTTTTTAAAACCAAAGCGCAATCTCAATTGTACGAGGGTTGTCCCAAAATAGCGTAGACAGGACAAATAATTTATAATCTGTTCACTGCAATTTCATTAGACTTCTATGTTTTCTTCAATGACTCTTTGGCAAACGAAACTGAAAAATTCAAATCTGTACTTTATTTATTTCTCTAGAAAATGAATAGTTAGTAACAACAAGTTTTGTCAGGCGGCGCAATGTGCGACGTCGAAAATTTCCACTTTACGTTGTTGCTAAACCCTCCACATCGTTTACGCTAACATTTACGTTTTATTTCCGAAAAAGTTTTATATATATATTATCTTTGAACAAGTAACCTGAGTGCACATTCAACATGTATTTCTAGTTTTTTTAATATTTTCTTAATACAAACGATCTGTCGGCTCCAAACTTGCCCTGTATTACTTGTTGTCTAACATCCGTCTTGCCGAAATGTGTCGTTCAGCATTTTGACGTCCATTGATATCGTTCGGGGTTTCTTTTTTCCACTTATTGTCATCATACTTATTCAAATAATTTCAATGTTGTTTAACTATTTATTCACAAAACGCATTTTTAATCGATTTTGTTAATTTCGTTTACTTCCAAAGCCACTTAAGATTTATTTCATGGTATTTACAAAATTGTATCAGTTACTACTGCGCCACCTTAAACGCTGACATCGTCATTTTATTACGAGTTAACTTTTCAACTTGTCACAAAACGTGCTATAAAATATTTAAAAGTTTTGTTATAGCCAAAACATTTTCTAAGTAAATAATAGAATTATTATCAAATATCAATGTATGTTTCATTTGAATTTTTTCATTCGAAAAGTACTTTTCCTCGCAATTTTCATTTCATTATGTTGATTTTAACTTTTTGTTTTTGACATTGCGCCGCATGCCGAATTTCTGATCTAACATGCTTTCATTTCACTAATTTAATCTCAAACAATATTTGATTTTAAAACATTATTTGAATGCAAATTTCTTGAACCCTTTGTGGCACAAATTTCATATTCCTTTGTCTTCGATTAACTGAATAACGCCACTTGTCTACGCTATTTTGGGACAACCCTCGTATATATGTACAAAATATATGTTTAAAGCAAAAATTAATTAAGAATTGTTTTCCCCATCAATTTTTATGACAATGAAATAATTTTCAAACTTTAACATATCACTATAACACTTGTTTTTTAAAATGTGAATGTCACTTGCTGTTTTCTTAGGAGGAGTTTTCATAACGTGCGCAGGATGTGCTAGTGCAACAATCTCTTGTTTATTTCGTGCAGACGACAATCCACGACATGACAAATAATCTCTCAAAGCTGGAACTTTCCAATGTGTAAATTTTTTTAAAGTTAATATTTGGTCTTCTATATTCATAATGTAAATACGGTATATCAAAATATGAGTAAAAAAATATTGAAATAACACAATTCTATATATGTCAGCGATCAGCGTCCATATTGTTTACATGTACGTTGGTTTTTCTCTATGACCTTTGACACGCATTTTTAATAAGGCAAATTATTATGGCGGAGCTTAATGTGCAATAGAACTATAAACATCGTTAGAACCTTGAGGTATTTATGAATATCAAATAATTTATGAAAATGTCGGTGCTGTATAGATATTTTGTTACTAAGTTTAAAAATATTGGTTTGTTTTGCTTTAATATTGACAAAAACATTTGTGTTTCTGTGCGTCGGGTTAAAACAAAATGGTAGATCAGGTCTCTTTATGACAAATTTGGTTGAAAAGCTGGGGCATATCGTCTCAAACGTTTGATTAATTTGAGTAACATTTTTATGAAATGTAAATATTGATTTTTTTTACTAATAATTCTCTTTGGTCTATCTATAGATAAAAAATGGTAGAAATAAGGTTATCGAAACATTACACATCTGATCAACACAGCAAACCCACTAAAGACATGCATAAACATTTACGGCTATTATCTGTTTTATTTTTCTTTAAAGTCATAACGTAAGCAAACATAGTGCAGGTACCCTTTTGCAATGACTTTACGAATCTTTTTTTTAAAATTCAGTTCATAATTATGCTTGACCATGACCCTTTTGATCAATATAGTTTTCGGCGAGCAGTCGATTAAAGTATCAGCTTACAAAATATTTGTGGAAATACGACGGAGAATCAAGTCATCCATGCAACAAAGCCAAGGTTCCCTTTTTTCTCTCTCATTTACTGGTCGGTGAATTGTAATATATAGTAAACATTAAAACGAAACTAGGTTTTGTGTAACACATTTTATATAAATTCCAGAGAATACAAAGAAAATAACCGTGTTCGCCATGTTAAAAACTAGCGATGCAAGATTGCGTAAATCCCTTATTCTGCTGTGCATTGTGCTATTAAACGGATTGGTCATGGTAAGTTCTTTAGAAACATGTGTTCTGTGTTACATTTGAGTACATGTAGCATTAAGTTATAAGTCATCTTTCGTTATTTAAAACTCGTCTTTTTAAAATAAACGAATAACTAATGATTTACATAACTGACCGAGAGCCTAGAGCTATCTAAGACCCCCCAAAAAACAATTAAAAAACTGGTACCTTCAAGTCCCCGACAACCTTTGTGTCAGGAACTTGCTTTTTATACCATAGATATCAATATTGAAAAACAAATAGCTTGCAGTCAGACAGACGTATTAATATAGTGGTACGCAGATAAATATTATTTTCAATTTTAGATTTTACCCAACATTTGAATTTTAGATAAGAATATACAAGTAAGTAACACATTTCTGTAAAATTAAATTTTATTGGTTTAAATATATTTGCACCTTTTAAGGTGTCATCAGGAAATGCTCTGAAGAACTTAGGATCGTTCATTTCCTCTGCAGAATCCCTTGCAAATGCAATTGGAGGAACATCTGGATCAGGGCAGGTTAAAAATATCTCTCTGTCTCTGTCTCTCTCTGTCTCTCTTTCATCGCAATATCTTAATTCTTCTTTCCCTTAAGGTGGCTGGGGGGGGGGGGGGGGGTTAACAAAATGGACCATTAGATCTACCTTAAATTTTTACAAAGGACTTGTTTAGCTTTAGCTTTAACTTATTAAGTACAGAAAGAAACTATAAATTTTTACTTTAAAGTTCGAATTTTTCTTAAGGCCACGACCATCTAGCTCTCCTAACATAAAAATCTGTTAATGAGTATCAGCTGACTGACTGGCTTTAAAACCTCTGTCTATTTCTGAATTAGAAGCGAATTGTTGCTTGTGATAAATCATTATATGTTTTAAAATCCTTTGTGAAGTATTTTAAGTAAATTAGCTCTTATTCCTTTTACTTTAGAAACTGGTATCGTCAAATTATTTCAATCAATAAATAATGAAAATAAGAATCATTTCTAACCTACCTATTTTATACCTGAAAAATAATTACCTCTATAAAATGATCATAGTCGAACCAAATTTATATCATATGTCATTTGTCAACATATGGGTAATAAAATCACATATCATTTTATTGGTTATTTCTTATGTGACATCGGTACATTCTTATAACTCGAACTGCAATGATACATTGAGATATTTGAGATGGTTGATGGTTGACAGTTTGTTATTTTACATACATAAATACAGTGTAACTATTATTGATAATGCAAGAATACACAATGATATAATAGGATACACTTACAAGTTAAAATTTACACCGTATATTAATGTATCGCATCATGAATAAACACAGTTATGTGCTCTTAAATCCTGGTAAACCCTACATTACTATTACTGTTGAATATGACCTGAAGCACATTTGCCGCTCTGTTCTGCTGCTACCTTGATAAAGAAAAACTATGGCTTGTGTGAAGAGCATTTATTGAAAATGCCAGATTTTTTTTTATTTAAACAATATTTTATTATGTAAAAAATATTACATAATAGGATTGGGCAGCAGGCAATATGCCTATTTGAGCCCTCTCCTTTAACAGTCAATTTGACAAACATTGATGGTGCAATGTAACAATAGAATATAGTAGAGAAAAATAAAGGAAAAAATAAGTGGAATCAAAATGCTTGGTACCGGGTATTATTTATGTACAAAATGAAAAATAGTTGTAGAAAGGTATCAGTTCAGCTGTTTGAGTGACACTGTGAATAATGCATTAAAACTTAAATCTTTTGGTAGCTAATATATAATCATGTACAATCTTAAATATAGCAACATTTTCGTTATAAGGCAAACTACTGTCCCCATATAACAATAAGTCCAGAGAGATGGGGATATCTAAGTGTAAATTACTTATTGACTGTATAAAAGCTTGCCTCTGTGCATCATAATGTGGACAGACAAAAAAATAATGATAAGCATTTTCAGATACATAACCACACATATCACAAAAAGAATTTTCACACAAAAAATGATTGAATAGGTCAGCATTTAAATTGCTTGCATTATTTCTTATCTGACAATGTATAATATTTGCATATTGCGTGTCTGTTTCCAAAGTCATAAAGTTTGTTTGGCTTTCTAAAGAATATGTTTTGTTTGGCTGTTTTGAATGAAGACTCAGTTGGTAAAATTCTAATGTGAAGAGGTAATTCATTCCATAATTTTATAGATGAAGGTAGAAAACTGTTCATAAAGGCAGTTGTTTTTATCTGGGGTATAACAAATTTAAAATCATCTTGGTGTCTTAGTGAGTAATTATTTTGCGGTGTACATGGCATAAGTATATCCTGAAGATATTTGGGAGCAAGACCATGGACCATTTTATAAAATAATATGAGTTTATGAACCTTTCTTCTATCTGATAGTAGATCAATACCCAAATCATCATATAGATCTGACCTGGATGAGTTACTTCTAAGACCTGATATAATCCTTGCAGCAGTTACTTGAATATCTTCTAGAAGTTTAACTTCTCTATCATAACAAATATCCCAAACTATATCAGCATATTCTAAAACTGGTCTTATAAATGAAAAATATATATTTTTAGAGAGCATCTACATAGCTTATATTTAACAAGTTTCAATAGGTTTAACCTTATACAAACTTTTTCATGAATAGAATTAATATGTTGTTTCCAACCTCCATCATATTGGAGATTTACACCAAGATGGATGTGACTATCAACTTTTTGTATAAATGGACCATGGACACCAAACTGCACAGGGGGATGAGATATATTTTTTCTACTGAAATCAAGGTTTTTGGTTTTACTGGGATTAAAATCAACTGCCCATACGTCAGACCATTTACATATTTTGTCAAGATCAGAAACAAGTGAATTTGTTACAGCCTATGTGTCATTGTCAACAATAACATATATAGAAGTGTCATCAGCAAAAAGACGAAGATTGTTTGATATATCATAAGACATGTCATTAATATATAATAAAATTAAAATGGACCAAGAACAGATCCTTGGGGAACACCTGAGGTAGTATGTCTGAGTGATGAGGAAAAACCTTGATCACTCAAGACATTGACATTGAAATCTCCTAAAAAACATATAAAAACACAGCTGGTAATTCACATTGTGCTACTTTTTCAAGATTTGAACAAAAAAGGTTCCAATAATCTGCCAGAGCACTTGGTGGTCGGTACAAAACACCAACAAGAATTTTTTTACAATTAACATTAAATTCAGCCCATAGAATTTCTAAACCAGGGGTTGATAAATCAGTTCGTTCAATAAAAGATAAATAACTTGAAATGTATATTGCAACACCTCCTCCTCGTCTATTTCTGTCTTTCCTAAGAGGAGGGTGAAAACCATTAATTACAATTGAGTCACTATGAATAGAGTTGTCAAGATGTGTTTCACTTATACATATAACATCAAAATTAGACATTTCAGCAGTAACAATGTCCACTTTTGGATATAAACTACATACATTGTTGTGTGCAATACGAATAGAACTAAGTTTAACATTTGGCAAATCTGAGCTAGGCCCAGGGTTTTTTTCAACACCTCCAAGAATTAATAATAATTCTACAATAACGCCGTTGCTTGCGTCGTATTTAGAACATATCAAGAAAAGCTGAACATACCTTGGAATAATTAATGTCCATGGCCTAGAATAAATTAAGTTTTTTTTTCAATCAAAAGTATCAAAAACAATGATGAACATATTATTCAGCATGGCCATGGACACAAGTAGTAGTCGGATGTATACAAAAGACAGAAAATATAGGAACCGGTACCAACAAAGAGCAACAAATTCCGGAATGGAAAAATTGTGAGAAAAAATTAAACAAAGAAAAATAAACATATATACATGACAAAAAAGCTATGATAGAAGCATGTAGGAATGTTTGCGTGTAATGGAAATGACATCATATCGTTTACCTATACAATGTGAAACGAAAGAGTTTGAGAATGGCCTTGACATTAGGATTTAAACAGCTGATAATCAGCTGACAAGGAATAGTGGTTACACTTCCGAAGTTTCCAGGATCTATGTACGCTGTTCACCAAGAAGTTCAATGGACAGCACATCATCATCACTTCTGATCAATGATTTGGGACCACCTTGCGGTTTTTTGACGAAGATAATTCCCTCATATGTCCAACACGAGTCAATTAGGCCATCTCTTTTGCACTTACGCAGACGCGAAAACATCCTGGCGCGAGTCTTGTCAGTGCCTCATTGACGAAAACCTTATATCCACTCGAGGGGTTGTTGTTGTAGTTCTTGAGATTTTTCTTATTGCCATACACGAGGGCACGGTCACGGTACCGCACGAACTTTACGATGATGTCTCTCGGTGGGTCGTTGCGGGAGCGTGGCTTTGGCCCAAGGTGATGTGAGTTACTGATGGTCCATGGGTTGAGGGTGGTGCCAGTGGACTTCAGGATTACTTTGTTACATAGGTTGAGGATCAATTGGTCTGTGTTTTCTGGGTCTCCTTTTGAGTTGTGTGGGCTTTCTGCAATGCCAGAAAATTTTAGACAATTTTTTCTGGAATACTGAGATAGATCGTCAATTTGGCGATGCAGGTCTTTTATTTCAGCTCTCATTCTGTCAATTTCAGGAACAAGCTCCATCGCCAGAGCGTTCTTGATAAGTGTATTTCCAAGTATAACACTGGTGACCCTGTGCAAACTTTCTTCACTGCTTGACGCATTCTCTAATATGTTGCTGAGGACAGAAATGTCACTGTCTGCATCAGATACAGATCCTAAGGAGTCATTCGGTTTCTTTTTTTTTAGCTGGGTTTGCTGGACCTGTTTTCGTTTTTGTGTTCCGGCATGTTGATACTGATCGTGAGTAGATGTCAATCTTTACAGACATACAATGTTCACAGAAAAAAAAGTCAAGAAAGGCTAATATTGACTCACGTTTTCGAACGAACACTTCAAAAACACTTAAAAGTCCATGGAACAATTATAAACACTCAATTCATGATATTTGATGCACTACACGCAAAAAGTAGAGAGCTCAGATTTCAGTGACCATAATGGTGTCGACCTTGACCTTTTTTTTTCAAAAATGCCAGATGAAGTTATACTGAATATAAAAATGAAAATGTGAGACTGCATACATTTAGTAAATTATCAACAATGCAGCAGAAGGTGGGGCCCAAAAAATAACCCACACCTTTTACAAAAAGAAGTTATCCATACCAATAAAACAAAAAAACAAATAATAATATTTAGTAAGGAGGATAGAAGGGGTGGAGGTGGGCAAAACTTCCGATACAAGCCAATTTGGAGCCAAAATTGCGGTTTGAGTTTAAAAAACTCCAAAAGACCCTTTAATCCTCATACTATACAAATATGACTAATTAATTGTAACGTAGTTAAAATATAATACATAAAACTATAAGCATTTAGATCACATAAATTCCTTTATATACATGTACATAAATACACTTATGAAATCAATATTTAAACATATTTTGTATATTTAAATACAATATCACCAGATATCATTACAGATCATTTAATCTTTACACATACTTTAAAGCAATATAATACAATACCAGTTGGAATAATCTTATGATGGAATATTTATCTAAAACACATAAATTACAAAACGTAAGCATATTTAAGTAAACTACAACCAATTAATCCTGGAAAATCAAAAGCGGGACTTGCATTCTATGCAAGTAAAGCCATATGTTATTATTCACATCATCATAAACCGTTTTTAAAAGTAATGAATATGGAAATTGTAGCATTGTTTTTCGACAACCTTGTTAATCGATATCAAGGCCCTCACTTGAAGCATCTTCAATGATTTTCATATTTTTCAGTTTGACCGCGGCAATGGGAAAATCGTGAGTTGGTCGTTTAAAGGAAAACTCATGGGCTTTAAATGGAAATACATCGGTATATGCGTGGACCAAGCCACAGGAACAACCACCACATCCGTTACGAAAGGCAGAGCTGGCGCAATTGAGCACTGTCTGAAAGACCTGTTTCAGAAGATAGGTGCCAGACAGGAGTTATGAACATCATCAGCATGGGATGCCTTATAAGATGACTTATAAGATGACTTACATGCCTTATTTTTGTGCTAGGTTTTTGTCCGCGTCGAATTATTCTGTAACCTGTGTATTTCTGCGGAACTATTATGAACTGGACTCATTCTGCTAGATAGATTTATGTAAGTAACGCTTTGAAGCTATGCTCTGATACAATTTGTAGTGCGTCAGACTGAACAACACAATGAAGGACATGCTATCCCTCAGTATTTTTTACAAACAAAGCAAAGGATGTAAGGATATGTATTATGTACTCATCGATAACAAAAAAAATCAATTCGTTCAGTAAAGAAGTGGACAGAAACTGGATTTGCTTATACAGAAATAGAATGGAATAATATTTTGAACTTCCATTTAAAACTCAAAAGAATCCAAATTTGAGTGGTTGCAATTCTAGATTTTACATAGAATTTTGCCAACAATTGAGTACCTTTTAAACTCAATATAATTAATTCGCCGGCCTGCTCTTTCTGTAATCAAGATAAAAATACTATAGAACATTTATTTGTGGTCTGTTTTCATGTCAAAGAAAAGTAGCTCTGCTTTGAAGAATAGTTAAGAAGCAAGTTTAATTTTTTAATGACATTTGATTAAAAAAACTTTACTTTTTGATAAATTGAAAAACAAAAATATGTTTAAGACTTCAAAACGTATTGAATCTTACAGTATAACAATTTATTTTTGCTAGTAAATATAAGAATGTCCGTAAACTTTCAACGCTCATGGGATACATATTGAGAAACCACTGTTGCTTAAGATTCGTAGATTTGCTGAGTATGAAAAGTATTTATAAACTACTTGTGATTTGTTATAAAATGTGTTTATAATAGTTGCAAGGAAATTGTAAGCAAATTATGGCAAAAGAAAATATAAGTTTACTATTATGTATCCTCCTGCATAGGTATGACTTTTTGATAGCAAGTGTTCCCTTCTCTTTCTCCACCCTCTTCACCCCCACCCCCCCCCCCCCTCCTGCACTATTTAACTAAAAATACTCAAACTTCCATGGTTGATAAAAAAAAGTATTCCAGATTGTTTGTGCATATATATGTCTGTTTGTCGGTGTAGACACTTGTCTGTACATCTGAATGTTTATCTACGGTATGTGACTGTGTTTATATCTTTATATTAAATGAAGTGAATATGTGATGTGTAAGCACTGTAAATTAAGTATATGAGAAGGTGTGAATAATTTGTACACGAAAAAAACATGTTATCCGAGAAAATAATTAAACATGTTTCATTATGTTTTATATACTTGTACGTACTACAATGCATAATTATACTTACTTTTTAAAAATATATATAGATGAACATATAACTGCATACATGTTCATTAATAATTTTGATTTTTTTTTTAAAAGTTTTGATATACATGTATTTAAAAAATATTAATAGCACTAATAGATGAATCGTCTGTTAATTTGTAAACATTTTCAAATCATAGCTCGTGCATGCATTCACACAGAAGATACTTTTTATGCACAGCAGCTAAGCAACCGGTTTAACGGGTTGCTCACTTTTTATGTCATTTAAGATCTATGCAATACTATGCGGCAACATTTAATATTTCCATCGCATTGATCAAACTATAAGAATCTGAGATACAGATGAAATATATTATATATCCGGACGAGTAAAGTAATTTCTTTAAAGGACGCGATATACTTCATTATGCAACCCATTCTCTCACCAAGAGTCGTGCTTCGAAAGCTTTGCAAGAGGGAATGCAACCCAATTGATCATGTTGATGTTCAAGACGTCAGAAATAAGATTTTAGTTTTGTGTATTACAAGAAAAAATATCTGTTTCACTTCATAAAAATAACAAAATGTACATATGTAGGTATTTGATAATCGTGTCCTATAACGTTCTCTTTAGAAACATCGAATTGACCTAAAAAAAAAATTATTTTGAGCCTGCACAGAAACTGTTGCTGGGGCCCCCACCTATCACCACCTGTTGTTTTAACTATCTGAAATGTGTTCGATTATTGCGCGGAGCAAATAATTCTATCATTCTAATCTTCCGTTTTCAAATAGAACTTTACAAATCGTTGTTGTTAAAAAAACCATTCATTACCTGCGCATCTTTTGATTAATCCTGCAAAAACAATGACCTATCTCTCCAGCGTCTGACCACGTTGCCTTTGTTTACATCGCATATTAAATCAAGAGTTATCGTTCGTTCCTCTACAAATAAAGGTAAATTTATCTAACATTTATTATATATCTTTACTCTTGGGCATTTTTCACTAAAAACAAATTGATATTGATTTTATAAACGGATAAAGTATTGGTTAATATCATTTAAAGTTTAATTGTTAAAAACCGAAACGACTTACATGTCTAACGGAAGTCGACCAATGTAAAGGGCGGTGTTGTTTGGCGAGTTGTATGCCCTTTGTTTAAGTAACATCCGTTGGAGGTACCATAAAGAGGGGAGAAATTTGACCTGTGCCGTAGTAGGTCATGAAAGCAATTGCAATAAGCGCTTCCGCCTAAAAAGGAAATTTAACAACGAAACAGAATAGTTTCGACTACAAAATAATCAAGTTATGGTTAGAGTTCACCATAAAATATTTTTTAAGCATTGCCATCGTTCAAAACATCTCATTCAACTTACGAAGCAATTGAGGATGAAATTAATTTTCCCTTTATATATTGGATACACACAGATTTTAATTCAATGTGTTTTATAATTTGTATTTTTAAGAACCATAACTGGGTCGAAAGCACGCCTTTGCACTGTTTGATTTATCGTGATGTGAACTCATGATTTTATTCAATAACTTTGAGGTTTACAAAGGCAACTTACGAATAAAGACTACATATGAAGTTATTTCTCGAACATGTTTGTGAATAGGCTATTGTTATGTTTAGGAATTTTATATTCTTCAATATTTTTTATATCTATAAATGACATAAGAATCTTAAGAGACAGTACAGCTGCAAACATGAGTGAATGACTTCAGATTTACCTATTGTATCGTTAGGAAATAAGAAATGACGTTGATTGTAGTAGTTGAAATACATAAAAATCCCTTTCACATACTTAATTAACGTTATTATGAGATTCCGGAAATTTAAGGGGCGTACAAACCGGAATAATCTTAAATCGTTTATTTGTACCACGTGGACTTTGATTGACAGTAATTCACACGTGCTGAAAACTACACGATCTTCGTCAGACTACGGTCATAAAGGTATACGAGGTTAAAGGGCTCTCTAAACGGAACACATCCTCACTTACTCGATAATTTATAAATGGTTTACCAATTTTAAGTTCATCTTAAAACGAACAGACATCAATACGTCAAATAACCCCTGAATGGGCCTCATTTAGAAAAATGAATTTAGGTTGTAGCAACTCCTATGAGAAACACGTAAAATACATGCTTACAAAATAATTATTGTGGTTATTTTAAAAACTTTGAACAATTATTACCCGGGAAAAGTAGAAAAGGCATATTTGCATCAACAAACATGTAAAGGAGAATCTTCGCAAGCCCTGTATTTGTTCTGTTTACAGTAGATACGCATGCGTACTAGTATAGAAGGCTTACACCGTAACACGTTGCGATGTAAATATGTGTATATATGTAACCTAAATATAGGTTATACGCAATTATTAATTTTAATGAAATATTAGATTTATTTCATGGAGAACTTTGTAATTGAAGTTTATACATTCATAAGTAGTACAAAAATACTATAACGAATTAGAATTTTTTTTTTCAAGTCGGTTTTGTAATAAGATTCGCCGTACTGTCTCTTTAAGTATATACTAGATGAATTTTAGTCTGTAACCACTTCGTCTTTATGTTTGTGTTTTTATATTTTTGATTATTTTCTATGTAAAACAATAACTCTATCTTGTTAATATTAAATCCTCATTTTTCACATTTTGTTTTGTTTAGAAACACAAATTGTCTTCGTTCATGCTTATGAATAATGTTGATACCATGTAGTGCATCAAAAACATTTTTAACACTCTCATGACAACAATCAAAACCAGACAGCGTAATTATTATATGCATATCAAAATAGTGAAATTTGCACAAATTACACTGAACCAGGCGGTATCCCACAACTTGATTAGCTTGTACAGTAAATCAAATTATGAAAAAACACTGATATTAAAGTTTATTTTCTTATAGAGGGAAATTAGAATTTATGTACGCAAATATCAAGCATCTAAAATGCACTCATAATAATTTAAAGTGAAAAAAAAAACCACAATAAAATATTGTGCAAACCTTCTTAGCTCACCATTGTAATAAAAGATACAATTGTATCTATTATTACAATGGTGAGCTAAAAAGGGTTGTATTTTTTTCTGTCCATTTTAAATAAAGTCTGCAAATATATACAATTATTTTGGTTTTCTTTTCTTTTATCCAGATATAACTATTAAAAGCATTTTTGATGTTAAAAAATTTTGCTTATTAACGTTGAACAAAACACATTACAAAAGTTTTTATATATATTTTTTTCAGAGGATACACTCATTCTCTTTACTCTTAAAAATGTACTTTTCAACCACATATGTTATGATAAGCAAATGCATAACAATAAGTTATATATCAAATAGATTTATAGTGTATCTAGTTTTGTATGGGAACTAATCTTTAAAAGATTGATTTCAAAATGTTGTTGACTTTTAATCCGGAACTTTGTGGAAAACCCACTTGAAATACTCAATTTTTGAGGAAGCTTGCTGAACCTTATACAACACGATTTTGATCAAAGTTTAACATTGATATTGCTTCAGAAAAATAAATCGCAAGTGTACTTAATTCACTTTTGTAAGTTACACAATTTTTGGTTTGAACATGTTTTAATGTATTTATGATATACAGTGGGTTTGAACACAAGTTCTAGCAACTAACGAGGTTCTCATCCTTCACTATAACACAGTTTTTTCAAAATTGTATTTTCACATGTCTACTTTCAAAACAAGTGTAACATATTTTCCCAAATATTTTTAATTTTGAAACAGTAAAACACCCACACCTTAGAATTCGTAAATAACCGGCCATTTATTGATATTTGGCAATCATAGATGCCAAGCTGTGGATCCTGTGATTGTAGTGTAAATAGGACTTTAATACCTTATATCGGGGGGGGGGGGGGGGGTTGCGTTTCACATACTTTGCAAAAATGGGGGAAATCTGTATCATTTTTAATATGTCATTTTCTGCAATTTGAAAAGTTTCTTATGGAAAATGATACAGGATATAATTTCTGCGTATTTAATTTTTTGCGATTTAAAGAAGTCGTGAAAAAAGGGAAAATTACTGGATATACGGTATATTTACTCATATATGTACATTCAATATTAAAGTTCTTTAATTTCAAACGAGGGATATAATTTGTACATGTAAATTTATACTAGATACACATTATCCCTAACAACTTAACACACTATCATCAATAATTCTATTTTTATAGGTTGTGAGTAAAACATTTAAGAAAAACATCTTGGACATGAAAATATTATTTTATGGGATTCAAAAAAGTATAAGGGCTATCTATAATTTATAATCAAAAAGCATAATTATTTAAAACAGTAGTAGTCGAATATTATTGTACTATTCAAAATGTTTTGTTTAAGCTATTTTGAAGGTATGGCTTTTTTGCTTATTTTTCCGATTCTGTAAGATAAATATGAAAATCTTTATTGATTGAGGAACTCTATTGTTTTCAAAACATATTTTTATTTCTGACAACTCGAAAGCGTTAATCATGATATGTCAGTAATTCCGATAACCTAAAAACAAGGAAGGAAGCTCTGACTCCTTTGCCGATCAGAATATCTAGCAGATCAAAACTGGCTCTATCTAATTTGTTCATGTTTCGAACAAATGTGATACTTCTTTGCAACAGAGATGACTATCGGAATGTTAACTGGACACTTTTGTTTTTGTTTGTCTGTCTCGGTAGAAATCATGCGGTCATTCCAATTTGTTCAGAGTAAGTATATTGTTTTACTCGCAACAGAAATAAAAAATATACTGCATCATTCACCAAAAAAAATGATAATGTAAACGGTTGTAATCATACCGATCAAATTTTTTGTTATATATATAATTTTATTTATCAATTTTTTTTCCCATTTATAGGAACTTCAAAGGTTGTTGTTTAGGTTATATCTGGAACTCTACAATCAATATGTGCGATAGTAAGTTTTCAAATTCTATCTGTTTATAATTGATCATTTAAAAGCAAACCATAATATTACCAAGTGCCCTATTGAAAAATGTTTTTATTTGAAATCGATGTAACAGTAACAAACGTGCGGATTAACATAGTCTATTCACAGATTGTGTTAAAATGTTGTTACAGAATGTATATCTGGGTATACAGGACTAAACTGTACATCAATATGCCCTTACCCTACTTACGGAGATAACTGCCAACACATTTGTGACTGTAGCAAGGACGAGTGTGATTTGTCTTTGGGTTGTAATAGTTTAACATCTGGTAATGTTTCCCTCTAAATGATAAATTTTACAAATATTGCTGAACTTTTACACAGCGAGCATTGTTAATGCTTCAATTCTTTTTCAGAGAAGCAAACGTTTTACTTATCCACAACCAAATTTGACAATCTTTTTAGTGAGTTTTTTACAATAAGGAATACTAAGCCCGATTTTTTATCAAAGCACAATATTTCGTTTCAAAAGAGAGAAAAGATTGTTCTTATCATTTTTACAATTATTATTATGTGCCTGAATAATATTTGCCAAAATTGTTGTTTGGTTTCCCGATAAGCGACGACGAGAGCCGGGGAAGGCGCCAAGTACAGTTCAAATTATTCCGGAACACGGCTTTGTTTATGAAAACATTGATAATTTTGGTTCCCCTTCTTTGGAAATCCAATAACTAAAGCGATGTCTTCCAATGTAACCACAAACAATGGTTTTCTAATTTTTTTTTAGCTTGGAGAAAAGAAACCTGATACCGAGATACTATATTTTAGTTCAATTTATATTTTGTTATGCTCTTTTAAAGGCGTCTGAGTTTTAGCTAGAATTTAAAATTTCAATTTAACTTTGTTAATTTCTGCAATTGATCTAAAAACTTTATTGATTTAAGACTCCATTTGTTATGCTACTTCACTCTCTCAAGTATTGGATTACAGAAATATTTTCTTTTAATTGTAGTTAATAAGCGCCGATTTTCATATTTGACATGCAATTATGCTACTGTATCTAAATCTCTTAGAGGTGATGATGCTCTTGAACGCACAATTTGTGAAGATTTGTATACTGACAATGAGCTTAATTGAATTAAAGTGATTTGTATTCGATTTTTGATAAGCTGCATTTCTGTCAAATATTAATCGAAGTCAAATTATTGTTTTTCACTAATAAATTCA
Source organism: Magallana angulata (assembly GCF_025612915.1). Classification (NCBI taxonomy): domain Eukaryota; kingdom Metazoa; phylum Mollusca; class Bivalvia; order Ostreida; family Ostreidae; genus Magallana; species Magallana angulata. The sequence goes on from NC_069115.1 coordinate 10,541,484, forward strand.
TACCTTTTCTTAGAAAATGGTTTCGCTTCTCAAGAAAAAAGCGTTAAGATAAATACACTTGTTTCCAAACCATCTTGCTTGGTGAATTCATTCCATCTGCTCAACAGTTGCATTTCTGATCTCTTGACATTATTCAGAACCGTCTATTCGTTTGATGACCCTATTTAGCATATATTAACGACCTCTCTAGCATATTTTCAGTCTGCTAAATTTTTGAGAAAAAAAGTCAGGTTTTAATTCGCTACTACTGCCGTTTAAAATGCTCAACTGTTCATTTCTTTTTTAAAAAATCACATCGAACGAGTAATTATTACTATTCATTATAATGCTTGATGCACGTGTTCAAAATCATTATGTTTTTCGGATGTGTTTTAATAAACGACACGTTTCTATCGGTTCCCTGCTTTTAGCTGCTTATAAAAAGCGTAAAACCAATTGAGTAAAACGCCGCTAATATCTGTTCAAGAACCCTTAAGATCAGTTGGTGTGGTCCAGGCAGAGCGCAGTTCACGAAAGATTTGTTTCCTTTTACAATATGAGCTTTATTTGCCTATCACCTTTAAATAAGCATTACTCGCTTTTCTGAGAGACAGTGCACAGAACGCGCAACTGCACGGCGGGCCATTGAAATACATTAATGGCCTGTATAATAGAACGAGATAAACCCGAGAGTAAGAGACAGTTCTCGGCATCAGAGTTTAATTGGCAAAACTTTACCACAAAAGTTTTTTATTGCATTTATCACCATATTGTGATAAATGCTTTTAATTCCTGTGCAAACGCGACAACTCTGCATCATTGTTCAATTCAAACATCCCTGAGACTATGATCTTGGCACATACTCATTGTTCATACGACTAAGCCTCTAATAGATGCTGATTTATCAGACGACGGTTACAAGGCAGACGAGCAGCTTAAAAAATTTCCAGAGCGTTAAAAATTTTAATCGGTCGCCATCTAGTGAAATGCCTCCTAAAAAGCACAAGAAAGGTAACCAAAACGTACGGGTCACATACCACTATTTTTACCCCGTGCTCATTGATCAGTCAAGTAGTTCTATTCTAAAATGTATGTTTTTTTCCAAAAATTCCCAGGGGTGCTAAATGGGCGAATTTGGCGCCTTTTAGGGCATGGATGGAAAGAAGAAGGTTTGAAAAAAATACTAGCTAAAAATAATTGGGAAAATTGATCTTTAAAGGCGCAATAGGAAGGGTGTAAAGAGGCCAATGTTTACAAATATTCCGAAGTGAAAGTGGATATTGCAGGGTAGGGGTTATTGTAGGGGCCATATCTCAGCCCCCTCTCGATTGATTTTCCTGTCCTTTGGAAATGTTGTTGGACTAATGTTTGTCTGTCATTATGCCAAATTTGAATAGATTTGAGCCGGTGGAAATTTTTATATGAATTTTTGTTTTATAAAGGAATAAGAGGGAAAAATAATTGTGGTCTGTGTCCTATACGGGGGAACCCGGCGAAACGAATTCGAAGGCCGAGCCGAAGGGTTATCGAGGCTACACCGGCTGCGAGCGAGACAAGTGATGTACCATGCGCTCCTGCATCTAACAGCGGGGGGGGGGGGGGGGGGGGGACGCTCAACGCCAGCTTGAATCATGTACCTTCAGCACCACAGGTCATTCCACAGCCGTCATCGGCTCGCCAAGGCTCCAGTAGACAGTCTCAGGGTCAGTTACCAACGGACCAAAGTATGCAGCACAGTGTGGGCACCGCAGCCACAGGTACAACCATTAATATTAGTCCTGATGTATTGTCTGTTCAAAATTCTGCATTTAATCAGTCAAGTGTAGGCTCTGTCGTGGAGAATCAGTGTATTGGGGGTCTCATTACTGGGGAACAGGTGCAAGTTAGTCGGCCCGCCGCAGAGATGAGCATTGGTGACCCAATAGGAAGTCACGTGCCCTTAGCCATCCGCGAAAAGATATGGGCTGGGGCCTTCATTGACTTACCATTATTGTTAAAACAGACTCGTGACTTACGGACGGACCGGAGCCTCACATTACAGGGGAACTCGTGATTAAAAATGGTCAACTTGTCATCGAAAAACAACACCTTAAGTCTATCAACAACATAAACACCTGGACAACTGCATTCACAATTTTCATGTCCATTTATCTCGAAAAGTTTCCAGGTAAAGCCCAAGATATGCTTAAATACATGCATAACATCCGATTGGCAGCTGGTAGGCAGGGTCATCTGGGTTGGGCCAAATAAGACGAGCAATTTAGATTGAAAATGGAACGCCATCCAACATCATCATGGGGGGTTATAGATGTCGCGTTGTGGGTCATGTTTATCTCGCCTGGGCAATTACAACAGTCACTTACACACTCATCTGACAGAGACATGTTGGGAGGTAATAATGGGCCTAGTTACCCCTTTTGCAATGCCACAGGGATCCGAACCCAAACCCAGTATCCAGGGTCCAACTCTTATGGGGCAGGGGCAGGATTCAAACCTCGTCAAAATGCCAACAAGCTATCTAGGCCTATCGGCAACTGCTATGCCTTTAATAGGGGGTCCTGCTCATTCAACCCCTGCAGGTTTAGACACAGATGTGAAAACTGCGGAGGACCCCATCCTCAAGCCAATTGCCCGAGGCAAAACTAAGTCTGTCGGGCACATCCCCCTGTATAGTCTGGGTTCAACACACATTGTTTATAACCACCTATGTATTGAGTTAGATTCATACCCCTTTCAGAATGACAAACTCCAATTGATAAAAGGTTTAAAATTTGGTTTTCCATTACAGTTTGCCGGACCAAGAATTTTTTTGAAGCTAAAAACCTTAAATCAGCTAGGGATGCTCCTCAAATAGTGCAGCAAAAGTTAGATAAGGAGGTTAGCTTGGGTAGGATGGCTGGTCCTTATGATGAAATTTCTTTCCCCACATTTAGAGTTTCACCTGTTGGCCTCGTACCTAAGAAGGACGGGGATTTTCGTCTAATTCATCACCTATCCAACCCAAATTTTAACTCGGTTAATTATTTTATTGACCCAGATATTTGCAAGGTTAAATATAGTAACATAAATGAAGCGGTACTGATGATTCAGTTACTGGGGCAGGGTACTTTGTTGGCCAAAACTGACCTCAAGAGTGCATTTCGTTTATTACCTATCTACCCGGGCGACTTTGATCTTTTAGGTATTAAGTTAGGTGACAAATATTATTTTCGACAAATGCCTCCCGTTTGGTTCGAAGCTTTCGTGTACGTTATTTAACAAGTTTAGTACATTTTTACATTGGCTAACATCCAAGAAATCTGGTAGTCAAAACATCATACATTACTTGGATGATTTTTTTATTCCTAGGGAGGTCAGATGACTCTATATGTAAACATACTTTACACATTTTTCCCCTCATTTGTGCTAGACTTGGTGTTCCGATTGCTGACGACAAGACAGTTGAGCCTACTACCTGTTTAACTTTTTTAGGGATTGAACTTGACACTGTAGCTATGCAAATGCGCTTACCTGCAAGCAAACTAGACGAACTGAGGACCAAACTTCAAACCACCTTACTCACACCAACAATTACCTTACAAGATTTGCAGTCTATCATAGGGCTTTTGAATTTTGCATGCCAGGTTGTTGCACCAGGTAGGGCCTTCATACGTAGACTCATTGATGATACAGTTGGTGTAAAACAGGCTAAATCCAAGATAACATCTTCCTGGATGAAGTCAGGCTTAGAAATGTGGCTAGACTTTCTGAATCAGTACAATGGTATTACTCTCTTCCCTAGTAGGCTCTGGGTTTCAAATGATACGATTCACATGAATGATACGATTTTACAGATAGTGCAGGTGGTAGGTCGGGGGGCTTTGGTATTTTTTTTTCACAATAAATGGGCTTTTGGAAGGTGGCCGCATCAATGGGAAAAATTAGGTAGGCTACAGGACATGACTTATTTAGAGCTCTTTCCAGTTGTAGTTGCATTACATGTTTGGGGTCCTTTGTTGGCCAACAAGAAGATCTTATTTCATATTGACAACCAGGCAGTGGTGTACATAGTAAACAATTAAACATCTAAATCTATTGAGGTTATGTCATTGGTCAGGAAATTGGTGCTGTATACCCTCAATTTTAACATTACATTTAAGGCCGAGTACATATACACCAAATACAAAGACTCTATTTCTCGTTGTCAGTGGCCACGTTTTCGGGCTTTGGCTCCATATACAGACCCAATACCAACACAACTACCCCCAGAGATTTGGCAGTTTTGACCGAGGAAACCAATAGACTCTTAATGGCTTCTATGGCAGAGAGTACATGGCAAACATATAAAACGGCTTCTGATAGTTTCAATCGTGTCAGGTACTTGTATGGGTTACCTCTTTCATGGCCAGCTCCTCTCGAACATATCATTCAATTTATAGCTTCTATGTCTGCAGAAGGGAAAGCCTGTGGATCTATTAGAACTTATATATCCGGCTTGTCATATATGTACAAAATTCATGGTCTCACGGACATTACCAAGTCATTTATAGTCACTAAATTGTTAGAAGGAGCAGCCCGACAAAACCCAACACACGATACCCGAGCCCCGATAACTCTTAATATCCTGATTACACTGCTCCAGGCTTTAGAAAAAAAGTCTGTCTTAATAGTTATGAAATTTGTTTATTTAAGGCAGCATTCTGTTTGGCATTTTTTGGATTCTTGAGAGTAGGGGAATTAACCAGCAAATCACTCAAAAGTCTGAACTTGAGACCTTTGCAGTTTGGTGACATTGCCATTGTTGAGGCTAATGGGTGTAAACATGTGAAAGTCACAATTAGACAATCAAAGACTGATCAACTAGGTCATTCCTCTACCCTATATTTGTCAGAAACTAGAGGTCAGGCATGCCCTGTTAGGGCAGTGGTAAATTATTTAAAGGTTCGAGCTCAGGGTTTAGGTCAAGGTCAATCTTAGTTCATTTTGATGGCAAACCCCTGACACGTTATCAGTTTTCAGCTATACTTGCCAAATCATTGCAATTCTGTGAGGGTAAGATTGGACGATTTAAGTCGCATTCGTTTCGTATTAGGGCTGCAACAGAGGCAGCAATGAGGGGCATCCCTGATCAAGTTATTAAACAATGGGGGCGCTGGAAGTCAGAGTCTTATACTTCATATATTAGGTTTTAATACTGCTACATATAAGTTTGCTTGTAGCTTATTGTTACTGTTCACTTTTTCTATTGTTCCTACATTAACAAATACTAAGATTTGCAGGATGTAAGAGTGTTATATGGGTCATGGGATCGTCCATTGTGTACTGGGCTGCACGAAGTGCCTGTATTCGGCCGGGAGGAAAACATCTCACCCTACAAGACGAGAACATCAACATTTTGTGGTTTGGAGTAAGGGGAATGAGATGGAAGGACTTTGACCCTATTTTCGACAATAAGTTAAAGTCTAATCCGCCACCAGATTACCTGGTAGTACACTTGGGTTCAAATGACCTTGGCATTTTGTGCGGAGTCGAACTCATTCATACTATTAAATGCTCCTTATTACGTTGTAAAGATTGATGCCACACGCAAAGCTGTAAATCGTGCTGTAAAGCAATTTCTTAGACGAGAGGGGGGTCTGGTCATAAGGCACCCATCTTCGCTAGCCAAGGGTTTTCGGTCCACTTTGCTCCCCATAAACCCTTGGCGGATTTCACTACGAAAACTCGGTGACGAGCTCCGTTTTATGATTGGCTGCAGCTGCGAGTAGCTGATCCAATCGCAGTGCTTGTAAATATAAACTTTAAAAGAGAACACATGTGTGATCTTTGGTAAATCATTCGGTGCTTTTAACAAATTGACACACAAGTTCTCGAGTACAGTGTCTCGCCAACGATGGTCTAACCAGATCGCTTAAAAAACCTATATATTTTACTGGGATTGAACATAGTTCTACAAACTTGTCAAGGCTCGCGTGATAGCACGGGAAGTAAACATGGCGAATGTAGAAGCTGCCCATCCCGTTAGTATATACGTTCCTGCTTATGGTTATTGCTTTTAAAGGTTCATTGAGATTTATTTTATTTAATTTCTTTGGTCCGCAATAATTACGACAACGATACCTGGTTTTATGACATGAAAGCTTTGATATAAATCGCGACTTTTTCACTCCTGGTACAGGTCCTTATAAAACACTATGAATAAAACATTCCATGCTTTCCCTAGTTTATAACTTAATTCGTATTTAATAACATCGTTAATTATGTTCCGATATTCGGTAGTCAACATGTTTTCGGGTTGTATTAATGCCGTAGTGTGTATATAACCCGTTGTTTAATTCGATTAAAATGTAATTATGCAAGGGGCGCAACTCAAGTTGCTCGCTAGATAGCGCCACCACATCACCGAGTTTTCGCAATGAAATCTGCCAAGGGTTTATGGGAAGCAAAGTGGACCGAAAACCCTTGGCTAGCGAAGATGTAAGGCACCCAACAATCACTTTTGCTCAAAAGCGGCTGTTCCGTTATGACGGAACACATCTTAATGAGTTAGGCAATGCAGCATTCCTCAATAGCCTTCAGGGGGGCCTTGAAACCATGGTGTGTTCATCATCAAACATCACTGTATTCCCAGATGATCAATAAATATTAGTATGTTCAATTTTGTTCCTTTATTAAGTGCACTTTAACATTAATTATGCATATGGTAAGGCTTGGTGGGTGAAATGATTTACAGTTTAAGCATACACGTGCATCGCGATTTAGTGGCGGGTGAACTCGTAGAGACAAGTTCATTTGGCGGAATCCGGGGTTACCACGAAGGAGGATTTCTCTAATGTCTGTCTCAAAACTCTAGGGGGGTATCCATCCTCAGTGCTGGGGAGGATTCAGGGGTCACTTCATTGGTACATGAAGGACCGGCTTGACCCTTGGTGCAAAGGGCAAGCTTGGGGGGGGGGGCTACCTCTGTGGGGTGTGGTATCCCCAGGTGGGTTATACCAGGGGAGGCAGGTAAGAGTTAGGGCCCGAGTCAGAACTTGATTTCCTCCTTGGGTTGTGGCAGTCACTCTGGTGGGCACCTAGAGGACTGTTCCCACCACAGTTGCCTGTGGGGGTACTATCGCGCCAGTGACCAGGGGAGGTCGCCCCTGTAGATGGGTAGTGTTCCTTGGGTTCCGCCGGTATGGGCGTACTTTGTATAAATAGATTGTGACAAAACTCGCCACTAAATGTTATTACAGTCTTATTATCGGAAATAAATTTTCATGCTTATTTGCTTGTTGTTAATTTTAATATTCGGTGTATCTGGGATTAATGTACATGTATTAGTGCAAATGGGGGATGCACGAGATACTAATGTTGTGAATTTTATATCGTAGGGTACCTTTACTTTTTATTGTTTTATTTATTAAGCCTTTGAATAATTGTCAATGGAAATCTTACCGGCGTACGCTATCGAGATGAAATTATTCAGCGTCATGTGATACCCTTTATGCAGAGGCATCAACATCACATCACTCTGCAGCAAGACAACGCAAGGCCACACGTTGATAGTGTAGTCTGGGACTCGTTTGTTCAACAGAATGTCGATGTCTTGCCTTGGCCAGCTGTTTCCCCCGATTTGTCGCCGATCGAGCACGTCTGGGATGAAATGGAAAGACGTTTACGCCGTTTACTAAATCAGCCAGTGACATTGGCTGATTTAGGCCAGGCTTTAACCAACATCTGGAACAACATCCCTTAAGCATTTCTTAACACTTTAGTGGCATCAATGAAGCGTCGCTGTCAAGCATGCGTGAACGCAAATGGTGGTCACACGCGTTATTAATTTTGTTAATTCAATTTCAAATAACAGTGACTTTCGAGTGTGCTGAAATTGACGTTATTCGACGTTGACATTAATATGTTATGAGATGTCGTTACGAATACATGTGTAAACAGTATTACAAAAAATAAAATTTGTTCATTGTAATTTTAAAATGTTTTTTCATGCATTATATAATGTGCAGTTTCTTTTTTCCGCTAGTATATATCGCGGGCAGATACTTTTGATCGGATATCGCGGGCAGATACTTTTGATCGGACATCGTTGGTTAATCCAATAAGTTTAAGAAAAATCTCTGCACATTAGACAGTCAGTTGAACGACATTGGTGATAGTTTCTGGTCTAGTGACCTTCATGATGTGGAGATAGCGAAGTTTGGAGACGATCATGGTCCATCCCAAAAGATCACGTGTACTTTAAGCTTATGCTGCCATCGGCCATATTCGGTAATATAGCCTAGAAAACCAACAAATATGCAGCACAGATGGCTGCAAGTCCAGGGCATACTTTGGCTTATGAATTCATATGGGGTAAACCAATTACCAGACATCCATATTTACTGGTCTGATAACAAATATGTTGGTGTTTTTTTTTAAATAATTCATTTGATTGTATAATATGTATTCATAAGTAGATATCATAAGAATGAAAATACCCCTTTGTGATTTAGCTCTCATGTCATAGTAACCGGGGGAGGAAGGGGGGCTTAGTCCCCTCACTTTTTTTGCAAAGTTAGACATAGCATGGTATAGATATAACATAACCATATTTTTTTTTACTTGTTCAAGATTTATATTAGGTCTTGCCCCCGTCTCCTACTTTCAATTGACTTCCAATGCCACTGCATGTGGAGAGAGAGAGGGGTCAGTCTGCTTTCTCTCTCTCACTTTCAATTCAGATAATATGTAGAACAAAAGCACATCAGTTTATATATATGCACTATAACCCACTGATATTATGTTATGTAGATTATATTTTTTGATGTTCCGAGAGAGCTACCTGGTAAACAAATGTATGTGAATTACTGAGATTTGTTCTAATCTGTATAGAAAACCAACGTTTTAAAGACTTCATTACTAGAAACAGATTTACCATGCTGTCTCGTTGCTTATAATATTATGTAAACAACAGTACATGCACACAGGGAGCTCTAACGGCTAACTTGTAACTTGAATGTCAAGGCAAGCTTTTGGAAAAGCCGTTACTTGCATTTCACTTCACGACTACTATTCTTGAGTAGAAAAATTCCTCAATATTAATGATAATTCGGGCGTTCTGATAATGAACGTATGATTTAAAGCAAAACGTTTTTATGATTTTTTAAAATTATTCTCTCTCTAAATTTGATCCGGAATAATTAAATGTCCATACTGCACTAGTTGAATAATTATACTTTAAATGTTAGCGATTAAAGTATTTCTAAATCATTATTAAATTCGATTCTGATTTTGAAAAAAAAAATAGATCGATTAAGGAAAGCAAAATATGTTAATTGACACACTAGTCTACGGTTGTGTTTTCAGATAGATGTAAATATTATTTTTTAAAAAAAATAATAATAATTTCTTAATAATAAATATCCAGAATAAAATAAAAAATTGATTCTGTTTGCTATCATACCTGATTTTACTTCACAGTAATTCGCAAATCCTTATATATCCGTTATGATAGCAAACCGTCGCATTGCGCGTCCAGTGTTTAATTGCCTTGACTGACTGTCTATTATGACGTCACCTTGTTTTGGAGTCACGAAGAGTTAAGGTATCCGATGTACAATTGAGCCAGAGAGCTCGGGATTTTCCGGGATGAGCTCGGTAGATTACGGAGCTTGAAATAAATTTTCAAAAAGTCGCACTATTTTTGATCTGACATAATAAACGATAAATAATAAACAATTGATGCATAAAGTCAAGCAATATTATTTTTTTCTTAATTTTAAAACGAGTTATTTTAACTTTTCCCCCTTACGTTGATTGTGACGTTGTAGCAGCTTTACGTCATTTGCCGTTGTATGACGTTATTTTTTCCCGCGGCGCTCTTGCAATAACGTGAAGAAAAAAATCCTAATTTATAGAGTAAAAGTTGCAGTGCACAAGTCACGTATTTCGTCGAAAAATACTGAGTAGGTCGTTTTAATCATTGATGTCGTAGATATTGTGACTGTGCATAACTTGAATTGTTAATTGTCTGTTAATCGTATGCCCCTATTCAATCTGTTCAATTTTTGTATACCTAATTTCATTAAACATACAGAGTGTTGCGGACCTAACATTTGTATAACGGCGTATTTGCTACTAACTATTTTTAATAAGTACTATGCATACGGATTTCGTGGTTAAAATGCTTGTACACGTTTATTGTAATTATTGTGTTAAAACATCTCCCTGTTATTTTCCGTAAATCAAGTTAACAAGAGTCAAATAATGACATTTCTAATCATTAATTTATTTTTTCATTTTTTCATCGGGATTCCAAACAATTTTCTTCTCTCGCATTTCATATCACATGTATGTGCATGAACGGTACATTTTTTACTCTTTTTCAAAATCGCTGGATTTTATATCATTCAAATAATTCTATTAGATACTGATTCCGACTGCTTTAAAGTCAATTCGTTTCATTTTGCTGTTTACGTAAAAGAGGCGCGTCATCATCCAATGAAATCAAATACTCGAAATTTGATTGACAGGTTCAGCCAGATAGCCGATGTCCGATGCATGTTATGTGTGGTATTTGTACACAATCTTATCGTGTAAAAATGCATGCTTATTACAACATCACAGCGTCATTTATGGTTGATTCATATTTTGTTATAACTGTGTAAAGCATGTTGATGTATTGTACATTCCACAATTGTACCGATACGGAAACATCGTAGTCAGACTTTATCGACAGTCTCCATTTTAAAACTGACTTAATATTTTTGTTAAAAAGGATACAATTTTGAGTAAAAGATAATACAATATATATTGTTTTCTACGAGTTTGGAATGAATTGGTTTGGAATGAACTCTAATAAAACGGTTCTTGCACACTTTGTTCGTAACGCTTTACACACCTGGTGTGGCCGCAATTCACGACTTCGTTGTATTAGTAACAGTATTTTTTGTGCAAACATTTTGCTGAATGAAAAAAAAAACTGAACAGTTTAGATTTTTAATTCTAAAATTACAAGTTCTAAATGGTAAAGGTATAGAAAACAGGAAAATTACCAGGTAACGGGAATATGCGTTGGATTATGAATGCGACGGCTGACGTGGGGGGGGGGGGTGTAAAAATCGCGTGAGTCTTCATGGTCATTGTAAAAAAAAAATTCGCAAAAATAAAAAAAGATATTGATAAAGGTAATCAATTTATTTAAAAACTTTATTTTTATTAAAATATGTTGGCAATTTTATTTGATAAATATTATTAATGATTACACATGTTTTCGTCAAAGAAAAGTAGTATTTTACCATGCGTGATTTGCAGAGCTAGAGTTACTTCCCCATAGTGATTTGGCGGGAAAACATCTATTATTAGAAACTACATATCCTTACCTATCAAACGAGTACATTGAATATATACCTTACCAGGCATCATTTTTTGGTCAATTGTACATCGGATACCTTAATTACGTCATCGTATACGAAACCTCAAATCAGAGGCGATTATTTTAAAAAGAGGGAATGTTCTCTAGATATTATTCCTAGCCGGTCAATATCAAAAACATATTGACCGGTCAACATTTTCGTACGAGCTAATATTCCAATTATTGACTATTCGTCTATACAGAGTTATATAATGAGAATATACTACTGAATATAACAAATATAAATTAATTATAAAAAAAAAAAAACTATCTATCTATCTATATATCTGTTACATTAAAAGTTTAAAAGGACTATGTTCGGTATGGTCAAATATCTGCCCCCGATTTCAACCAATTTTTAAATAGTATCGTATAAAAAAGAAATCTTCACAAATCATTGTAAAGAGGATGCCTATAACTTTAATAATGATTTTAGTCATCATTGCTCACTCCCTGTGTATCTATGACGTCACCTAAATGACCTAATTCCCGCAAATTTGCAAACAAATGAAGATATTCTCATTTTTGCTCTATATTTTGCATTCGGAAGTATAGAGCGCAGGTCTGCTCAAGTGCTAAAAAAATGGTACTTGAGCAAGCCTGCGCTCGATGTTTCCCAGTCGAATAACCATCGGAATACACCCATATTTTGCTACAAAACATCAATTTATCAAAATAAAGCAATATTCATGACATCATTTCACCTTTATTTCCAATATGATTTTAACTATCTTTCACCTTATTTTAAAGCTCTTTCTAAAACTTTGATTTTGGGGGGCAAAAATTGCATAAAACCGCACTTAGTCCTTTATCAATTTAAACTTAACTCTATTATTTACTTTGTTTCGACTTTGAGTTAATGCTGTCTTTGTTACAGGCCCTCTCCGCGGAAATACGAGTAATTGTTGTAACACCTTCTTTGGCTTAGCTAATAGTATCAAGCATCAAAGAAATTTTGCCGAAATTTGGCGTAAACATTTTTAAAACCAAGTTACCTGATTGGTCAAAACTAAAGTCCGTGGATTGACGGCAATGGTAAGTGACTTTTACAAAGTCACTTTCCATCTTGCGGCAATCAAATAAAGACAGTTTTATTTTAATTTACGGATTTTATTTTGATTCAATCAGGTGGTGTGGGAGCAAGTTTCTTGCAAATAGACACAGGTTGATCCTTGAGCTAATTTCCCCAAACAATTAGTCAAGACGGTGAATACCAGTGTGACATATCTTTCTATCTATCTATCTATCTATCTATCTATCTATCTATCATCCAAAATGAGTAAAATTAATCCACACAAGTAATGAATAATAAAAAATAATAGAAAGCCGATTCGGCTTTTTGTTATTTTTTATTATATCGCATGACCCCCTAACTCCGTCACTTTCGGGAAACTCCTCGCCGTTTGGAATCAAGTGCGATTATGACGTCATTTTTTGCATGTCAAAAATCTTCAATCAAATGTCAACAATTTACAACGGTTAAATTTAAGAATTTGTTTAAACATAACAAAATTACACCTTGTTCATTTTATGCAACAATAATTGCATGAAATCAGCTAGCACCTTTTCACAGGTGCACTAAAATAACGATATTTCTGACACGCGGGCCGATTTGATTATTTACCGATTATTTACCGTGGTCAGTCAGTTTAAGAGAGGTCAAGATGAAACATTTCACATGTATTTTTTTTTTATTACGGTTATTAATACATTTTTTTTCATTCTGCAACAGCGTTTACGCACTACACTTGACGATAACGTCAAATCGCTCATGCCGTAATTTTTGCCTTATACGGTGTTACAGATATATACGAAATGTCGGTATTTAGAATATGCTACATTTATTAAAAATGTAATAAACTAGAGACGAGCTCGTTGCAAGCAACGATTAGGTCTTCCGTCATAGCTGCGTCATACTTGTGACGTAATATAAAAATTGATACCTGACCATGGTGCAATATTAGATTTATAAACACTGTGTAAAAGAAACAAAGTACATGTATATAAGCAAATACAGATCTTTAAAGTTGTCTGAAGTTTGATTCGCCGCATGTTGTTTTTTTGCATGTGCATTTTATTTTGAGAAACTTATCTAATCATCATAATTAACTCAATATACACAGAATATGGACGACGATTATAATCACACAGTGGGTATGCCCGGTATGAACGTAAAAAGACCAAACATTTTACTCGCATTTTTTATCAAAAGCAAGGGCCAATGAATCTTTTAGAATGTATGCGGAGATCCTGGAAATTTTACAGGGGGTTCTGAAGAATAATTTTGTTTTTTGAGGGGGGGGGGGAGGGGGCATGCGCGGATAAGAAATATTTTCCTGGGGTGGGGGTTGAGTGTCTGACGGTTATTTGAGTTTGCCTGGGGATGTCCGAGGCATATTTTTGTAATTTAATATTGTACATGTAATGGAAAGAAAAATTTGCGGGGGTTGGGGTGGGGTCTGGAACCCTCACCCTACTCTTCTAGATTCGCGCATGGGGAAGACCGATGCCGGTATTTTAACGGTAATTTTAACCATTTTTATTTAATGAATCATTTTCAAAATTATCGGAATTCCAATATTACCTTTAAACGCAGTTAAAACTTAAAATACGAACCATTTAGTCTCGGTGAGTATTCGGCCAACATGCGTCCGCGTACGAAAGAAATGGCAATATTCAAGAAATTTGGATGGACGATCTGGGTCCTAGGTCGTCCATCCGATTCTCTTTCAGACTAAGAGCTACAGACCTGCACTTAGAGAATGTCAAACTGATTATGTCAATTTATTTTGTCTCAAAGGATCAGTTTTTTTTTAATCAATAAAGTTTTACCTTAAAAAAAAAAGAAATCGGGCACAATTTTCAATGTTAGCATTTTACAATTTAAAGGTCTACTAATATTTTGAATGAAGTTTCAAGATACTACTCTTCGTTGTTTTATACGAAATATTGCATGGAAAAAAGATTTACATCGCATATTTTTAAATTACAAAAGGATATACAAAATGAACTTAGATTAACCGCTAACATTGAACAAGCATAAAGTGAGACTGAGAACTAATTTCTTCTCTTTTTTATTTACATCAAAATAAATCCAAGAAAAAATCTAAATATTTTTTTCCTTTATATGCGTTAATGAAAACGTTGATCAGCAAGGGCCGGTTCTATGTCGTGCAAGCACCTACTTTAAAAAATAGATTGTTACACGGATCTACCACGATGACAAATATCGAAAAGGCAATATTGTGGGTGAAGGATGAAAGTGTAGTTTGTTTTTTAGGTTTATTTTTGATAATTATATTTATCTGGATCAATTTGGTCCGTTGGTTTGTTTTGTTTATTGAAAAGGGGAATAAAGAAAATGAGTAATTTCCGATATGAAGTCAAGCATATATTTTCATATTATCATTGACTTAAAACATGTTGGAAAAAAGAAATATTGTATCAAGCAGTTAGTTATTATGCGCAGATCATGCATTCCTCTATGGTTTTCACAATTGCATGTATCAGTTACTACACGTATTTGCTTACGGAGAAATAAATTTCCAAAGAGATGATATAGTTATCAGTTAAGTTCCAGATTGTCTTCTGCACATGCAAGCACGTGTGTAATCCTGATTTAAAAATAGGTATAATGGCCGGGGGGGGGGGGGGGGGTCATCGCAACAAAATTGTGTATTAGCGTACTAGAGTGTACATTGTTAATTAATAATTGATGTTGAATTGTTATTAACAAACAAAATCATAAATTCATAATAACATACACTAAAATGCCAGGGAGTTCTGCTGGACGCGATTTCATTTGTCTTCAACTAATAGGGTGTAAGGATGCCCGCCTACTTAATACATATGCTCACGCGTCAACCGATTAAAAATGACTGTATTTTGGATTTATAAATCGTTCTAAAACATTCGATCTTATATATCGTTGTTAACAATTCAAAACTTTGAACGATTAAATTTGTTTTTATACCTACCCCGACCCTCACGGAAAAATCCATTCAGATCAATGGACATTTCATTTACAAGACTCCGCGCCAGAATCAGAATGTCTCATTCATTAATTTTTTCGTAGTTATAGTGGACGAGTCCAAAATAGGAATTTTGAGACACATCATACAATGTGAACATATGCCGTGAATGCAGTTTACTTTGCGTCTATTTTCTTATTTTGAGAGTCCTTTTTATCATGTTTATCATGGCTTGAAAATGACGGAAGGCCCTTGAATATTGTTATCTTTATGCAGGCACGTAGCATCCTTTTTGAAAGTGGGGGGGGGGGCAGACTCATCCAAAAAATCTTGACAAACAAAAAAAAAAAAAAAAAAAAAAAGACTTTGCCAAAATCTTCAAAATCCTAATGGGGGGGGGGGGGGGGGGGGGGGGCTGGCGTAGTTTGTATATAACTTCAATTTCAATACTAATTTCCTTATTTTTATATAAATTTTTTACATCCTTGATAAATCAATTTTTTATAAGTAAATTTAAAAAAATTAGTTGCTGTGAGAAAAAGTGTGTGTGTGTGGGGGGGGGCACCCACAAGCTTGAATTAATAATTGCCTGACGATGCATCTTTAATGTGTCAACATTTATATTCATAATTGATGAAAACGTTATATGGGATGTAATAAGCAACAATGAGCAAGAGTGTTCAATTAAAAGGGCTTTTCACATTGCACGTGTGTAATCCTGATTTAAAAATAGATTGCCATATTTGAAAGGTCAAAAAAAAAGGGGGGAGGTGTCATCGCAACAAGATGATACACATTGTCTAAGTAGTACAATGTAAGTAATAGTTTGTGTTGGATTATCATCATTAACAAAGAATCATCAGTTTGGATTAATTAAAACAAATATAAATTCATATAATTGGATTATTTACTTTTATTTAAAATGCCCACCTTTCCAAAACTTTTCTAAATATGATCGCATTTGTACTAGTGCCAGATGATGTAGCGCACCCATTACAGAGGTCACATCAAGTTCCCTGGGACGACAATAGCTTTTACCATTGTATTACACACGCATCATTTATTCAGCAGATAAATTATTCCCATTCTTTTGTCATATCCTATCATTTAGACCTTTATTTAAAACATCAAAATCGATAAACAGTTCAGAATTTATAAATATCAAAGACATAAAAAAAGTATCAATTTTTATAATAGTTTGTCGTAAATATTCTGAGTTATTTTTTGTTTCTTAGTGTTTCTTTTCTATCAAACATAGACGCACTTTCTCATTGCTGGAGACTTGAGTTTTTTTAGGTTAGATATTATGCAAATCTTCCTTACCTAAACCTAAACGGCAAAACGCTTAATAATGCAGTGCACTCTGCTGTTGAAATAGATGTGAATTAAATAGTGATGAGATAAATGTTTATTAAATACAGTTGTATACGCACGGAAAACGTTCAAAAAGTCCTTGTTTATTGACAAATGATGATTTTTGCACATATTGGTTTTTATCAAATGGAACCCCCCCCCCCCCCCCCCCTTTTTCAAATTGCTGGATCCGCCTCTGGATACATGTACATTCCTAAAATGATTTAAAATAATGAAATGATTTAATTTCCAGTGATGTACAGGTACATGCACTCGATCGAAGAAAAAAATTGAAATTGCTTCTAAACTCTGCACGTTCAGTTTAATAATTTATGATCCGCAGCGAAAATTAAATTTCATTTCTTATAAGATAGCCTAATTGATACATGCATGCTTCCATTGAATAAATTTGGGTAGTCAGGCAAGCTTTTTGGAAAGCTATTGATTGTATAATATCAAGGTCAGACGCGACCTTCATGTATCTTCCATTTTTTCTTATCTCCACGATGTGAAGATTTCCACTTTGTTATTTCATAATTAAATCTTTATGTAATATGATTTTTTTGGTTTGAATATAAAGTGTTCAAATTAAAATATATAGTACGACTTTACTTATTAGCATTCAAATGCATTTTGCGTGCTATTTTAAGGAAAGTTCGAAATATTCTAGCTCCAAAACGAGCCTGGTAATGTACTCTAAATTTTTTTAATTAACAGGTTTAAATGTTAATAAATAAGGAATGAAATATCAAGGAAAATTATATAAAATTGAGGAACGTCTCGTCTGTCCTTAATTAAAATAATATAAATAGACATCATAAATCCCATATCAAACGACATATAACCACTTGAATCTGCGCGTCTTTTAATGAATTTATGAACAGCGGCAAATTCTAAGTTAATGTCTGTATAGCCCTTGTATGAAAAATTTCGGATGATACTCAATTTTTCCAGACGGAGAGCTACATATATGCAGCTAAGGTAACTAATAATGCTTCCGATGAAATACTTTGTTTAGTAATGCAAGGTTTTAAGAGAGCAATACTTCTTTGTTTAAAAAATGACACCTTAATACTTCGCATTTCATTCGCTGTTTGTAGAACAAGCAGAACCAGTATCAGTTCGATCCCTACCGTATGTACATTGATCGAATTTAATAGCCCTTGCATTGCATTGCTTTGAAAATACAAAATATCTTTTAAAAATTCAACACTGAAAGTGTTTATCTATATGGCTATTAATCTATATGTACATGTACACATAGCGTACACATGTGATTCAAAATACCCCAAACGGAAAAATTCACTTATTGAGTCTACATTTTATAGAATTTGCAAAAAATACATTGCGGGTCTGAATGTTTGTTAATGTGTCAATCTATCAATTTACAGTTTGTTAATTATTTTCGATTGCTAAGGCTACATCGTTTTTGATGAACATTGAACAACATTTTTTCCATGCCATTATTTCCACGGAAGATAGCGAGTACAATTATAAAGCACAATTTAGTTAATTATCTCTTTAATATTGTGTACTAGTATGTAATAAATAATTTATAAATTGCTGCCGAAGGTTGTTTGGTATTTTCGTTTGTAGATGCATTGCAAGTAAAAAACGTGAAACGCGGGGCAAGTCATAATTAATATCCCTAATAACCGTTACTTAAAAATAGCGGGTTTGGATTCAAATATCATCGTATATGAATATAAAGTTCACTTTTTAAAATCATCTCCACGATGATATTATATCCATCGGAAATCAGTATTTTGTTTTGCTTTAAAAGAAATGTTCTATCGGGAGCAATCCCGCGTTCGTTTAAATTGCCAGCGTACATTTGTCATGTCAGTAATACACATTGTGCTTTATATGACGGCCGTGTATACGTACTGTAGAAAAGTTGAGTTTAATTACCATGCATTCGAACCATTTTATTAACACATCTCCCAGTACTGAAACAATTCAAAATGTCTCTGTTACAGTAACACAGTGGGGCGTTAAACGTGTTTGTTATACTTTCATGTTAAATACTGAAATCTGATTGGTTAAGACGCAGTTAATAATATTTACTATTACCCTCAGCGTTAGCAACGCACTTGGCAACGGGTAACATTAAAAAATGTTACATGCGCGAAAATTATGCGCGTACGGTTCGCTGTAGAATTCACGTTATTCCTATATAAAAGCAGTAAAATTTTCTTAAAAATTTTAAAAAAGACATTCAGTATAACAAAATAAATAGTGCCTGTTTGGGAGGATAACAGTTGAAATTGACACCCCTCGAAAACCATTGTCAACCTCCGCTTCGCGTCGGTTGACAATGGTTTTCTCGGGGTGTCAATTTCAACTGTTACCCTCCCAAACAGGCACTATTTATATAGTACGTCCAGCTCTACAAGCATATGCACTGTCGTCAAGGCGACGGCCTGAATACAGCTAGCGACTCTTCTATCGATCGGTTACCTGAGTCTCGTAATGCATCTAAATATAGAAAGGGGCACAGTTATGAAACAAACAACAAAAATAAGGTCAAAGAGGTTCATCTTTATGAAATGAATATGTACATATGAATAAAAACATTTGGGAACTTTATGTAGAATTATTTTTGCGCGCTGCATGTATCAGTTAGTGCATTACAAAAAGCCCTTTCATAACCTCCTAAACGTGCACACCCCCACAAAAATGGACCGAACTGACAACAATTGTTTCTGCAAATACTGGCTATACATTACGAAAACATTAAATTGAATACCACGGAAGGATTCAAAATTAATTTCTTTACAACTTTGCCTCAATAATGCTTTAGAAATTTTTATTCCTTTACAAGTTATTGACAAGAAACTTTTGACGCATCTAACTCCCTAATTATAGGGGCCAGCCCCTTTTTCTGTATACCGAATGAAAGGTCTTGGTAAGACCAAGATCTTTTAAAATACATGTTATAACAAATTTTTATCAGGTAAAATACTAACACGGAAAATACGCGAATTTTTTTGAATTTTTTTCTTACATTTCTTTCAACATCTATACCACCCCTTTTATTTGCATTTAAATAATAAATAAAATATATCTCGCACAAATTCAATGTATTAGCTTCCAAACCAGCCCATCTTTGAGACTCTGCCAGTCATCGTTATAGCTAAACCCCCCTGGACAAAAGAAGTCGTTAAATTTTACTAAAAGGGGAATAACTCAAAACCGGATGGGGATTTTCCTCAACTAAAATATGCAACGACAACATCACGCGGCATGTTATCAGTCCTGAAAATTTCAAAACAATCGGTGAACAAACGAGCGAGATATTAAGGATCAAAGTTGGCGTCTAGAAGAAAAAAAAAATAATAAGAAATTTGAATTTTTTTCAGAATAATAGTAAGGTCTTCCGTTGGAAACGGAAGACCTTAATAAATAATATAATCATTAATATATTTATTATTGATATGATATATTTGAAATATGTAAGGACAGAAATGAAACGGCATCCATACATTCTGAAAAGGTCATTGTGTTTTTTTGTTACAAGGGCCCATATTTTTTATTCTGGCGTGCATTTCATTTCGATGAAATTAAATACCATTTACATGTATACACCGATTTTAGTTACTATAACTTGGCCTAGATACAAGTTGAATTTAAACTTAATTGTTAATGTGTATAATTCCCTGGCGTGTCATAGATCATGTGGGTGACGGAGTTAATTTCATGAGTTTTGATAGCACGTGTGATAAACGTCGTATTCAGAGGGCTTATTTGAATAATAATAAAAATATTTTTGTTTATGATTTATAAATCATAACGTTTCAGGTTAAATTTAGTGATTGCAAATGATAAAAACCGCAAAAAATAATTTGCAGAGAAACGCGGAATGTTTTCTGCTTATGGTGACCGAGTTTGGATACTCGGGGATATATATATATATATATATATATATATATATATATATATATATATATATATATATATATATATATATATATATATATATATATAAGAAGATAGTTATTTTGTAATTAAATAATAATAAATATTTATTTACTGCAAACGTTTTCGCCATTCCTGTAGCCCTTTTCACAAAAATTCTTACGATTAATTTCTATCGTAAGAGAAAACGTACGATTTTGTCGGGCTTCACAAAGATTCTTAAGAGATTCTTAAGTGTGAAATCCATCGTAACTTTACGACAGCCTCTACCCTCTCTTAAGTCTGAAATATTTTTCGTAAGTCTAAAATATTTGTCGTAAGATAGAAATATTACGTTGGGCCAATGTTGGGCCAACGTCATCGGTTACATCGGACCAACGTTGGCAAATGACATTGGTCCAATGCAGTTTTGCTCATCGGCCCAATGTTGTCCCCACATGTTGGGCCAACGTTGGCACAATGTCGAATATGTCATCTTCTGATATTAGCCCAACAATGGGCCAACGTATGTTACATATTACCAACGTTGACCAAATGTTGGATCAACGTTTGCCTAATGTTGGTTCAACGTTGACCCAATATTGGTTTGACGTTGCTGTAACGTTTGGTCAATAAGCACTACAACTGCAACAAAATATAATAACAAAATATGAATTTATTTTGAATTTAGAATACACCAACCATGATAAACATCCTTAGAATGAAATAACGGCCGACAATGTGTTATAGCAAGCTTATTTTCACAGGGTAAATCTATATCCACACTTTCAAACTAAGTCCCTTTTGAATGTCTGTGTTCATTCAAATTTGTTAATATTTTTGATTGCTTCTTAATTGTTCCTTTTTCTTCATAGTCAATTGCACAACACGCCAACCATGAACAGCACTAGCTCCTGAGAGTCAGTAAAAAATTCAACAAAATGGTTGCAGGCCCAAACATTTCCTGTAAAGAAAAGTACTAGCATTAGATATAGGGAGAGTCATAGGATTAGAAAACACAAAATCCATTAAAATATGCAATCACTTGAGATAAATACTTACATTTCTATTTTATTTGCTGGGCTGTGACTGTAACATCCTCTCTAAAAACGAAAACAGCAAATATCACGAGTTTCTTTGTTCGCTAAATCTGCTAAGTATGAGCAGATTTGGCCATCCCAGCAGATCAGATATCACGATTACCATGGAAACTGGCCAGTCTGTGAAAACTCTGTCTAAATTGCTTGGTCAGTGAATGTGCTCTTATCTCAGGGTCGACTTGTTAAAATTCTACACTTTAGAACAATTATGCAACAGAATATTATTTTGCAGAATCTATTTGTTTTGTTTTCGGCCTTTTTACATACAATTTTAAATTCAATTTGTATACTGGTATTTTCACATCTTTTCGTTGATGAAAAAATAGCTTGCAGTATATTTTCACATGTTTTCATTGATGAAATAAATAATAGGCGTTAATTATGTATATATTTAGATTTAATATAAATTAAATATCACAATTCTATTATACATATCAAATGTTTCAAAGTTTTGTGTATATATATGTTATTGACCAAAAACTATTTTTAAATAAATATTTGAAAAATGGCAATTGACACACATTGGGTCAATGTTGGGCCAATGTCATGGTCTCAGTAAAATATGGAAACATTTTACAACATTGGCTCAACGTTGGCCCTATGTTGTGCCACCAACTAACATTGTCAATCGAATGGGAATGTCTCAGGTGGACATAGGCCCAACAATGGGCCAACGTTGTGTACCCAACAGTGATGGACCAATCAATACCCGACGTTGGTCTAACATTGGGCCAACGTTGTTTACCAAACGCCAGCGGACCAACCATTACCCAACGTTGGCCCAATGTATGCATGCTATCTGAGTAGATAAACAAACATGGCTGCGTTTTTGTTGTTGTTTGAGAACGAGAGAGCTTTACGAAAAGAGAGAGTTTTCCGGGACAGAGGAAACCCTATTGACAATTTTACGGACATCGAGTTGATAGCGAGGTATAGTTTTCCAAGTAAAACAATAACTGGATTAACTGACTTAATCAAAGATAGAGTACAACATCCCACCTCTAGATCCCATGCCATCCCTGCACTTGTACAAGTAAGTTCTTCAATTATTTATAAATTTCTTAACTCTTGAAAGAGGAGAGCTAACGGTAGTCAATCATTTCGTACTGCTACAATGTATTTTGTAATGGTGCGTTTCGCCGCTACTGGCGATTCGCACCGAGATAATTCGCCCTATCAGCAGACCCTTCGCTTTTATAGACACTTAGAACCTTATAATATAATCTTATCAATATATTAAGAATATTTCACAGGTCTATATCTGTTTACATAGTATGTAATTGTAAATTAGGGTCATTAATTAATTAAAAATAATACAGATGTCACAGAAGAGGTAAAAACTACTATATATCAACAAAGGATAGGTACCATTTTATAAATTAATTCAGCATGAATGGTCTTTACGATTGGATCGTCAAATTTCATCTCTGTGAAATTGAAAAGAGGAGGCCTAGGGGCCACATCACTCACCTGAGCATTACGGCTGTGAAAAAGCAAAAATCAATTTAGTACATGCATTGAAAAGCTTAAATGGTTATCCTAGGGGGTCACAATTTCTACAAACTTGAATCAATATTATCTGAGAATGCTTTCATATGCATCTCAGATCATACATTGCATTGTTGTGAGAAGATTTTTGAAGATTTGCATGAGTTTTATCTTTCTAAGCCCATTTAGGTTCTTCTTCAGAGGAATTTTAAATTATGCCATTGATTTGTCACTATTGCGTAATTATCTCCCCCTGGAGGAGGCATGGTCCTTCATTAAAACAAACTTGAATCCCCTTTACCCAAGGATCAATTTTGTGCCATTTTTTTTTTTAAGTGGTCTGGAAGCTCTGCATAAGCAGATGAAATTGTGAAAATTTTATAACAACAATGACAATGACAACGGACAAATTTCAATCAGAAAAGCTAAAAAGTCAATAATTCATTCAAGTTGATAATGATTAAATAACAACCATTAATACCTGATTATAAAATAAAGTGATGTTGTAATTTTGTAAATCAAGTGTTCAATAAGTTCCAACACAGTTAAGATTGAGAATAATCAATATAATTAAAGTCAAGTAAAAACAAGTTGTACTGAAAGAAATAATTTTTTGCAGGTCTTGGTTACTTTGCGATTTCTAGCAAAGGGAGATTATCTTTCTGAGGTCGCAGACATGCATGGTTTTTCCTTATCCTCTGTCTCAAGGATCATTCATATTGTGTGCTCTGCACAGATTCCCAAAATACCAGCAAGAGTTAAAGAAAGTGAAGGACGAGTTCTTCAACATACAGGGATTTCCAAATGTCGTTGGAGCCATAGGTGGCACACTTGTCCCCATCCAAGGCATGGCAGGTGATGAAGAACCTACTTTCATTTGCCGGAAAGGATTCCATGCCATTAACATACAGGCTGTGGCAGTAGCTAATCTCAGGTACATGTTTACAACTTTTCACAAGCTTACTGATTTATTGTTCCCAATGAAGAAAGAAGTTGATATGTATGATATACTGTTTTATCTTATTTAGTTTTACCAACATTGTGGTAAGATGGCCAGGATCCACCCATGACTCTTTCACTCTGGCTAATTCCTTCTTGCCACAAATCATGAGAGGAGTGATTGGATGGTTCCTGGGTGATTCTGGCTATCCACTGAAGAAATGGTTGCTGACACCATTTGCCCAGCCATCCAACCAGCAGGTGCAGCGGTACAACTCCTCCCATTGCTCGACGAGGAATACTGTTGAGAGAGCTTTTGGCGTTCTCAAGAGCAGATTTAGGTATCTTTCATAACTATTATACAAATCTTGTGCACAAAGCTCCAAATAAAAAATCTAACCTGTAACGGATAATATCTGTAACACCAACACCACATTTGTCAGATAATTTGTTTAAAAAAATGGATTAGGGCAGCATCATGAGAGAAACTGAAGAACCATACACTT
This sequence comes from Magallana angulata, assembly GCF_025612915.1. Classification (NCBI taxonomy): domain Eukaryota; kingdom Metazoa; phylum Mollusca; class Bivalvia; order Ostreida; family Ostreidae; genus Magallana; species Magallana angulata. The sequence goes on from NC_069115.1 coordinate 10,566,088, forward strand.
TACTACATCTCCAGTTTCATATTTACAAAAGCATTATTTTTTCATACAGATGCCTTCACAAAACAGGTGGTAGCCTGCAGGACAGAGAAGTGCATCAAAATCATTGAATGCTGCTTTAGGCTTCACAACAAGGCCATTAGTGAGAGGGTGCCCCTGCAAGCAGGGAACAATGCTGTGCCAGTGTACCACAACCATGATCTATACAATGGAAATGATAATGATGGATTTGCCTTGAGACAAAGAATTGTGCAACGCTTTTGAATATTATTTGTTAAAATGAGACTATCAGATGGCAAGATAAATAATGTACATCTCTGCATATACATTGTGATTTTAAAGTACATGTATTTAAAAAGAACTTAAAAATCTTTTATCAATTTCTATTTGCGATATGAATAGAAAAAAATGACAAATGTAAAGAACAGTAAACACTTTTAATATTGTTCAGTTTGTCAACAATAACATTTTTTAAAAACAATTTTGGTTTGTCAACAATAACATTTTTAGAAACAATTTGGGTTTTTCAACAATGTCATTTTTCGAAACAATATTTCAACAATAGCATTTTTAAAACAATAAGTATATAAGTGCTCTTGCTGCCAGATATTAACAATATCACAAAAATGTCTGTAATTAGAATATCTATGAACAAGTGAGCTAATAACATTAATGGTATTAAATGAAAAATGAACCTTAATGCCTTTTTTTACCTTGAAGTTCATATATGGAATTAATCTATTAAAGTAGATAATTCTCACAGTGTTCAAGTATACAGGTGCTTGAAAATCAAGTCATAAGACTTAATCAAGTAGAAGTGTTAAATATTTTATTAAGAAAATGTAAGCTTAAACTAGATTTTTCCCCTTGGAATAGCCAGTATTAAAAAATAACATACGTGTATGTAAATGATGTACATAAGAATTTTCCATGAGTTAATATAAGGAGAAAATATGAGAGAAGTATTGCAGCAAAATGATAACATCAATATGAATCTGACAAAATGCTCTTATCCACATAAAAACATAATACTGATAAATAAATGATCGTACGTGATGCAGTCAACAAATTTTAGAGATTTCAAGGGGAATAACTCATGATGATTTACAATAAATATTAATTTTACAATTTTGTCTATACATTTAAAGATTACACTCAAATGTAAATATAAGTATCAATAATAAAAACAATGTTGCAAAGTTCACTTAGAAATGAACTTTATGAATGGGAACGTGATCAAATCTACTGAGAAACCCTTCGGGTTTTACAGGATTTGATCACATGACCAACAAAGTTCATTTCCCAGTGAATGTTGTAACATTTTTGTTTATTTCTTCAATATACAAAAAATATGAGATACAGTGGTCCCTGATTAATATAATACCCGTTTAATAGTATAGTTTGGTTAATATGATAGTTTTTCAAAACACAACACCATTTCTTAATAATTCTATGTAAATAACATCGGTTAATATAATAGCTGAAAAAGTGCACCCGCTTAATATAATAGAAAGGGCACCCTTGTCAATTGAGTTTCACACCTATTTTATGTGCTAGTCCCCCATGAGTAGCTTGTATAAACACTCTGACTTCCCAAATTACTTTGAAATTTACTGACAGTGCTGACCAGACAGGATTAGTCGCGTCTCACTGCACGTGGCTTAAGTAAGTTAACTATGCACCTGTAAAGTGACATTGCTGTGTATTAAAGTTCTTATAAGTTTAAATATATAAATCCTCTATTTTCTTTAGTAAAAATATTCTCTTAACTAATGGAATACATTTTACATGGCTTATCATTTGATGCCATGCATTGGACGATTTGTACCTCAGTAAAGTAAAGACTTTGTCTTTTTTAAACATGCCTTTATTTCATAGGGAAAATGTGCCAAATAAACTTAAGAAAATTAAAATGTTAATCATAGATTTGTGCTTTATTTTGTTGTTTCATGGAAGAAGTTATTATAAAATAAATTGTCTGATGAATACCTTACTAGATTTCGTCAAAACCAGAAGTACATTGTAGAGGAAGAAATCAAAATGAAAGCATGTCAACCCACCGGAAGCATATTGGTGGATCTGAGCAATTTTTCTCAGCTTGTTATAGTTAATTTTATAAATAAAATTAACTTTTTTGATGCAATGAAGATAAATTTATAGAACAAATCATCAATTGCATTGGAAATTACCCTTTCTAGATTATGATAGTCAATCAAATAGAGCCAAGCTTTGATATTATACACCAAATACAAAAGATCAGTAGACACTCATACTTGACACAAAAATTGCTTATGATCTCAGGGTTTGTCAATACATTATACATGTATATTTATTAGAGAATAATCCTATATAGAGATACACTCAACATCATTTTTATCAAGCTCCTCAGAAAATTATTGACAGTCATTAAATTTTCACAAATGTCCGTCAAAGAGAGTTTTCCCCATATCTTTATTGATTTGGATTTTGGTTAGAAAATTGAATTATTATAAGGTAATGATACCATCGTGACAATATGGTCTCTTCCGTTTATTCTGCTTTCTTGAAGATGGGCATATTTGTCCAGGGTTCACATCCGGCATTGAATTGGCAAAGACCACTGTAAAAAAGAAAAAAAAAGTAATTCCTTACAGTAAGATCCTCATTAAGAATAAGAATCAATAGAATTTACTAAATTAACATTAACGATTGAGTAATTGTTTAACAAGTTCACTTTAACATGAGTGTTTCATCAGTAAAAGTTAACATAACATTCCTGTTGTCTGCTGAGAGAAAGAGAATACGTGTCACAAACTGTTCTTCCTGCTGGACATCCTCACCACAAGCACTTTCTGAAATAGGAATAATATATATGAGAACTGCATGTTTAATATCAACTATCAAATATGTCTTCATTATCAATATTTTTTAAAGCCATTCATCCAAAAGATGAATTGTGGCAAGTTTTGTTGAAATTAGCCAAGTTGTTAAAAATGTGCATAAGTTTACCTGGAATAGAGGGTTTCATTTGCGTGGTGGAGGCAGGGGATGCTTCAAACACATATGATGTTTCTACAAAAAGTTTGTTAAAATATTATGTGAAGAAAATAACTATTACTATGAAACCTGGTTCACAGTGCATGAAAGTCAGGTCAATATGTCAGGTCAATATATCGGGTCTCATTGGTTAGCACACTGGCATTCCAGGTCTGTCAGAGACCCTGAGGCCCTTTTAACAACAAAAACAAAAAAAACAAAACAAAACAAAACAAAAGAAACAAAAAAACGACAAAGACCAAAAATTTTATTCTGCTTAGAACTTTCTTATTAACTATATTAACTAGAACATGATTTTAATCTTTTAAAAAGGTAATATGTAGAGTAATATTTATTTACACTAGCAATTTTAAACAAAACCAGTAATTTTGCATGGTTTTACAATCAACTTAAGTTTTTGGTCTTACTCATAAGCTTTTAATTTAAAGGCTTTTATGAAACAGGCGCTTGAGTCTTGGTTAAAATGTGAAATTTTCACCACCTGTGACACTACATAAGCAACAAAGAATTTTTTTCTACATTTCCTCCATCAAACGAAAATTATGCATATGGCAAAACTTTGTAATTAATTCATGCATTACCCTTCTCCATAATCAGACTTTGTGATGGAGCTGAGGTGTCCACTCCTCCTGGCACCCCTTCCAGCGAGGACTTTGATATTGTTCCAACAATCTAGATTTAACTAAAATTGTAAACATGTCCATTAAATTCAATATACCATGAAAAAAAAATCTTGGTTTCTTAATTACATTTTGTACATAATAGACAAAAAAAGATTACAAATAAAACAATTATTATGGGAAATTACTTCATCATAATGTAAAATAACGTTTTATAAATTTACTTCAAAATGGCAAGTTGTTTGTATTTTAATGAGGTCAATGTCAAAGGAAAGAGAAATATTCACTCACAACTGAACTGATATATTCACTGCAAATAGTTTTCTAATTTATAACATGCCTTCTGTTCCCATGATTTTAACTCCTCAACAAGAACACTAGGGCCACCACTAGTGGCATGAAGCCCTCTTCTCCTCTCAGCTCAACGTTTTTCGATTTGGGAGCTCAAATCCTGCCATTTCGTCTTTACGTCGCACACCTCCCTCTCAAAATTGGAACAGTTTACTGCATTTACCCTGAAAGCATTCAAATAATTCAATTTCTTTTATAAAGTTTTGATTCACTATGATACAAGGGGCTATTTATCTCCCTCTCTCTCTCTCATCTTATCTATCTACTATGATCTATTTGAAGATGGAGTTCATTTTATATAAATTAAAAAAAATTTAATGAGAGGCAGGTGTTGCTTATTAACTTTAATATGTACATATATTGCACAACTAATGTGGAGTTAAAATTATGATAATTTTTTTTTTTTTTGCTTTTAAAGCATGGATGAAAAAAAAATCACTAATCAAAAATAATTATCATTATTGTTTAATCACAATGTCTTAAAGTTGTATTAAAATCTTACTTATGTTACATAGTGATCAATTTTACAGTTGTAGACATGTACGTAAGCTGTCCATTTAGCCTACCAAATTTTGCTCTCCAAATGATACGAAAGCATCATGCATTGGAGGAAATTTTTTTATATAAAGTTGACATTTTTTTTTGTACATTTTTGTTCTTCACAAAACAACTTGATTCAAACAAGTTTTATTAAGTCTATATAATCTATCGTGTACTCACTGTGACGTTATCTCGACCCAGCAACGATTTTTTGCTTCATTGGTGATTGATGGTGTAAATTTTCCATTTATCAGTCTGATGTTATCGGTGACACCTTGTACCAACACCTCTATCTCTTCGTTTGACCAGTTAGGTTTTCTCTTTGCTATTTTATCCATTTTTAGGTGGTCAGACGACAAAACGATATAAACACGGAAATACGTACCGCGCATGTGCATATGCAACGAAAGTAAGTTGTCAAGAAAGCTTTTTGTCGTAAGTGAAATAGTAAGTGTGCACGTAGTCTAAAATTGCAAGAATTGTCGTACGAATATTATTTTTACTTCCGAGTGCGTTTGTGAAAAGCACTTAAGAATTGACTTACGAATTTCTTAAGTCTAAAACTTACGCAAAATCTTAAGAATTTTTGTGAAAAGGGCTACTGGCTCTTCAGGCAATTATGTACAAATGACTTATATGTAACGTAGTAACGTCAATAAGCGAAAGTTCTTGTGATTATTACGTTAAAGTAGCGGAAAATTAGCCACAGAGCAAAAAGGCGCCAAAATAATGATAATAGCAAATATTACAAATGATTCAATTATATCACATACATATAATAAATTTTTCACTGAATGCGATTAAGTTTTGGTTTAAATAATTTAATAAAGTGGTCTTCCTTGGCTGTTGAGTCACGTTATGTCCGCCGTCACGATATGTCCGCCACTTTTTTGAAAAAATCGTCACGTTATGTCCGCCATAACGAAATGTCCGCCACTTTTTTTTTAACATCGTCAAATTATGTCCGCCACCTTACAAATTTCATTATTTTTACTTTTAATCGCCATTTAGAGTTCGATGTTACGAAATACTCGTCTATCTTAAACAAAATTACCCATTATGTCCGCCGTCACTGAACATATTCGCCAATAATTTTAATCAATAAGAGCGTCACATTATGTCCGCACTGACGATGAATCAATTGATGATTAATCAATAAGAGCATCTCATTTTGTCCGCACTGAACATATTCGCCATTAATTTTGATCAATATGAGCGTCACATTATGTCCGGACTGATGAAGGTACAATTAAAAAAATCATATTTTAAAGATTAAAATTTGTCGGCTTTGTAATGTGTTTTAATTGTACTTTAAATCTACAAGAAAAGGGTGAAAATCAATAGTTCTTCTGATACGGAATGTCGTTCCCCATTTAGCATCTAGGATCGATACTTTCAGGTAATTCATATCCCGCTAAAATTAATTTTAAAATGAGTGAATGAATCATCCAATAGAGAACGTGCTGATTATTGCACCTAGCCGCAGGTAGACACACGCATACACTTTGACCCCTGCTGCGACCCGTGACAGGTTGAAGAGAAGAAAAATGAAGACTACCAGGTAAGTGCTACATACTTAGTTTCATCGTGTATAAAATAATTAAAACAGTTTGTGATTATAAGAGTTTATGTTTTATTAGTAACTTGCTATCTTATCTAAGATAAAACATCATAAAATTTCAAGCAGAATGTGAATATTTATAAGGCAACAATTTCGTAACGGATTGTGAAACTTTACTCAGTTTATCTAATTTCAAACATTTTCACAATGCTTGCAATTTATAAAACATTCTTTTTGTTAGACAACGAATGATTAAAGATATGGATATCTTTTCTTATCTCCTTATAGAAGGAATGAATTTTACAATCATTAAGTTTTTATAATGCGTAGTCTTTCAAGACGTTCGCTTTAATTTTCAGTATCTGGTTTTTCTTAATATCTGTTTTGAGTTTTCTTTCATAATTATAGTTTCTTTTATTTTTTATTTTTCGATTTTATAATAATGTACGACATGCCCCCCCCCCCCCCCCCCATCCTCACCACAAAAACTTTCTGAAATAGGAATAATATATATGAGAACTGCATGTTTAATATCAACTATCAAATATGTCTTCATTATCAATATTTTTTAAAGCCATTCGTCCAAAAGATGAATTGTGGCAAGTTTTGTTGAAATTAGCCAAGTTGTTAAAAATGTGCATAAGTTATACCTGGAATAGAGGGTTTCATTTGCGTGGTGGAGGCAGGGGATGCTTCAAACACATATGATGTTTCTACAAAAAGTTTGTTAAAATATTATGTGAAGAAAATAACTATTACTATGAAACTTGGTTCACAGTGCATGAAAGTCAGGTCAATATGTCAGGTCAATATATCGGGTCTCATTGGTTAGCACACTGGCATTCCAGGTCTGTCAGAGACCCTGAGGCCCTTTTAACAACAAAAACAAAAAAACAAAACAAAACAAAACAAAAGAAACAAAAAAACGACAAAGACCAAAAATTTTATTCTGCTTAGAACTTTCTTATTAACTATATTAACTAGAACATGATTTTAATCTTTTAAAAAGGTAATATGTAGAGTAATATTTATTTACACTAGCAATTTTAAACCCAGTAATTTTGCATGGTTTTACAATCAACTTAAGTTTTTGGTCTTACTCATAAGCTTTTAATTTAAAGGCTTTTATGAAACAGGCGCTTGAGTCTTGGTTAAAATGTGAAATTTTCACCACCTGTGACACTACATAAGCAACAAAGAATTTTTTTCTACATTTCCTCCATCAAACGAAAATTATGCATATGGCAAAACTTTGTAATTAATTCATGCATCACCCTTCTCCATAATCAGACTTTGTGATGGAGCTGAGGTGTCCACTCCTCCTGGCACCCCTTCCAGCGAGGACTTTGATATTGTTCCAACAATCTAGATTTAATTAAAATTGTAAACATGTCCATTAAATTCAATATACCATGAAAAAAAAATCTTGGTTTCTTAATTACATTTTGTACATAATAGACAAAAAAAGATTAAAAATAAAACAATTATTATGGGAAATTACTTCATCATAATGTAAAATAACGATTTATAAATTTACTTCAAAATGGCAAGTTGTTTGTATTTTAATGAAGTCAATGTCAAAGGAAAGAGAAATGTTCACTCACAACTGAACTGATATATTCACTGCAAATAGTTTTCTAATTTATAACATGCCTTCTGTTCCCATGATTTTAACTCCTCAACAAGAACACTAGGGCCACCACTAGTGGCATGAAGCCCTCTTCTCCTCTCAGCTCAACGTTTTTCGATTTGGGAGCTCAAATCCTGCCATTTCGTCTTTACGTCGCACACCTCCCTCTCAAAATTGGAACAGTTTACTGCATTTATCCTGAAAGCATTCAAATAATTCAATTTCTTTTATAAAGTTTTGATTCACTATGATACAAGGGGCTATTTATCTCCCTCTCTCTCTCTCATCTTATCTATCTACTATGATCTATTTGAAGATGGAGTTCATTTTATATAAATTAAAAAAAATTTAATGAGAGGCAGGTGTTGCTTATTAACTTTAATATGTACATATATTGCACAACTAATGTGGAGTTAAAATTATGATAATTTTTTTTTTTTTTTTGCTTTTAAAGCATGGATGAAAAAAAATCACTAATCAAAAATAATTATCATTATTGTTTAATCACAATGTCTTAAAGTTGTATTAAAATCTTACTTATGTTACATAGTGATCAATTTTACAGTTGTAGACATGTACGTAAGCTGTCCATTTAGCCTACCAAATTTTGCTCTCCAAATGATACGAAAGCATCATGCATTGGAGGAAATTTTTTTATATAAAGTTGACATTTTTTTTTGTACATTTTTGTTCTTCACAAAACAACTTGATTCAAACAAGTTTTATTAAGTCTATATAATCTATCGTGTACTCACTGTGACGTTATCTCGACCCAGCAACGATTTTTTGCTTCATTGGTGATTGATGGTGTAAATTTTCCATTTATCAGTCTGATGTTATCGGTGACACCTTGTACCAACACCTCTATCTCTTCGTTTGACCAGTTAGGTTTTCTCTTTGCTATTTTATCCATTTTTAGGTGGTCAGACGACAAAACGATATAAACACGGAAATACGTACCGCGCATGTGCATATGCAACGAAAGTAAGTTGTCAAGAAAGCTTTTTGTCGTAAGTGAAATAGTAAGTGTGCACGTAGTCTAAAATTGCAAGAATTGTCGTACGAATATTATTTTTACTTCCGAGTGCGTTTGTGAAAAGCACTTAAGAATTGACTTACGAATTTCTTAAGTCTAAAACTTACGCAAAATCTTAAGAATTTTTGTGAAAAGGGCTACTGGCTCTTCAGGCAATTATGTACAAATGACTTATATGTAACGTAGTAACGTCAATAAGCGAAAGTTCTTGTGATTATTACGTTAAAGTAGCGGAAAATTAGCCACAGAGCAAAAAGGCGCCAAAATAATGATAATAGCAAATATTACAAATGATTCAATTATATCACATACATATAATAAATTTTTCACTGAATGCGATTAAGTTTTGGTTTAAATAATTTAATAAAGTGGTCTTCCTTGGCTGTTGAGTCACGTTATGTCCGCCGTCACGATATGTCCGCCACTTTTTTGAAAAAATCGTCACGTTATGTCCGCCATAACGAAATGTCCGCCACTTTTTTTTTAACATCGTCAAATTATGTCCGCCACCTTACAAATTTCATTATTTTTACTTTTAATCGCCATTTAGAGTTCGATGTTACGAAATACTCGTCTATCTTAAACAAAATTACCCATTATGTCCGCCGTCACTGAACATATTCGCCAATAATTTTAATCAATAAGAGCGTCACATTATGTCCGCACTGACGATGAATCAATTGATGATTAATCAATAAGAGCATCTCATTTTGTCCGCACTGAACATATTCGCCATTAATTTTGATCAATATGAGCGTCACATTATGTCCGGACTGATGAAGGTACAATTAAAAAAATCATATTTTAAAGATTAAAATTTGTCGGCTTTGTAATGTGTTTTAATTGTACTTTAAATCTACAAGAAAAGGGTGAAAATCAATAGTTCTTCTGATACGGAATGTCGTTCCCCATTTAGCATCTAGGATCGATACTTTCAGGTAATTCATATCCCGCTAAAATTAATTTTAAAATGAGTGAATGAATCATCCAATAGAGAACGTGCTGATTTTTGCACCTAGCCGCAGGTAGACACACGCATACACTTTGACCCCTGCTGCGACCCGTGACAGGTTGAAGAGAAGAAAAATGAAGACTACCAGGTAAGTGCTACATACTTAGTTTCATCGTGTATAAAATAATTAAAACAGTTTGTGATTATAAGAGTTTATGTTTTATTAGTAACTTGCTATCTTATCTAAGATAAAACATCATAAAATTTCAAGCAGAATGTGAATATTTATAAGGCAACAATTTCGTAACGGATTGTGAAACTTTACTCAGCTTATCTAATTTCAAACATTTTCACAATGCTTGCAATTTATAAAACATTCTTTTTGTTAGACAACGAATGATTAAAGATATGGATATCTTTTCTTATCTCCTTATAGAAGGAATGAATTTTACAATCATTAAGTTTTTATAATGCGTAGTCTTTCAAGACGTTCGCTTTAATTTTCAGTATCTGGTTTTTCTTAATATCTGTTTTGAGTTTTCTTTCATAATTATAGTTTCTTTTATTTTTTATTTTTCGATTTTATAATAATGTACGACATGCCCCCCCCCCCCCCCCCGTCAATCAATGCGCTATCCCATACCAATTCTTCTTGCAAAAAACAATTTAAGATATCACAATACATTGTGTAAAATTTTACAGGTTGATAAAAATTATGATTAATAAATGAAAGCTGTAAATTTAAATTAGAAAGTAAATTAGAATACTTTTTATACCTCAGTTAAATTTTCACATTTTAAAACGTATTTTTTAAAAACCCTTTGTAAAATGGGCAAAACTTTAAAGAAATAATGCTTTAGATATGTCTAGAGCCAACCGAGAATATAATATGACATGTAACATTAGGTATCATGTGTATTTACTTTGCCTTAATTTTTTTTATGAAAGACGGATTACAGTACCTCCATTGCCCCCCACCCCCCCCCCCTTTCATCGAGGGATAAATTTCGTAGATATTACTTATAATCTAATATTTGACAGACCCATCGCTCAAAAAGAAGTAAATAAATTTTTGACGCTCAAAAAACATAGAAATGGTTAAATATTTGATTAAAATGGCAATAATAAATGTACAGCGTTGACGTCTTTATTTTTATTTACATGTAGTAAATATAATCTTCTTTTTTTAAGACATAGAGTTTTAAGCGCCTATTGGCATTTTCCAAAATATTTTTAAAAGAGATCTCTTCGTAAAACCATCGTTGTGAGAAATATTTTCACGTCAGTTTAGTTTATGCGTGTGTCGAATTTAAGAGTAATTAAATTAATTTGTAAATTGGGATAGGGAAAACACGCATTAGAACCACCTGCACAGCAACCCAAAAAGCAAAATATCTCTTAGGATAGAAAGACATGTGCACTCTGTATTTAATTTCCAGTTCAACCCGTTCATAAAATAGTAATCGCAAAACTTGCAATGTCCAAGTTGTTAACAATAATAACTTAAAGAGACAGTACAGCTTAAAACACATGTGTGAATAAATTCAGATTTACACATTGTATCGTTAGGAAATAAGAAATAAAGTTGATTGTAATAAATATAATTATACCTAATTAACGTAATTATAACCTTCCGGAAATTCAAGGGTCGTACAAACCGGAATAAACTTATATCGTTTATTTGTACCACGTGGACTTTGATTGACAGTAATTGACACGTGCTGAAAACTACAAGATCTACGTCAAACTACGGTCATCATGGTATACGAGGATAAAGGAACTCTTTAAACGGAACACATCATCACTTTCTCGATAATTTATTGATGGTTTACCAATTTCAGTTCATTTTAAAATGAACAGACATACATATGTCAAATAACCCCTCAAGGGGCCTCGTTTACAAAAATAAATTTAGATTGTAGCAACTCCTATGAGAAACACGCAAAATACATGCTGACAAAATAATAGTTGTGGTTATTTTTAAAATTTGAACAATTAATACCTGGGAGAAGTAGAAATGACATATTTTTTATCAACAAACATGTCCAAGAGAATCTTCGCGAGCCCTGCATTTGTTTTGTTTACAGTAAACACGCATGATTCAGAATGTTTTTAAGCTATTTTTTAAAGTATGGCTTAGTTGCTTATTTTCCAGGTTCTGTAAGATAAATATGAAAATCTTTGATTAAGATACTACATATTGTTTTCAAAAAATATTTTTTATTTCTGACAATTCGTGACGGCGGACATAACGTGACTCAACATTACACGTTATGTCCGCCATCACGAAATGTCCGCCACTTTTTTTGAAAAAATCGTCACGTTATGTCATTTGTTATCTTGTTTTATATACGGACTTTCGTCATCGTTGCATGTTAGCAAGTAACATGTAAGTTGTAAAATTTGTATCTATAATGTAAAATCGTTCGAACCAAAATTCATTTTTATACCACAAGTGTATTGTCCACATATCCAGTAATTAAGTATATTGCATAACACATTTTGATTGGTTTTTGTTCTAATTATTACTTTTTTCATGCAGCAAAGTGGATTTTCCTTAAACATTTTATAAAATATGTGCAATGGCTGACACTGAAACTTTTTGAATAGCTTATTTATTATATTGTAGAGTGTAAATGTCAAGTAGACATCTTACACTTATCTATTAATATGGATACTAAAGCTAATAGTATGAAAAAAAAGTTAGAGCATTGATAAATTTTATCCAAATACGGGTAAAGAAAAATCATTAAGGGTTGTCATGAAGATGAAGATTTTGTTTCCATTTTCTGAAAATTTTGGAACGGAGATGTTCGATGAAAAATTCGTTTTCATATTGTGTAGTCTGACAGACTGGTTTCTTGACAAGTTGTTTTCATGAGCCTTGTTGTGCTTTTTCGAAGTAAGTACATTGTATATCATATGTTTCAGAGCTTTGATTTATTAGCAAAGTGTTAAAGCTACACACATCTGTTATTAATCTACATTGTAGTTACTTTTAAAAATACAATGTAAACAACTAAATGTTAAAAAAGCAGTTTGTGTTTAAATTAGATAAAACTCATACACCTTTGTGAGAAACAAAAAAAGAAAGAACACTAAAAAAAACAAACAAACATCAGTAAAAACAGTTTAAAGAAGGATTTTTGAATGATGTTTGAATTATGAAAGCAGGATGAGTTCATTGAAGCATTGAATGATTATATTTTGTTTTCATACTGATATCTATTTGTATGAAATATTGTGTATCGCCGTTATAAAGGCATTATTTGCGCATTTAGTCAGGGATATTAAACATACATGAAACAGTCATATTAACGTGTTATTTAGTTAGCTTCCGTGACAAAAAATATAGTTCCAGAAACATTGTGGAGAAAAATCCTATTTTGTAAAGGAGCAGATATTTATTAATGATTGTTTTTCAAAAGTACATATCAAATTGGTTATGTAAGATTGAAAGTTTCATTTTATGTAACAAAACTAAACATACTCAAAACACGTGAAGACGTGTCTGTCTTTACTCATGGCGCATGAATTAGAAAAGTGTATTCTTAGAAAATTGAGCGTCGCAGATTTCCAATGCAAACATAAGGCGAAATATACACTGAATGTAAATATTCGATTATATTAACCTTTATATTAAATAATGTCAAGATAATTTTTTCGTTCCTTCGTACATTACAGTTATGCAACTTGACAGGTAAATAGTTAAACAAATGTTTAGTATTTAACAGTGACTTTTTCTTGACAAAATAACGATACCGAAAAAGATCACTTAGTTTTTTCCAATCAGAACGAATGCATAGGCACAAATTCAATAAAAAAAATTAATCAATTTAAAAAAACACCGTTTACTTTGTTAAAATGAATTAAAAACTTATTCACTTGGGTTTCAGAATGCGTTTAGAAAATATAATTTTTAAACAATAAACAAACACTCTCGGCTTTGTACTCAACTAATTGATATTCAGAATTAAGACGTATTTTTTTTAAATTTCATTTTTTTATTCATTTTTCTCATCAAATGAAAATTAAAAGAAACTACTCGATATCAATTGCATACCAATATAAAAAACAAATTCAAGATTTTTAGATAGTTCGAGGAAGTCAGGGCCAAGCAATATCCATGTTAGTTTTAATAAATATTTCAACTCAGTAAGATTATATGACAGATATTTTGTAGTTTTATCATTTATAAAAAGGGTAGCGGGAAAATGTCTAACTCAAAACATTGTAGCATTTTTAAAGTCTACAGTACATAAATTAAATTGATGTTAAAGTAATAAGTTTAAAAGAATAGTATAACAAATACTTCGGGTTACTATTGCACGCTGTGTAAAGTAAATATCCAAGATTACAGAATTAATTAGCTGCCATAGTTTTTAATACAGCCTAAGTTTCAATTTATTCATATCATATTTGTCCAATTAAAAACTCATTTAGATTGGTGTTATGATATTAAAGTGGTTTGTTATTTATATAATAAAAGTGCATCACTCAATAATAATAAATGATTGTTAGATCAAAATTTATTTACTACTACATATACCTTCAAAAGAACATTACCTGATGTTTGAGACTTGCAACCTCTTGATGCATCACATTGCTTCGAATTACAATCACAAATTCCCTGACATTTTCTTCCATATGTGGGATAAGGACATTTAGATGTACAATTCAATCCTGTGTACCCGTTCATGCAATCTATATTATCAAATAACAAGTAAAAACAAGTAAACTCAAAGTATAAAATATATCGTAAGAACGCTTTTAACCTCAGTATAAATTGTAATCAATGCGACCATAAGTTTTATCTGTTGTGAAAAAATAATACATTATATACGACTTACTTTCACAGGCCTTACTTGAGGAATTCCAAATATAACCAAAACAACATTTTTTGTAGTTCCTATAACATAAATAAAATCATTTTTGCTCATTTGACTAACAAACACTGATAAGTCATGCAGTATATATCACAAAGCTTGAAAAACTCTTTCTGTAAAGAAAATGACTTTAAGAATAAGACTAACTCTTTACACGTCGGTATAGCATCATCAGATCTACTGCAATTAAAAAACAAATACAATAGTAGCACAACGCTACTCATAGCTATGCCTCTCATCTCTGCAGTGCATGAAATACAAAATATTAACTGCCGTCACAATGTGGCATTAAAAATATAACTTCCTTCTTTGTTTCCTTTTTTTTTAATTCAGATAGCTTTGTCTGAAATGTGGGTTATAGATATCAATAATTTAGTTCTGGTTGTAACGCGTTACGTAACTTTTTGTGTGTGTGTGTGTGTGTGTGTGTGTGTGTGTGTGTGTGTGTGTGTGTGTGTGTGTGTGTGTGTGTGTGCGTTTGCATAATCCCGATACTCACTACATGTACTAGGTTACACACGTGCGACTTACTACATTTTCAAAACTCACTACTTGCACCCGTGTAGTGAGTTTGAAAACGCCGTATATCGGGATTTTTCGACGTGCTTTACCCAGAAAATATAAAACATAGCTTAGTGTGACTTTCCGGTTTACACATGATTTTTGTTACACACTTACCGTGTCAAAATGGGGTAGTTACACACTTTCCCCTGGATCTTATTCGCGCATGCGCGAATTCAACTTCCTCTCAAAACAAGGTCGGGTTGAAGGAAATGAAAATGTAAGTGTTTTTTGTTAAAAATGATGTGTTTTATTATTCTGTTGACACTTTTGATAGGTTTTCAAACGTATTATTACTTGTGTTTATTATGAATATCTGTTAAAGCAATATATCCCTTTGGTATGTAAAGAAAAAATGTTTTTGCTCAATCTGATCTTGAAATCTGTTGGTTGAGATGTATTTCTTTTAGATTTTTACAAGGCTAAGCTTCGAGTAATCATACAGTGAGCGTTTTTATTAACGTTTGTGTTTTAATTAAACACTCATTTTGTTATAGTTTTGGTAGATCATTAAAATTTTAATAAACTCGCGAACAGTTAGAATTTCCTCTAAACTTTTCAACAAATTGCATGCAGCTCAATTAAAAAATACGTCTCCTTTAGAGTTTCTTGAACAATTTAAAGGATTTAATTGTACAATTTTTGTGTTGAATACTTGTATTTAAAGAAGAAATTAAACGAAATTAACATTAACTTTGATCAATACAAATCTAGACCATATGAATTAATCGAAAGCAAAAGAATACGGGCATACACAATATTTCTAAAGTAGGGCTTTAACTGCAAATTCTTTTAATTATACTCTCTTAATGCTTTACAAAGAACACCCTATCATTAAAAAATAAACACTTATTTGCTTATTTTCAAATTTACACCCTGCACAGTATGCGCTTTCATGTCATTTAAAATTGAGTATATATTTTTCGCGGTTTTCATTGTAGAGTAACTTTGTAATATTCAAAAAGAAATCAGCAAATTGTTTATCATATTGTTTATATAGTATGTACCTTTTCTTTATATTTCCCTAATTCTTTTATCAAAAGCTTAAATCCTTATTAGAAAATCCATAATTTTCAACTTATCAATAAAGCATTAGTATAGTAAATCACTTAGTATAAACCCCATACATGTTTTTGATTAATATTTACACCCTCGTTTATTTATTCACTGCACAAAAAACAAAGAAAATATCAACATTCATTCCGGGGGAAAATCCTAAAATTATGAAGTTTGACTCTCCTGAGTACACCCATAACTTTCATTTAATGTTATAAAATCAGTGTAGTTAAACACTTATGAAACTCCTAAATCTGTTAGGATCAATGTTTGCATCCTAATTCCTCCTTAATGACAGTATTACAATGATATAACAATCATTAGTTATAGGAAATCTTCATTAATAAAAAATTTACACCCCCACAAGGAAACCCATAATTTTCATTTTAACGTTAAAAAGTCAGTATAGTAACTCACTTAAATAAACCTTTAATCTTTTTTTTAATAACATTTTCACTCTAATTTATTCTTTCTTACATTACTGCAAAGGAAATGTCACCATTATTTAAAGAAAAAATCCTATAATTATGAAGTTTGACCCCCATGAGGAAACCCATAATTTTCATTTTAACGTTAAAAAGTCAATATAGTAAATCACTCAAATAAATCTAAAATCTTTTTTGATTAATATTTGCACTCTAATTTATTCTTTCTTACAATATTGCAAAGAAAATGTGACCATGTTTTAAAGAAAAAATCCCATAATTATTAAGTTTGACCCCTATGTGGAAACCCATAATTTTCATTTCAAAGTTACAAATTTAAATCAGTATAGTTAAACAGTTATGAAACTCCTTAATCTTTTCGGATCAATGTTTGCATCCTAATTCCTCCTTAATGACAGTATTACAATGATATAACAATCATTAGTTATAGGAAATCTTCATTAATAAAAAATTTACATCCCTATGTCGAAACCCATAATTTTCATTTTAACGTTAAAAAGTTAGTATAGTAAATCACTCAAATAAATCTAAAATCTTTTTTTGATAATATTTGCACTCTAATTTATTCTTTCTTACAGTATTGCAAAGAAAATGTCACCATTATTTAAAGAAAAAATCCTATAATTATGATGTTTGACCCCCATGAGGAAACCCATAATTTTCATTTCAAAGCTACAAAATCAGTATAGTTAAACAGTTATGAAACTCCTAAATCTTTTAGGATCAATGTTTGCATCCTAATTCCTCCTTAATGACAGTATTACAATGATATAACACTCATTAGTTATAAGAAATCTTCATTAATAAAAAATTTACACCCCCACGAGGAAACCCATAATTTTCATTTTAACGTTAAAAAGTCAGTATAGTAACTCACTCAAATAAATCTAAAATCTTTTTTGATTAATATTTGCACTCTAATTTATTCTTTCTTACAGTATTGCAAAGGAAATGTCACCATTACTTAAAGAAAAAATGCCATAATTATTAAGTTTGACCCCCATGAGGAAACCCATAATTTTCATTTCAAAGTTACAAAATCAGTATAGTTAAACAGCTATGACACTCCTAAAACTTTTAGGATCAATGTTTGCATCCTTATTCCTTCTTAACGACAGTATAACAATGTTATAACAATCATTAGTAAATATAGGAAATCTTCATTAATAACAAATTTACACCCCCACGTGGAAACCCATAATTTTCATTTTAACGTTAAAAAGTCAGTATAGTAACTCACTCAAATAAATCTTTAATCTTTTTTGATTAATATTTGCACTCTAATTTATTCGTTCTTACATTATTGCAAAGGAAATGTCACCATTTATTAAAAAAAAGAATCCTTTAATTATGAAGTCAGACCCCATGAGGAAACCCAAAATTTTCATTTCAAAGTTACAAAATCAGTATAGTTAATCACTTATGAAACTCCTAAATCTTTTAGGATCAATGTTTGCATCCTTATTCCTCCTTAATCACAGTATTACAATGATATAACAATCATTAGTTATAGGAAATCTTCATTAATAAAAAATTTACATCCCCACAAGGAAACCCATAATTTTCATTTTTACGTTAAAAGTCAGTATAGTAAATCAATCAAATAAATCTAAAATCTTTTTTGATTAATATTTGCACTCTAATTTATTCTTTCTTACATTACTGCAAAGGAAATGTCACCATTTATTAAAGAAAAAATCCTTTAATTGTGATGTTTGACCTTCATGAGGAATCCCATAATTTTCATTTCAAAGTTACAAAATCAGTATAGTTAAACAGTTATGAAACTCCTAAAACTTTTAGGATCAATGTTTGCATCCTTATTCCTCCTTAACGACAGTATTACAATGATATAACAATCATTAGCTATAGGAAATCTTCATTAATAAAAAATTTACACCACCACGTGGAAACCCATAATTTTCATTTTAACGTTAAAAAGTCAGTATAGTAACTCACTTAAATAAACCTTTAATCTTTTTTTATTAATATTTGCACTCTAATTTATTCTTTCTTACATTATTGCAAACGAAATGTCACCATTTATTAAAGAAAAAATCCTTTAATTATGAAGTTTGACCCCCATGAGGAAACCCATAATTTTTATTTTAAAGTTACAAAATCAGTATTGTTAATCAGTTATGAAACTCCTAAATCTTTAAGGATCAATGTTTGCATCCTTATTCCTCCTTAATCACAGTATTACAATGATATAACAATCATTAGTTATAGAAAATCTTCATTAATATAAAATTTACACCCCCACAAGTTAACCCATAATTTTCATTTTAACGTTAAAAAGTCAGTATAGTAACTCATTCAAATAAACCTTTAATCTTTTTTTTAATAACATTTTCACTCTAATTTATTCTTTCTTACATTTCTGCAAAGGAAATTTCACCATTTAGTAAAGAAAAAATCCTTTAATTATGAAGTTTGACCCCCATGAGGAAACCCATAATTTTTATTTCAAAGTTACAAAATCAGTATTGTTAATCAGTTATGAAACTCCTAAATCTTTTAGGATCAATGTTTGCATCCTTATTCCTCCTTAATCACAGTATTACAATGATATTACAATCATTAGTTATAGGAAATCTTCATTAATAAAAAATTTACACCCCAATGAGGAAACCCATAATTCTCATTTTAACGTTTAAAAGTCAGTATTAAATAACACACTCAAATAAACCTTTAATCTTTTTTTAATAATATTTGCACTCTAATTTATTCTTTCTTACATTATTGAATATTATCACATTGCTTGTTTATAATGAATTCTTGACTATGTATGTGGGTTCGATTCCCACCCTAGGCATAATGGAACAGAAAGCTGGTGCAAAGTGGGCAGATAGCCTAGTGGCCCCGCATAGTCAGAAGGATAGAATTTTTTTTTTCCTAAAACATTCAAAGTGCTTCTTGGAAAAATAAAATATCAATCACTGTTTTATTTAGATTAAGTCGTACGTATTTAATGATATATACATGTACGTTAAATTAGAAATAATAGATTAATATTATTATAATATATCTATGATAATTTTTAATATAGAAAACATGCATACGCGAAGAAATGTTCAAAATTCTGTCCCGCCTTGCTAATCTGGAATTTACTTACTATCATGCATATATAGTTCTCAACAATTTTGACAATAAATGCATATTGAGTATAACTTGAAAAATTGATGTACATAAGATTGGCCCAAAACAGGACTGAGGTGTATCAAGAGTATGCTCATGTATGGGAATATTTGCTGACGTGATTAAAGCTCTCAGTACACTAATTACACTTTTGCTATTTTAAGAAGGACAAGTTGGTAGTTTATTAAGTTTATATCAGCTGCGTGTAGCATTTAACACACACAACAAAGGCAGTGAAAGTAAATACTTTTTCTTTATAATATGTATCAACAGTGTTGTGACTTGATGTCGGTATCAACAATGTAGTGACTTTGCTGTGTGCATCAACAATGTAGTGACTTTGCGGTGTGCATCAACAATGTAGTGACTATAGTGTGTGTCAACAACGTAGTGACTTTTTTGTGTGTATCAACAATGTAGTGACTATGATGTGTGTACATAAACAATGTAGTGACATTACTGGGTGTATCAGTAATGTAGTGACATTGCTGTGTGTATCAGTAATGTAGTGACTATGCTGTGTGTACATAAACAATGTAGTGACATTGTTGTGTGTATCAGTAATGTAGTGACTATGCTGTGTGTATCAACAATGTAGTGACATTGCTGTGTGTACATAAACAATGTAGTGACATTGCTGTGTGTATCAGCAATGTAGTGACTATGTTGTGTGTGTCAACAATGTAGTATCAAAAGTGTATTGACTTGTTGTGGTGTGTGTCTAATAATGATACATATCTTTCTTTGTCTTGTTGCCTGCATGTCTGTTCTTATTTTTATATACAAGTAAATCTGACTCCTTGTTATTATGATTTTGCGCGTATAATAAACGGGAACATGTACCAAGAACCAAATATAGCCGACAGAAAGGTGATACCTATAGAGATAAAATACAGGAAGGAAACTCTATAACCTGAATGTCAAAGTCACTCTAATCAAGTGTTTGAACCTTTTAATTAAGATTCCTGTGTGTTTACTGTCTGGTTTTTAATTGAATAACCACTTTAAAGGGTATTTCAAAAGAGCATGAAATGCCCCCTCTCTCTCTCTCTCTCTCTCTCTCTCTCTCTCTCTCTCTCTCTCTCTCTCTCTCTCTCCTTTGTTTAATGATGTTGTTTGTATACTGAAAAATAGCAAACATATACAACATTCCTATTTTGTTCAAGCAAAATTATAGTTTTTTGATGAGCAGGACGTGATGAATCTCCAGGTCTGATCTGAATATATTAATTTTAATTGACATGTGTAAATAACGTTGATTTATTTTTCTATGTAAAGAAAAAAAATATTTGAAATGTAATAAAATGAAATTATGCGTCTCTCTCTCTCTCTCTCTCTCTCTCTCTCTCTCTCTCTCTCTCTCTCTCTCTCTCTCTCTCTCTCTCTCTCTCTCTGTGTTCAGTAATGGATGATTATTGTTTTAAAGGACAAGAGCGTACAATGCCCGACAAATCCCCCGCACCAAGAATGTTGAAATGGGATATATACAGTCATATAAAAAGAAATTTACATTTGAAAATGAACATAAGTACATGTATAGTATAAAACATCATTCTCTGACAAATTAACAAATATATATTTATACTTTGTACTTATCTTATTTGTTTTATTAGTTTATTTTCTGAACATGAATATCATGGTCTCACATCTGTGCTAGCGCTATTATTATGCGACATTGTGTGTACAGAACATGAACATTACGCATTTTTTTTATCGTTATCTAGAGCGTATTAAATACTTTTTCAATAAATCTAATATTAAAAGAATGTCTTGTGTGAAACAACATAATTTTTTTTTAAAAAGTCGGCTAAGATTCGAACACCCTTATTCTACAAAAACTTATCCTTTAAAAGCACTTTTAGGATGGAGTCAAAATCCGTTCATACAGTATATGATCAATATTTTTGCATAAAACACCGTGCAGCTTAATTTGGAAACCCATATTTGTCATGTTTACAGAATGAAAACATTTTTTTGACTCACACCATAACAATCATACTATAAACAATGCTTATAAGCCAAATAATTATATTTTTACTGAAATTGAAAATCGTTCGTCTTTATTGCTCCACATGGGGGGGGGGGGGTTGTTGTTGTTATACAGCGCCTTTTACGCCCCTGTCCTTTCTTTTTTTGCATCCACAATCGGCAACATTATTAAATGTAGTGACTTTCAGGTAAATTGAGTTGATTTACACACTGTAGTGAATTTCCAGTGTGTAATCACAGTGAGTCATGTGACCTAATGTAGTGATTATAAGGTGTAAAATCATGAACTTATAGAGTTAGATTTTCCTTGTTTCAAGTAGCAGAATAGTAAATAGAATCCCTATTTTACACAAAAATGTAAATATATATTGAATAGCATAACTAGAACATGGTGTAGCGAATTTCAGGTGTAAAGTCTGGTGTAGTGAGTTTCGACATTATACAAGTGTGTGTGTGTGTGTGTGTGTGTGTGTGTGTGTGTGTGTGTGTGTGTGTGTGTGTGTGTGTGTGTGTGTGTGTGTGTGTGTGTGTGTGTGTGTGTGTGTGTGTGTGTGTGTGTGTGTGTGTGTGTGTGTGTGTGTGTGTGTGTGTGCATAATCCCGATACTCACTACATGTACTAGGTTACACACGTGCGACTAACAACATTTTCAAAACTCACTACTTGCACCCGTGTAGTGAGTTTGAAAACGCCGTAAATCGGGATTTTTCGACGTGCTTTACCCAGAAAATATAAAACATAGCTTAGTGTGACTTTCCGGTTTACACATGATTTTTGTTACACACTTACCGTGTCAAAATGGGGTAGTTACACACTTTCCCCTGGATCTTATTCGCGCATGCGCGAATTCAACTTCCTCTCAAAACAAGGTCGGGTTGAAGGAAATGAAAATGTAAGTGTTTTTTGTTAAAAATGATTTGTTTTATTATTCTGTTGACACTTTTGATAGGTTTTCAAACGTATTATTACTTGTGTTTATTATGAATATCTGTTCAAGCAATACATCCCTTTGGTATGTAAAGAAAAAATGTTTTTGCTCAATCTGATCTTGAAATCTGTTGGTTGAGATGTATTTCTTTTAGATTTTTACAAGGCTAAGCTTCGAGTAATCATACAGTGAGCGTTTTTATTAACGTTTGTGTTTTAATTAAACACTCATTTTGTTATAGTTTTGGTAGATCATTAAAATTTTAATAAACTCGCGAACAGTTAGAATTTCCTCTAAACTTTTCAACAAATTGCATGCAGCTCAATAAAAAAATACGTCTCCTTTAGAGTTTCTTGAACAATTTAAAGGATTTAATTGTACAATTTTTGTGTTGTATTCTTTGAATACTTGTATTTAAAGAAGAAATTAAACGAAATTAACATTAACTTTGATCAATACAAATCTAGACCATATGAATTAATATTTCTAAAGTAGGGCTTTAACTGCAAATTATTTTAATTATACTCTCTTAATGCTTTACAAAGAACACCCCATCATTAAAAAATAAACACTTATTTGCTTATTTTCAAATTTACACCCTGCACAGTATGCGCTTTCATTTCATTTAAAATTGAGTATATATTTTTCGCGGTTTTCATTGTAGAGTAACTTTGTAATATTAAAAAAGAAATCAGCAAATTGTTTATCATATTGTTTATATAGTATGTACCTTTTCTTTATATTTCCCTAATTCTTTTATCAAAAGCTTATATCCTTATTAAAGCATTAGTATAGTAAATCTGTGACTTAGTATAAACCCCATACATGTTTTTGATTAATATTTACACCCTCGTTTATTTATTCACTGCACAAAAAACAAAGAAAATATCAACATTCATTCCGGGGGAAAATCCTAAAATTATGAAGTTTGACTCTCCTGAGTACACCCATAACTTTCATTTAATGTTATAAAATCAGTGTAGTTAAACACTTATGAAACTCCTAAATCTGTTAGGATCAATGTTTGCATCCTAATTCCTCCTTAATGACAGTATTACAATGATATAACAATCATTAGTTATAGGAAATCTTCATTAATAAAAAAAATTACCGGTACACCCCCACATGAAAACCCATAATTTTCATTTTAACGTTAAAAAGTCAGTATAGTAAATCACTCAAATAAATCTAAAATCTTTTTTGATTAATATTTGCACTCTAATTTATTCTTTCTTACATTATTGCAAAGAAAATGTCACCATTATTTAAAGAAAAAATCCCATAATTATTAAGTTTGACCCCCATGAAGAAACCCATAATTTGCATTTCAAAGTTACAAAATCAGTATAGTTAAACACTTATGAAACTCCTAAATCTTTTAGGATCAATGTTTGCATCCTAATTCCTCCTTAATGACAGTATTACAATGATATAACATTCATTAGTTATAGGAAATCTTCATTAATAAAAAAATTACACCCCCATGTGGAAACCCATAATTTTCATTCTAACGTTAAAAAGTCAGTATAGTAAATCACTCAAATAAATCTAAAATCTTCTTTGATTAATATTTGCACTCTAATTTATTCTTTCTTACAATATTGCAAAGAAAATGTCACCATTATTTAAAGAAAAAATCCCATAATTATCAAGTTTGACCCCCATGAAGAAACCCATAATTTGCATTTCAAAGTTACAAAATCAATATAGTTAAACAGTTATGAAACTCCTTAATCTTTTAGGAATAATGTTTGCATCCTAATTCCTCCTTAATGACAGTATTACAATGATATAACAATCATTAGTTATAAGAAATCTTTATTAATAAAAAATTTACACCCCCACAAGGAAACCCTTAATTTTTATTTTAACGTTAAAAAGTCAGTATAGTAAATCACTCAAATA
Organism: Magallana angulata; assembly: GCF_025612915.1. Classification (NCBI taxonomy): domain Eukaryota; kingdom Metazoa; phylum Mollusca; class Bivalvia; order Ostreida; family Ostreidae; genus Magallana; species Magallana angulata. Next base: position 10,590,723 of record NC_069115.1, read on the forward strand.
AATCTAAAATCTTTTTTTGATAATATTTGCACTCTAATTTATTCTTTCTTACAGTATTGCAAAGAAAATGTCACCATTAGTTAAAGAAAAAATCCTATAATTATCATGTTTGACCATCATGAGGAAACCCATAATTTTCATTTCAAAGTTACAAAATCAGTTTAGTTAAACAGTTATGAAACTCCTAAATCTTTTAGGATCAAGGTTTGCATCCTTATTCCTTCTTAATGACAGTATTACAATGATATAACAATCATTAGTTATAGGAAATCTTCATTAATAAAAAATTTACACCCCCACGTGGAAACCCATAATTTTCATTTTAACGTTAAAAAGTCAGTATAGTAAATCACTCAAATAAATCTAAATTTTTTTTATTAATATTTGACCTCTAATTTATTCTTTCTTACATTATTGCAAAGAAAATGTCACCATTTTTTAAAGAAAAAATCCCATAATTATTAAGTTTGACACCCATGAGGAAAACCCATAATTTTCATTTCAAAGTTACAAAATCAGTATAGTTAAACAGTTATGAAACTCCTTAATCTTTTAGGAATAATGTTTGCATCCTTATTCCTCCTTAATGACAGTATTACAATGATATAACAATCATTAGTTATAAGAAATCTTCATTAATAACAAATTTACACCCCCACGTGGAAACCCATAATTTTCATTTTAACGTTAAAAAGTCAGTATAGTAAATCACTCAAATAAACCTTTAATCTTTTTTTTATTAACATTTGCACTCTAATTTATTCTTTCTTACAGTATTGCAAAGGAAATGTTACCATTATTTAAAGAAAAAATCCCATAATTATTAAGTTTGACCCCCATGAGGAAACCCATAATTTTCATTTCAAAGTTACAAAATCAGTATAGTTAAACAGTAATGAAACTCCTAAATCTTTCAGGATCAATGTTTGCATCCTTATTCCTCCTAAATGACAGTATTACAATGATATAACATTCATTAGTTATAGGAAATCTTCATTAATAAAAAATTTACACCCCCATGAGGAAACCCATAATTTTCATTTTAACGTTAAAAAGTCAGTATAGTAAATCACTCAAATAAATCTAAAATCTTTTTTGATTAATATTTGCACTCTAATTTATTCTTTCTTACAATATTGCAAAGAAAATGTGACCATTTTTTAAAGAAAAAATCCCATAATTATTAAGTTTGACCCCCATGAGGAAACCCATAATTTTCATTTCAAAGTTAAAACTCATTATAGTTAAACAGTTATGAAACTCCTTAATCTTTTAAGATCAATGTTTGCATCCTAATTCCTCCTTAATGATAGTATTACAATGATATAACAATCAGTAGTTATAAGAAATCTTCATTAATAAAAAATTTACACCCCCACGAGGAAACCCATAATTTTCATTTTAACGTTAAAAAGTCAGTATAGTAACTCACTCAAATAAATCTAAAATCTTTTTGGATTAATATTTGCACTCTAATTTATTCTTTCTTACATTATTGCAAAGGAAATGTAACCATTTATTAAAAAAAAGAATCCTTTAATTATGAAGTTAGACCCCATGAGGAAACCCATAATTTTCATTTCAAAGTTACAAAATCAGTATAGTTAATCACTTATGAAACTCCTAAATCTTTTAGGATCAATGTTTGCATCCTTATTCCTCCTTAATGACAGTATTACAATGATATAACAATCATTAGTTATAGGAAATCTTCATTAATAAAAAATTTACACCCCCACAAGGAAACCCATAATTTTCATTTTAACGTTAAAAAGTCAGTACAGTAACTCACTCAAATAAACCTTTAATCTTTTTTTTATTAATATTTTCACTCTAATTTATTCTTTCTTATATTACTGCAAAGGAAATGTCACCATTTATTAAAGAAAAAATCCTTTAATTATGATGTTTGACCATCATGAGGAAACCCATAATTTTCATTTCAAAGTTACAAAATCAGTTTAGTTAAACAGTTATGAAACTCCTAAATCTTTTAGGATCAATGTTTGCATCCTTATTCCTCCTTAATCACAGTATTACAATGATATAACATTCATTAGTTATAGGAAATCTTCATTAATAAAAAATGTACACCCCCACAAGGAAACCCATAATTTTCATTTTAAAGTTAAAAAGTCAGTATAGTAAATCACTCAAATAAATCTAAAATCTTTTTTGATTAATATTTGCACTCTAATTTATTCTTTCTTACATTATTGCAAAGGAAATGTCACCATTTATTAAAAAAAAAATCCTTTAATTATTAAGTTAGACCCCAGGAGGAAACCCATAATTTTCATTTCAAAGTTACAAAATCAGTATAGTTAATCACTTATGAAACTCCTAAATCTTTTAGGATCAATGTTTGCATCCTTATTCCTCCTTAATGACAGTATTACAATGATATAACATTCATTAGTTATAGGAAATCTTCATTAATAAAAAATTTACACCCCCACAAGGAAACCCATAATTTTCATTTTAACGTTAAAAAGTCAGTATAGTAAATCACTCAAATAAACCTTTAATCTTTTTTTTATTAACATTTTCACTCTTATTTATTCTTTCTTACATTACTGCAAAGGAAATGTCACCATTTATTAAAGAAAAAATCCTTTAATTATGAAGTTTGACCCCCATGAGGAAACCCATAATTTTTATTTCAAAGTTACAAAATCAGTATTGTTAATCAGTTATGAAACTTCTAAATCTTTTAGGATCAATGTTTGCATCCGTATTCCTCCTTAATCACAGTATTACAATAATATAACAGTCATTAGTTATAGGAAATCTTCATTAATAAAAAATTTACACCCCAATGAGGAAACCCATAATTTTCATTTTAACGTTTAAAAGTCAGTATAATAACACACTCAAATAAAACTTTAATCTTTTTTTAATAATATTTGCACTCTAATTTTATTCTTTCTTACATTATTGCAAAGGAAATGTCACCATTTATCAAAAAAAAAATCCTTTAATTATTAAGTTAGACCCCAGGAGGAAACCCATAATTTTCATTTCAAAGTTACAAAATCAGTATAGTTAATCACTTATGAAACACCTATTCTTTCTTACATTATTGAATATTATCACATTGCTTGTTTATAATGAATTCTTGACTATGTATGTGGGTTCGATTCCCACCCTAGGCATAATGGAACAGAAAGCTGGTGCAAAGTGGGCAGATAGCCTAGTGGCCCCGCATAGTCAGAAGGATAGAATTTTTTTTTTCCTAAAACATTCAAAGTGCTTCTTGGAAAAATAAAATATCAATCACTGTTTTATTTAGATTAAGTCGTACGTATTTAATGATATATACATGTACGTTAAATTGGAAATAATAGATTAATATTATTATAATATATCTATGATAATTTTTAATATAGAAAACATGCATACGCGAAGAAATGTTCAAAATTCTGTCCCGCCTTGCTAATCTGGAATTTACTTACTATCATGCATATATAGTTCTCAACAATTTTGACAATAAATGCATATTGAGTATAACTTGAAAAATTGATGTACATAAGATTGGCCCAAAACAGGACTGAGGTGTATCAAGAGTATGCTCATGTATGGGAATATTTGCTGACGTGATTAAAGCTCTCAGTACACTAATTACACTTTTGCTATTTTAAGAAGTAGGACAAGTTGGTAGTTTATTAAGTTTATATCAGCTGCGTGTAGCATTTAACACACACAACAAAGGCAGTTAAAGTAAATACTTTTTCTTTATAATATGTATCAACAGTGTTGTGACTTGATGTCGGTATCAAAAATGTGAGACTTTGCTGTGTGCATCAACAATGTAGTGACTTTGCTGTGTGCATCAACAATGTAGTGACTATAGTGTGTGTCAACAACGTAGTGACTTTTTTGTGTGTATCAACAATGTAGTGACTATGATGTGTGTACATAAACAATGTAGTGACATTGCTGGGTGTATCAGTAATGTAGTGACATTGCTGTGTGTATCAGTAATGTAGTGACTATGCTGTGTGTACATAAACAATGTAGTGACATTGTTGTGTGTATCAACAATGTAGTGACTATGCTGTGTGTGTCAACGATGTAGTGACATTGCTGTGTGTACATAAACAATGTAGTGACATTGCTGTGTGTATCAGCAATGTAGTGACTATGTTGTGTGTGTCAACAATGTAGTATCAAAGGTGTATTGACTTGTTGTGGTGTTTGTCTAATAATGATACATATCTTTCTTTGTCTTGTTGCCTGCCTGTCTGTTTTAACTCTCTCTCTCTCTCTCTCTCTCTCTCTCTCTCTCTCTCTCTCTCTCTCTCTCTCTCTCTCTCTCTCTCTCTCTCCTTTGTTTTATGATGTTGTTTGTATACTGAAAAATAGCAAACATATACAACATTCCTATTTTGTTCAAGCAAAATTATAGTATTTTGATGAGCAGGACGTGATGAATCTCCAGGTCTGATCTGAATATATTAATTTTAATTGACAGGTGTAAATAACGTTGATTTATTTATCTATGTAAAGAAAAAAAATATTTGAAATGTAATAAAATGAAATTATGCGTCTCTCTCTCTCTCTCTCTCTCTCTCTCTCTTTCTCTCTCTCTCTCTCTCTGTTCAGTAAAGGATGATTATTGTTTTAAAGGACAAGAGCGTACAATGCCCGACAAATCCCCCGCACCAAGAATGTTGAAATGGGATATATACAGTCATATAAAAAGAAATTTACATTTGAAAATGAACATAAGTACATGTATAGTACAAAACATCATTCTCTGACAAATTAACAAATATATATTTATACTTTGTACTTATCTTATTTGTTTTATTAGTTTATTTTCTGAACATGAATATCATGGTCTCACATCTGTGCTAGCGCTATTATTATGCGACATTGTGTGTACAGAACATGAACATTACGCATTTTTTTTATCGTTATCTAGAGCGTTTTAAATATTTTTTTCAATAAATCTAATATTAAAAGAATGTCTTGTGTGAAACAACATAATTTTTTTTTAAAAAGTCGGCTAAGATTCGAACACCCTTATTCTACAAAAACTTATCCTTTAAAAGCACTTTTAGGATGGAGTCAAAATCCGTTCATACAGTATATGATCAATATTTTTGCATAAAACACCGTGCAGCTTAATTTGGAAACCCATATTTGTCATGTTTACAGAATGAAAACATTTTTTTGACCCACACCATAACATTCATACTATAAACAATGCTTATAAGCCAAATAATTATATTTTTACTGAAATTGAAAATCGTTCGTCTTTATTGCTCCACATGGGGGGGGGGGGGGTGTTGTTATACAGCGCCTTTTACGCCCCTGTCCTTTCTTTTTTTGCATCCACAATCGGCAACATTATTAAATGTAGTGACTTTCAGGTAAATTGAGTTGATTTACACACTGTAGTGAATTTCCAGTGTGTAATCACAGTGAGTCATGTGACCTAATGTAGTGATTATAAGGTGTAAAATCATGAACTTATAAAGTTAGATTTTCCTTGTTTCAAGTAGCAGAATAGTAAATAGAATCCCTATTTTACACAAAAATGTAAATATATATTGAATAGCATAACTAGAACATGGTGTAGCGAATTTCAGGTGTAAAGTCTGGTGTAGTGAGTTTCGACATTATACAAGTATGTGTGTGTGTGTGTGTGTGTGTGTGTGTGTGTGTGTGTGTGTGTGTGTGTGTGTGTGTGTGTGTGTGTGTGTGTGTGTGTGTGTGTGTGTGTGTGTGTGTGTGTGTGTGTGTGTGTGTGTGTGTGTGTGTGTGTGTGTGTGTGTGCATATATATATATATATATATATATATATACATATATATATATATATATATATATATATATATATATATATATATATATATATATATATTTAACTTAAAACTTTCAATATGAAATTAACTACATAGAGTATGATTTAGTGAACAAATGTCCAATGGCATGCAGTTTCCCATACATTTTAGTTTTTATATATGATCGTTTTGTTATATTTACATAGGGAGCATTTCTTCGAAAGAAATTTATAATTCAATTCATCGAGGACGAAAAACAAGTAAATCACTAATCCTATAATATTGACCTTTGTATGTGGGTTACTCATGTACTGGTCTTCCTGTTTATTATAGCATATCCTTTTAATTGGAGTTGTTATCTCCGTGTCAGTTTCAAAGTTCAATTACAGCAACAATTAAGTTTGAATTCAACACCACAGCATGTCCCAATTCGATAATATTTGTTGTTGACTTCTTATCTCTTATCATTATATATTATAACGGTTATTTGAGAGCTTGTATTGCATAATTCGATTAGGATTTAATTTTTGTAAGGTCAACTTATGATTAACCACTTCTGTGCCACATGGCCGATTTTGGGCCGATCACACAGTTGCATAGAGTGCCACTGGGCCGATTTTGGGCTGATTTAAACATAAGATATTTAATACATATTTTATGGTTTTAAAGATAACAGTAATGAAATTTTTGCACACATTAAATATTATATATTGCAATTTTTGTGGATTATATGTAATTTTTTCATAAATTAACAAGAAAAAAAATATTATACAGTATGGACATATGTCCTACATGTAATATTTAAAAAAAATAAAATTTGAGACAGAAATGATTCGATTCCAGGTTACTAGATGCTCTGTTTATGGTACGAACGAGTTCTTGCTCATAGCAGTATTGAATTAATGAAATAAAGATCAACTACATGTACTTTAAAAATGAAATAACTTGCACTGGTAGTCAGGTTAGAATTATAATTTGCACACGAAGCGATTTAAAATGACGTCGTTTTACGTAAGTGACGCCATAATTACATGTGCGAACTCGTATATTCAGCTGTTTGGTATCATGCCCCGCCCACTCAAACAAATGTAATTAACACCACAGAAAGTCATATCACTTATCACTTAATTACTATACTTACTGCTATTTTCTAACCAGAAATGTCAAAATATAGTTATTTGTCATACAAGTATTTGCCGAATACAGTGGAAAAAATATGAACAAAATATGTGAGTCGTATTATCTTTATGTGACATGGTGATCCAAACAATTTGTCAGAGTAGAATTCTTGCATGATACCATCATGTTATGTTTCACAGGTAAAACATTATGGTTTTGAAAATGTAATATATACTGATTTTTGTCAATCTTTTACCAACATACAGGCTTTAAGGGCAATGCTTATGTTTTAAATGTGTCACAATCTCCTGAACATTCATTTTCATATTTCCATCTTCCGAGTATAATTCATTCTATTTCTTACGGAAACGTATAGTTAATTCATAGCTCTATAGAAACAGTCAGAGTGAAAATTACGCGCCCCGTTTGTCGATTGGTCGAACCCTTCATCGACTGAAACTGTCAGGACTTAAATATACACGCTCCGTTTACGGATTGGCAAAAACCTACAGCGACCTCAGAGAAATCACGGACTGCACGAAATAATCATGATGATGTAAGACACAGTCTCACTGGAGACGATTTGGACGTTTCCTTTAGCTAACGTATTGATGTACATTAACAGTAATTTAGTGGATTTTACTTACTTTATACAATCAATTTATAATTTTTTTAAAAGAAAGATGTAAATATAAAAAATAAAATGCTTTTTTATGACTCATGTGGGTTATGAAGGTAGTGATCATTGCAGAAAAAAATCATGCATTTTTTCTGCAATATAGCCACTTTCATATTCCGCATGAGTCACCAAAGAAAGCATTTTAAAATTGTTTAAATAATCATCTACATGTTCTTATATCAGTTATCACATTTAAAATAAATAAAAGCCTTTTTTTCAAATAACCATTTAATGCCATTCAATTATTATCTCACGTAAAATTGTATGTTCTTCTGACAACTAGTGTTAAGATCGAGATCCAGTTAACTTGTTTAAAAGTAAAATTATATAAAAGAAAGGCGCCTGCATTTGCACGTAATGTACTCAGTCGTTTTTGTGACACGAGAAATGTATACCACACTCTCGAAATATTTACAATTATAGATTATCTTTTGTAAAAATGAATTTTGACTAATAGAATTACCCTAAACCTAGGCTCAAAATCATTTTACTGAATAAGAGATTTACTGTCATTCTAAAATTAAAAATCTACAAATATAATATTGTCTGCTTGAAAGGTTTAAATATTTGTTTGGAAAAATATTTGAAATTATATATAACCGTATTTCACCAAAATAATTAATCGAATTTTCATTATCGTTGTCATTTGCGTGAGAGTAAATTTGGCAATAAAGAGCACCCACTAAAAGTGCTGAGATTTGCAGGAAAAACAATTCCATAGTTCTCTTGTACGGAACTATGAAAATGCGACCTGAACTGTGTGCAATAATTGTTTATTAACTTTACTTTTGATCGGTTTTTTAAAACGCACTTTGAAAAATTACGCACTTTGATTTTTTTTTTTACATACATGTACTATTGATTCATATTTCAAAATCCCTGTCTACGCGATTCTTAAGACGGGTTCATATTTTTCTTTTCGAATTGTAGGGCTATTCAACAGAATAACTTAGAGTTAAATATTAAATTATAATAATTATGTTTATAATTAGCTAAAACGTACATTCAGTATAAAGAATGTTAAAATACTAGGATTTCAAAAATGAATACATTCTTTTACATGTTATCATCCATTTTATTATTTTGTTTTCATAATTTGATGCTAAAAGATATTCTTTACTCCACATAAGAACTGAAATTTAAATAACGACCGAATTAAATTCAAGAGCTAGCGACCTTATACTTAGACATCATAAACTGGGTTAGAACAACATTTTTAACGTTTAAAAATTAATACATTCTTTGTCTAAAGTGGAATAACACACCTTGAAAAAGTCACTCGAATTAACAGTAAATTATTTGATTATGAAAGATATTATGATAAATAAGCTGTACATATGTCAAATAAACGAAAAATTTGCAGTTTGGGAATAAAAAATGAATATCTAGTAATTCAATTCAGTAAGTAACAGCAAAGGCCCCCAATGGATTCGAACTCGGGATGTACGGATCATAAGCTCAATACTTTAACCACCCAGCTATGAAGTAAGCTACATGCTGTCGATAAAATCCTTTTAATATAATGAAATGTCGTTTCGATCAAAGGTCAGCCATTTTGTGACGATGTGTTATTCAACCTTAAGAAAGAAAATAAATTTAAAATTCATTGTTTATACTTTTATGTGGTGTTAAATGGTGTTAAATTGATTTGATCATCGCTTTACAACCCGCGAAGTTGGGAAGGGGAAGAAATATGAAATGTATATGTGCCCTGTTGAATCTATCTGTTTTTCTTTTCAATCGGCGCGGCAGGTGCAATAATCCCCTTCAAAAAATTGTTTCATAAATCTGTACATTTGTATCTGATCTCTAATAAATTGGCAAACACAATTCATCAGACATCTGGGAAGAATTGAATCCAGCGGCAGGATTCATGTTTTATGTAGAAAGCTCATCCAGCGCATGAAAAACGTCCATGTCAATACCATCTGACGATAATATCTCCCTTGCTAAAAGTTTCTTCTTCATTCCGGAAAGATTTTTTTAATGTAATTATTTCTATGTATATGTAACTATATCGATTTTACGAAAGCCCGTTGGTGCCATGTAAAAAGAAAGTTAAAAAAATTAATTAAAAATTTGAAGCTAAATTGCTCTTGTCAGTCGCTGATAAAAGATTGAATATTATAACAGGACACGGTGATTCAGTGACTGCATCATGTTGTTTACCTGACAAATGTAATTTGTCTCAATAAACTTTAATATTAATTATATCTCTAACTAACGGACCCACACTTTCTGTGTGCAGTATGCACGTCGATGATGACTTCATTTTATACAAACCAACAACAACAAAAATAACATATATATACTTGTTTCCTATCATATCGCGGGTTGTATGGTATTGCGATATTTCTGTCAACATATAGTACCACGCGCTGAAATTGACATTTGACATCGGGATATTTTTAGACATAGTTAACGGAGACACCCTAAACATCACTGAGGTTTATAATAGAGGAAACTTACAATAACATTAGTTTCTGGAAATATTTCCGTATTGATAGATTTTTGACAAAATGATTTAACTACCGCGATATCATAGGACCGGCTCATATGTTTTAATTTTGGTATAATAATTTATCAACGCAGATTAAAGTCACTTTTATTGACCACGATAGCTAGTACAGGCAATATTATCACGAGAGCGGATCCTACTATCCGATGACTTTATAAGGATAAACTAGGATAAGTGTCTAGCATTCATGGCCATATAAATGAAATTATTTAACTGACTGAGTTGTTAAACTCTTATTCCAAATCACATGGAAGGCAGTACAATAAAAAGATCGTGATCGGCCACAGTCTCTCTGGGTAAAAAACGAATACTCAGTTAAAAGACTTTACATGAATGACATGACTGATGGTCAGCATACCAAATTCAAACGTGAGAACATATTGGCTAAAAAAAACCAAACAACATAAACACTGAAATTACTTAATTTAATTCTTTCCTAAGAGTTTTGAAAATATGACTACAAGTTATATGTAAAATAACAAAATAAGGGGCATAACAAGGATAGCTTGCATTTTCATTCCATTCTTATTATGAAAATAATCATGAATGTAATCTAGCTTTCGACATGTTTATTTCGTGGTGTTTACATATTTCTTTGTAGGTAAACACCATTTGAAAAGACAGAGCTGCGGCTGTGTCAACATCCGTCTTCTCAACCAATTATAAATACACTAACACTCACGTTTAGCAAAATAATTTAGGTGGCGGCCGCTAGATAAATTATGCGGCGGCCGCCAGATATTAAGTGGCGGTAGCCAGAAAATTATATGGCGGCCGCCTGATAATAAATGGCGGCCGCCACATAACTATCTGGCGGCCACCAGATAAAATATTTTTCCTACGGGCACCATCGAGCTTCCGAACGATTTATCATGCATTGTATATGTATCTATTGTCATGCATTGCGAAGGTGTTTTAGTGTTGGGTAGTATACATGTACATTGTACTTACTGTACATGTATGTACGTATAAATGGTTAGCATAACTAAACACCAATTTTATGCTATCGTTCTTGATTCTTTTTTTAAATTTAATCTAACTAATTGCTGTTGTAGCTTGCGTCAATCCTTTTATTATTTTTTATGTCTACATATCTTTTTTTTAACGAGTTGCTCAGTATTAAAAATTTAAGAAAACCTAATAGCAAGCAATGACAATATTAATTTGAGCCATTTTACAGGTGCTTTGACTTTCGGTGGGATGTAACGAACTCTAGTCTGTTCATCAAAACAAGCTGTCAAATATTGATAACCATTTTATCTGATTAGCTACGAAAAACTCATTATTTGTTCGCACGCTTTTATATGTATATCTATGACATCACACATTTAAACTTTTCTTTATTATTCTTATGCATAATCTAAAACTTCTTGAAGCGCTTGCATAATCAATATGACGTCATTCATCATACCTCGTTTTTTAACTAGATAAAACATAAATCAAAGTCCAATCAAATCAAAGTTGCTATTGAGATACAATGATAAACATTACAAATTAAGATTAGAATTAAATAAATACAAATTTCTTCCGGTGAACATGATACTGTAACATCATGTTCGCACTACAGACCCTCGCTACAGAACAAAAATGAAGTTCGTGCATTTTATATGTATGTAACATTGTAGAAAAAGAATTACCCATAGTATTACATTCCTCTATCTCTATTAAAATGTTTACAGTTGCCTGCATCAAGTAAACTAACCATCTTTGTATATAAAATGTTCGTACCTATATCACAACTGGAAATAGATATCTTTTGTTTTCTAAACATAATCGTTGGTTATGCGTGCGATCGATGTAGCAGCCGTGACTTTCAAAATCAGAAAGTTCTTTTTTTGTGGGTTTTTTTCTTACAAATTTTGACGCTGTTTTAAAAAAAATATGCACCCCTAGATTAAGTTGGACAAGTGCCATTGCGTTCAATGCATTCATATCAGATCAGACTACAGTCAAACTGCTCACAGTACAAGCTCTTGTTAAAACGGCTCTAGATGAACAATTTGATAAATGATCATAAAGTACAAGAAAAAATGCTTTGATTATTAGAAATGATTGAACGATATTTTCTTTTTAAAGTTAAATTTTCAAAACCCAATAAAAGGTACATGTATATCAGATAAACACATGCGTTTTTCATTTCAAATTTACTTTTATTATTCAATATATACTTTTTAAAAATTCTATTTGGAATACTACGAGTAAAACAGGTGCGCTAAACGTCAATAAGTCAATTTGACGCGAAAGCCCTGCATTATATTATAACGTCATAAATTTCGTAACGTCATATACCAGTGACGTTACACATTTGGATAATTAAAAAATTTACGATGGCAGCGAAAGGGTTTAAACTACGTGCACGTGTTGTACAACTTGTAGAATTACGCGGCATGCAGAAATTATGACGTTTTACACATTAAATTAGGGAATTTCCCTAGTTACACGTGCTCGTACACGTACACGTTCCAATGCTTAACCTCTCTATTATTCCTAGCCAGTCAATATATATATATATATATATATATATATATATATATATATATATATATATATATATATATATATATATATATATATATATATATATATATATATATATATAATACACGTAGTTTAATCAGGATTATTTGTTTTTATATCAAATAGTCTGTATTAATTTTGAGACACACTGTATATTCGGAAAAAAACTCTGTACGAGCTAACCATTGCCTTATCCTGAAAGCCCCTGCAAAACCCCATAGTTTTCATTGAATTTTAGCAAGGAGCACGTGTTGCCTTTTTAGAGCAGTTCTACACAAATTTATACATATTTGCCCTCAAATCCCAGCAAGTGTTGGAAAGCATTCACCGTTCGCCTTGCCCCCAAAACGCAAAGCAGTGCCAGCAAAGCGTAAAGCACCCACAGGGACTCCAGCCCGAGCGCCAGGGAAAAACATTCCCCGCCATTCCAGAACAGGTAAGGCCCCGCTGCGGACCCGCGGCGGACCCGCCACAGGCCCCAGTGGAGGTTTTACCACCACCCCAGGCACGGGCTCAGGACCAGTTCCCCCCAGTGGTTCACCCCGAGGTCAACAACAACTCGGGTGAGTGCGAATTTGTACAACATTTAGTAGGCTTGCCATACCAACAGACGGCATTGCATCTCACGTACCAATAAAGTTAAAATTGATACATCTGGGAGGGTGGATTCATCGATATGTCTCTGTTGCTAACGTCGGCCACCGAATTGGAAGATTTTGACTCTCAAGGCGAAGTACAGTTTAAAAATGGCCGCCTCTGTGTAGTTAAACGTAAATAAATATCACAGTTGAGTATTGAAAATTGGACATCCGCTTTCATGATATATATGAGCATTATGTTTGAACACACAACCCTGGTTTAGCACAACAAATGCTTAAATATCTGTGCGATATCAGAATAGCTGCCAGTCGTTCCCATCACTGGTAAAAATATGATGAACAATGGTTTTCGCCCACGTCATTATGCGTTAGGTGGCGCTCGTGTACTATCGGTTATACAAGTATGGCGTCGCGGTCATATTTGACATGGAGCGTTCCCAAATTAAGGGCTGAATTGGCGACAAGGGGTGCCAGTGTTGGTGACAGAAAAACAGATCTTATTGAAAGGTATTGGATCTATTTATTTTATTCAAGTTTGTTATGGCTATGTTCCTCTTTCATCCCGACAAGTTCGATACAGTCATGCAACATGCACTGCACTGTAGTAAACAGATATACGTTACGAACGACTACACCTGCTTGCTTGCATTCATTTACATAAATAACGTCACTATAGAACGTATACTGTATTTTGAAAACTTATTATTATTTCTTATATAGACATTGATTTGCTGCAGTAGCTTTTGTTGAATTTATACACATCCCCGAATTTTCTCTACAAATGCAACCCTACGAACTAAAACCGCTTCCTAAAATCTATGTTTTAAATCTATGTCTATTTTCTGTTGTATATTTATTTACACATCAAGTTAAGGTGAGTTTTACTATTGGCAACGTTAAAAAGAAATATTCAGAGACCGTTTTATTATAAAAACTTTGTAGATTGAAAGCCTATGACAGGAACAGAGATTTCCAGCCCCCTCCATTAGAAAGTGTCCCTGTCCCTGTATCCGTTGGCTGGCCAGTGTCAGGCTATCAGCAGTTGCAGAAGGAGCACAAAGTTTTCTTGCCAAAAATAACAAAGGAACAAATAGACCAGTACTTTGTTTACCGTATGGCAGGTAACAAGTTAAACTTCAGAATGAGAGGCTTAATGGTGGTCTGAACTATACAGGAAGAAGTAAAAGTGTTACCCTGTAATTACTAAAAATATCATGAGAGTTTTTCAATTTCCTAAATCTTTTTCACCAATTAAATTATATCTTTGACAAATTAATTTGATTTTATCATTTATCAGTTTTAATTAATTTATATGGTCAATAGTTATACTTGTGATACACAAAACTATTTCTCAATAACACTGATGAAAAGATGACAAAATCTACAAAAATTGTCCCTCCTAGAATTCCACAATAGTACACCAGAAGGCATTAAATTGGTTGTTCACAGTGATAATTAGGTCATTTTAGTATTGTTGTGCTTTATAAATGTCTATATTTCTTAAATATTTTCAGGTGATAAGCAATTTACAAAGGACATCAAGGCAGTGTCAAAGGGTAATGCCATGTTTCAAGGAAATAGAGTGCAGGCATGTTCTGTTACTGTTAAAGACAACAGCATCTACTTCACAGGGATTGTCGGGGCAGCAATGAAAAACAAGGTAACAGTATCATTAAAGCATAGCAAAATATTGTCAACATATATACCTCCATGTCATCAAGTTCCAAAGACCTAAAATTGATTTTTAAAAATCTATATCATAATATATCAGTAATATATTAAAGTTCTAAAAAGTTGCAGAATTGCTGCATGAAATAATTGGGTAATTTGATAGACCATAGGAAATTATTTCTTATGGAAAACCAATATATCTGACACTATCTGTATACAAGAATGTACTTTATAGGTTTCTTATAACTATAAACTGAAAATGGACGAAAGTACAGGTGATACCTTGAATAGTGACTGCGAGTGTCCAGCTGGAAAAGAACCCCATGGCACCTGCAAGCACTTGGCTGCTGTGCTACTCATGCTGCAGCATTTTACAGAAACAGGAAGTGTTGTTATAGACAAAAGTTGCACTGAAAATCTGCAGCTTTTTCACAAGCCAAAATCAACCTACCATGGTAAGGACAATAGACAAATTGCAAAATTGGATTGGTATATATACATGTAATAGGATATTTTCATTTTATTTGGACACATATTATACACTATTAACTAAGAAATGTACCAGAAGATATCCAAGTTAACTACCAAAGTCCAAGTTATATTTATTTTGTGTTTTGTATCCCAAAGATTATTCATAACATATTTCCATTTTTACTGTTGATTATTTTCTCCATCAGTTCTGAGTGACCTATAATTATTGGAAATGTTAAACTGTTCATAGGTACAATATATATTTGTATAATTGTCATTGGCTAAATTTATAGAGCAGCTCAACTGAACACTCTTTATTAGTTAAGTACTTCTAAATTTGATAAATACCAAATATCATTTTGTACATGAAATAAATGTTTGATTTGTGGTTATTAATAGGGGTCCCAGTGGATGCAGAAAGTATTCCATCAAGGAAAAGGCCTTCTGATGAGTCCTTGGAAGATCCGCGTCCTGCAAAATTCCGTAAAGTGCCAGGTTACCAAGATTATGTTAGAAGTCTACTAATCAACTACTGTTCCATGACGTCAGAAGATATTGCTCTCCGATATCTTTTCGGAAAGGCTTATATACAGGTTTGTTTGCTTGCCATTCTTATACAATAATTTATTTTACATGCATATCTAGCTCCTTGTATTAACACGTTAAAAACAAACATTTTCATTTCTTTGTAAACCTTTTAGTAAGTAAATCTTAACTGGCCAAAAGTTATATTTGTTTGAATGTGTCCCAATGATTATTGCTCAAGCCTAAACTTTACCAGATACATACCTAAAGATTAAAACATTATCCTGTTTATAATTCTGACCAATTTTACTTAAATGTTTAATTTTTAGGTTGCAGCTGTTGACCATTATTATACTAGAATTCCAGTGACAGAGTACTGGGTAGATGAAGCAAACAAGGTAAATTTTTTTTTTATACAAACTATCAAAGATCTTTGCTAAGCTAAAAAAAAGTCACAGTATAGATCTGCATAAGATTTGAATCTTTCTTAACCTGTAAAAGACTTCCATTTGTTTGAGTAAATAATTGATCTTTACAGTAAAGAGAAAACACTAAATAAAATAAATATGGATATCAACAATGCACTGCTTTCAAACTTTAAATAGGTAACTGAAGCAGGTGTTGGGAGAATCGAAAAAGAAACTCGACAACAAGCATCTTCGAAATTATGGTTTCATCACAGATCCTGGCGTCTGACAGCTTCAAGATTTGGGGAAATCTGCAAGCTTACTTCACGAAGAAATATCACAAAACTATGTCAAAATCTGATGTCTGTTAACAATGCTATGCAAAACAGTGCCTTGGCACATGGTAAAAACTATGAGTCAAAAGCACTGAAGTCATTTGAGTCAAGATACAGCTGTAAAACAAGACCAGTTGGTTTATGTATATCAAGATCTAAACCATTTTTAGGTGCAACACTAGATGCATTATTGTATGATGATTGTCTTGTAGAAGTTAAATGTCCATATTCAGGAAGAAATGAGAAGATTCTTCCTGGCAAGCATTTCAGATTTTTAGATTATAATGAGAAAAATGAAATTATTTTGAAAAGGACAAGCAATTATTATTATCAAGTGCAAGGTCAACTTCACATTTGTCAAAAAAAATCATGTTACTTTGTTGTGTACACATTCAGTGACTTGTTTGTTGAGAAAATCAATTATGATGACGAATACTGTACTGGGTCACTTGTTCCAAAACTTGAAACATTTTACATCAAGTTTTTCAGACCTTTCATTGCTTCTACTCTTTGATTTGTTATACAATCTGATGAAAGAGAGAAAATAAGGCAAAGTGCTTAGTTGAAGTACTGCAAGTGTTTCTAAATATGTTTACTAACATTTCTGTCATGTGATGGTTGAGTTTTCAGATAATTTAACATTGTTCATGTAAAGAAATGAAAATCTTTGTAAATTTACATGGTATGAATACTTTATTGTTTGGGTATATCAAGAAACCGTTTTTCAGAAATGATGAAATTATGAATAAAATACATTAAAACTCTGTTGCGTTTAATATGCATGTTTCTAAGTATAGAAAACTAAACTTGTCATTAAACTATAAATATGATTTGTCTGGACTTCTGTCTGAAAGTTTGTCACTTCTGTCCATATGATTATGAAGTAATTAGTCGCACAAAAAATATATTAAGCATTTCTATCAACAATTGATTTCCTAGAATTAGATAACGAAAAGCACACAAAAACAATTCTTGAGCCAAGGTGCAATTTGCTCTGTGGTAGAGGATGTTTTAATATTTTAAATCCCTTGCTGAGTCCTATGACACGTTCTATGTGTATTCTCTTTGATGCCACTCTGCGATCACGGATAACTTCCTGTGGATCCAGTTGGGATTTTCCTTTCAACATCGTTGGGGTGTTGACATAAACATCTTGGGAGGCGAAGAGGTCTTGAACCATGATACCACGATCCGCCATAACACTGTCCCCCTTTTCAAACATTTTCAAATCTGGATTAAGAAGCTCAGAATTTTCAATGATTTGTCGGTCACTCGCTGATCCACCATATGCTTTAGAGACAAAACTTACAGCACCTTTTGGTGTACAACCTATCATAGTCTTCAGTGTGTTCTTGTGTTTATAAGCAGACCATTTGATACTCTGAGCATTCACATTTGATGGTTTGTTAATAGGAAGCTCGGTAGCATCAAGAATGACACGTGTGTTGGGAAACTTTCGTCCAAAATCAGAAGGCATAAACTTTTGAATAATATTTTTTGATGGTCATATGCATAACTCTTTCAGTTGGTAATACATAAAGTTTAGCCATGTATTAAATATGCGCGACACAGAAGATTCTGAAATGCCAAAAAATAGAGCTAACTCTACATTTTCTTTAGCCTGTCGCAGCTTCATGAGTACCATGAAAAGTTGATCTTCAGGATCCATAAGTGTTGTTTGATGGGACAGTTCAGAAACACAAGGTCCAAGGCAGTTGAAAAAAAATATGAACTGTTCAAAATCACAAAAGCCAGTGTAATACTTAATCATCTTAGGGATATTTTCAAACATTTTGACAGAAAATTTACCAAATGTTTTCAGTTCACACTGCACACTCTGATCAAACAGTCCATGCAGGTCTTCCTCAGGTGTCTCGATTGATGAAGAATTCTGAATTTCGGGAGTGTCTTTTACTTCGACAACACTCTGAACTTCTGTACATACCGGTGCATGTTGGTCATTGGTAACAAGCATGCCTTCTCTGTTTTTCCTCCTTAAACATCTAGGGCTTTCATCATTCAGGAAATCATTACTAGATAAAGAAAGGGCAAATGGGAATATCGAAGGCACTGCTCCTTTATTCAGTCGTGGACGTTCACCTAAATTTTAAAAAAAGTTTTTTCTGCTAAAATGATCCATAATACCAATGAATTTTATGTACAATTTAAAGCTCTTGCATAAAATTCAGTTTTTATTTTTCATTTGAACAAATGAACTGTACGTATGATTCATAAAATAACTTATAATAACAAAACAAGAATACATGCATGAAATGTCTAGAGCTTGTCAAAATAAAGTGATTTTTAGATAAAATTCTGAACTAAAATTGGAATCTTATGTTTCATTGAACCAATGGATCCTCATATTTGTTCAAGGAAGTTGAAATCCAGCTCATTATCATCAAAATTCTGTTATTTGAGGCCCTGAAAAATAATAACAAACCACAAAGCAAACAAAGCCAAAATAAAAGGATAATAAACTGAAATAAAATGTAAACAAATGAACAAATTAAGTTGAATTTAAAAATAATCAAATAAAGCATTTAACAACCACAGTCCTATATTGATTGTTTATTATTGTTATCTGTTGAGGAGAATAATAACTCTGCTCGCGGTTTTCACCGATGTAAACATACATGTACATGTAGTATACATGCATTTGTACACAAAATATATGGCCTAGTTTATTGTAGGCCTACAGTAGTTGATTAAAATTTATCCCATGAAAAATATTTCATCAGAAATAACTAATAAAAACATGACATTCGTTTAAAAGAAAATATATTCTAACCTTATAGTGTGATTTTGTAGTCCGTGTCCTTAAAATGGGAGGAACACACAACATCGTATTTTCCTGGTTGCCATAACCGCTTCGTTCGGGGGTCCATTCTTCGTATGACCACGCGCCATTTTTGTCGTAAATTGATGTCTTCAGGGAATTTATGACCCCCATAGTTTGTATAATTCGATACACAACAATATTGTGGCATCAGGGGATAATAATTTAAGCAAAACACTCGACCTCCAGGCACACTTTCACTTTAACTTCTTTTAGTGTATCACGCGAGGTGTTCCGAAAGTATAACTGATAGTACACGAGCGCCATCTACACGCGGGAAATTCGGTGAGCGAAAACCATTCCGTCTGCGCAAAGTGTTCAACCCAGCTATATCTTGGGGTGATATACAGAATGAATTCTGGCTTCTTTATGTCACAAATCAATCAACCAATGTCATGTCACAACAAGGTTCTGATTCTCAATTTCAACAACACAACAAACCTATAACACATGGGTCTTCTCCAATCCCAAAACAAGCTGATGTTAAACAAACCTGCAATACTTACAATAGGGGTAAATTCTGCACTTTCTTCCCTAGATGCCGCTTCAACCATGCTTGCAGCCATTGCGGAGGAAAACACCACAGAGTTACTTGTGCACGAAAATAAATATTTGTATACATTTGGACACACTCCCATAAAAATTCAGGCACTACAAAACACTTAAAGGGTTATAAACATGCAAAATTCTTGCTCAACGGTTTCAGTTTTGGTTTTAGGCTTCAATATCTGGGTCGTAGGAAAGCTCGAATAAGTAACATTTACAAAGTTTGTATAAATATTTGCCCACAGCACTTGAAAAAATCAACAAAGAGTTACAACTCAACAGAGTAGCTAGTCCCTTTCCACAACCCCCTTTTGTAAATCTTCAAGTTTCCCCCCTTGGGTTAGTACCAAAGAAGGATGGGGACATGCGCCTCATACATCATTTATCATATCCTCACGAGGATTCCATAAAAAAAAAATTCATTCATCCCACTGCATGCTCTGTCAAATATTCCAGTATCGATGAAGCAGCAGACATGATTTCTAAGTTAGGGGAGGGCTCTCTTATGGCCAAGTCAGATATTTAAAGTCCGCATTTAGACTCTTACCTATCACTCCAGGTGATTTCGACTTGTTGGGTTTTCAGTTAGAAGGTTATTTTTATTTTGACAAAATGGTTCCATTTGGTTCGGCGATCAATTGTGCACTGTGGGAAAAATTTGCTCTTTTCTTGCATTTGCTCACTCAACAACACACAGGCAACAACCGTATTTTACACTACCTGGATGGTTTTCTCTTCTGTGGACCTAAACAAGATGTGGTCTGTCAAAATACACTTGACAAGTTGAAGTCACTCTGCCAAGAACTGGGGGTTGCTATTGCTTTAGAAAAAACTGTAGAACTAACTGCAAATCTTATTTTTCTCGGCATTACTTTTGACACCAATGAAATGACCATGTCTCTGCAATCAGACAAATTAGACAAGTTAAAGTCAGTTATCAATTCCTTTCTATCAGCAAATAAAATTACTCTTCAAGAACTACAGTCACTCATTGGATTACTCAATGTTGCTTGTAAGGTGGTAGCTACCGGACGTGCCTTCTGCAGACGCCTCATAAATGCAACTATTGGAATTTCAAAACATCACAGAATCAGGCTTAACAACAATATCAAGCAAGACTTGCGCATTTGGCAAATTTTCCTTAAATCTTATAATGGTGTTCCTGTTATAAGAACCCAATTATTGGATAGTCAATCCATACAGCTCTTCATAGACAGTGCAGGGGGTAAGAATGGGGGTTTTGGTACCTATTTCGGTGGTAGGTGGGCACATGGAACATGGCCTCACTCTTGGTTTTTACACGGTCTTACCAGCTATATGACTCCTCTTGAACCATTGGCCCACACCTCTACCACCTCACATTTGGAACATTTGGAGCAAGAAGCATCAAAACATCTGTACAGATCTTTGGCCCCAAACACCTACCAGCCTTATAACACCGCTTTAGCAAAGATCCATCAGTTTAGGGCTCAGTATGACTTGGCCCAAAGCTAGCCTGTACCAACAAACCAACTCGTACATTTCATTGCTTATTTATCAATCAACAATATATCATACAGAACTATATGTCTATATATAAGTGCAATGTCCTACCATCACAAAAGTTTGGGTGCTTTAGATAACACTAGGCATTTCATAGTTACCAAGTCTCTCGAGGGTGTTCGGCGGTCAGTTGGTGTCAACAAGGATATTCGACTCTTCATTTCAATCCAATTATTTACAAAAATTATCGATTCCCTCAAATCAGTATGCCGCTCACCCTATGAGTCATTACTTTTTGCGGCAACATACACTGTTACCTTTTTTGCTTATTACGAGTAAGCGAAGTTCTTGCATTGCAAGCAAATAACATTTCTCAACATCAGTTGGGTCAGTTTTTCATTACTATCAGCTCATCAAAGACCAACCAAACAGGCAGGAGCTCGGTTGTGCAAATGCAACAGCTACCTCAAACTCATTACTGTCCATCATCAACAATCACTCCATTTCTCCAAGCTAGACCCCCGAGAAAACCCACTTTATTTCTTCACGTTGATGGCTCACCAGTTACACGTTCCCAATTTCATGCAGTTTTGGACAAGTCACTCTCTTTTTTACAGGTCAAAGGTCACTACAAGTCTCACAGTTTTCGCATAGGCATGGCTACTGAATTGGCAAATCAGGGTTTTTCTAATGAAAAAATTCAAGAATTGGGGAGATGGAGATCTAATTCCTTTCTTACTTACATCCGCCCACATAACTCACATTAGGTTTCCAGTTACATTCTCAATTTATCTAGCACCACTGTTTTTTTGACAACATTACATACACACACTCAACACATACACCAGTAGGACTCCACACTAATTTTATCAAAGCCTTTTTAGATTTGTCAGCCTGGATTGTGGGGTCCTCAATCCCCTATTGGACTGAAATTGCAGCAGCGAATAGACCGGGGGGGGACCTTAACCTGCAACAACCTGTAACCATTCAGTGGAAAGGTATCCGGGGACTACAATGGGAAGATTTCGACAAGACGGTAACGTCAATGTCAAAATACCAGACTCCACCAGATTTCTTCATCATTCACCTTGGTTCAAATGACCTAACCAAAGATCAAATGACCTCTAAATTGTTTTCTGAAAATGCACAATGTTCATTGTATAGATTGCATGCTTTATGGCCAAAAACAACCCACATTTGGTCTGCCATCCTTCCTAGAAGATATTAGCATTTTGCCCCTGTAGGTATGGGAAACAAAATCAATAAAAAGAGGGTCAGAATTAACAAGTGCATGAAAAATTTCATGGCAGACCAGGTGGGGGTTGTTACATCGGCCATGATCACAGCATCAAGGCAACCGAGCTTGAGTTGTTTCGATCGGATGGTACACACCTGTCGAACACTTGTAAGAACATATATCTGAACAATATACAATGCGCTCTACAATATTTCATTGATGGACGAGGGAACCAGTCTCCAGTGGTTAACTGAAAAGCAACTGTTCACAATCACTTGCATTCATATATGTACAATTTTTATGTTAGTATTCAGAAAGTTCTGATGCTTGTCTTGTGCTCATGATAAGACCAATGATTTGGCCCAAACAATTTATTTTACTTCAAAGCATAATGTGCTGCCATACTTGGTATTGGTCATTTTTCATGTTTTTTTTTGCAATTTCATGTACAACCTAAGACAAATATAAATATTAACCAGTCTCTAACAATTTTTGCTTCTTTATTTTTCCAGCATCTACACAAATTATTACATGTATAGGTATTAGTTTTACATATCAAATATTAATTTTATTAAGGGTTTTGTGGGGGACGTTGTCCCAATGTCTGTGGCGGGACTGGGGAGTCCGCAGTGGTATGTGTTGGCACTCTCTGCTCCAAAACCTGGGTGTCTCCCCCCACTTGCTTTCAAAGCTAGGGAATAGTATATAAATTAAATCTTTCAATATGGTTTATAAAAGGCAAAGTTATTACAGTTAACTGTGCCATGTGGTTACAATGTAAAATTGGGTTTTTGAATAGTGGGGCCTACACTGGGTATAGGTGGGGTCACATCTACCTAACTCCAGTGAGGGGATGCTACAGGCTGGTGCATGTAATAATTGGTTGATAAAGTAGCCTTTGTCATGCAAAGTTCTAAACCAGGTAGCACTGCAGGAGACAGGATGAGAAGGGCAGGTCTCACTACCCTCCTTAGAACGCTGGGGATCGTTCAGGTCCGGGCACTGATGTGTCATACTCGGGCCCACAGTGTGTCCCTACATGGGTAGTTAAACTGGCACACTGGTCGGCTCCACGGTTACCCCACAAAAAATCATTATGCGACCAACATCCACCAATTGTTTGTAATAGCGGAGTAATAAATATTTCTCATACTATTTATTGTTAAGTTCTATTTCATAATTCCTGAATGTTGCCAAGCTCTATGTCTTTCAAGCGAATATAATGCATAGTGCTGGGTTAGCTTGGTTAATTCAATAATTAATCAGGATTATTTGTTTTTATATCAAATAGTCTGTATTAATTTTGAGACACACTGTATATTCGGAAAAAACTCTATACGAGCTAGCCATTGGCTTATCCGGAAGCCCCTGCAAAAACCCCATAGTTTTCATCGAATTTTAGCAGCCACCCACCCAGCCCCCATTTTTATTAACAACTTTAAACTTAAATATTGATATCTTTTTTCAACATATATTTGTGCTTTTGGTTGTTTCTTTCTCGTATTTCTTTTCTTTATTTTGACAGGTCATTAAGTAACAAATCGAGAGCAAACTGGAAATCCTCTAGAAGACTAGAAAAAACAGCCAGACAGGATCACAAGCAGCTCGGTGTCATCTGGACTTGTGTTCAACAGTTTATCTTTTTTGTCCCCCGCCGCAACGCGGTGCGGGGACATAGAAATGCCGGGCGTCCGTCTGTGCGTCCGTGTGTCCGTCCGTCACACTTTTTTGTAAGCGCTCTCATGCCTACAAATTTTGACCGATTTTCATTGAATTTATACCAAATGTTTATACCACTAATATTTTGGTCAAATTCGAAAATCAGCATTGGTCGATACTTTTTGTTGGAGTAATAGGACTTTGATCACAATAATGACTCTGTTTTATCCAAAAATTGACATTGTAAGCGCTCTCATACCTACAAATTTTGACGGATTTTCATTAAATTTATACCAAATGTTTATACCACTATTATCTTGGTCAAGTTTGAAAATTAGCATTGGTCGATACTTTTTGTTGGAGTTATGGGACTTTGACCGCAATAATGACTGAGTTTTATCCAAAAAATTGACCTTGTAAGCGCTCTCATACCTACAAATTTTGACGGATTTTCATTAAATTTATACCAAATGTTTATACTAGTATTACCTTAGTCAAGTTCGAAAATCAGCATTGGTCAATACTTTTTGTTGGAGTTATGGGACTTTGACCACAATAACGACTCCGTTTTATCCAAAAATTGACCTTGTTAGCGCTCTCATACCTACAAATTTTGACGGATTTTCATTAAATTTATACCAAATGTTTATACTAGTATTACCTTGGTCAAGTTCGAAAATCAGCATTGGTTGATACTTTTTGTTGGAGTTATGGAACTTTGTGATGGATTTATCACACTTTTTTGGAAGCGCTCTCATGCCTACAAATTTTGACGGATTTTCATTAAATTTATACCAAATGTTTATACCACTATTATCTTGGTCAAGTTCGAAAATTAGCATTGGTCGATACTTTTTGTTGGAGTTATGGGACTTTGTGACCTTGTAAGCGCTCTCATGCCTACAAATTTTGACGGATTTTTATTAAATTTATACCAAATGTTTATACCGCTAATACTTTGGTCAAGTTCTTTTAGATTGTAGTATTTTGGATATATTTGCGACAGGTAAAATAGAAAAAAAAATGGGTGGTGGGGTAAAAAAATGTTCCCCCCAACCTCCCCACACATTTAATTCTGGAACAGCCCTGAATGTTTGAAAATATTCCAATATACAGTATACTAGTATACTGCTTGACCGGCGGGGGACCCTGGAATTCTATTCATGTTCAATAGACTTTTATCTTTTATACTTGTACATGGACCTTTTTCTTGTCGCATCACATTTTTAGGGGGGATGGGGACTGGGGAGTCCGCAGTGGTGTGTGTTGACACTTTCTGCTCCAAAACCTAGGTGTCTCCCCCTACTATTTTTCAAGGCATGGGGATAGTATATAAATTAAATCATTCAATATGGTTTATAAAAGGCAAAGTTATTACAGTTAACTGTGCCATGTGGTTACAATGCAAAATTGGGTTTTGTATAGTGGAGCCTACACTGGGTATAGGTGGGGTCACATCTACCTAACTCCAGTGAGGGGATGCTACAGGCAGCTGGTGCATGTATTAATTGGTTGATAAAGTAGCCTTTGTCATGCAAAGTTCTAAACCAGGTAGCACTGCAGGAGACAGGATGTGAAGGGCAGGTCACACTACCCTCCTTAGAACGCTGGGAGTTGTTCAGGTCTGGGCACTGATTTTTCATACTCGGGCCCACAGTGTGTCCCTACATGGGTAGTTAAACTGGCACACTGGTCGGCTCCCCAGTTACCCCACAAAAATCATTATGCGGAGTAATAAATATTTCTCATACTATTTATTGTTCTATTTCATAATTCCTGAATGTTGCCAAGCTCTATGTCTTTCAAGCGAATATAATGTATAGTGCTGGGTTAGCTTGGTTAATTCAATAATTAATCATAAGATGACCTTACAAAAATTAAATCCTAATCGAATTATGCAATATAAGCTCTCAACCGTTTTAATATATAATGATAAGAAAAAAAAAGACAACAACAAATATTATCGAATTGGGACATGCTGTGGTGCTGAATTCAAACTTAATTGTTGCTGTAATTGAACTTTGAAACTGACACGGAGATAACAACTCCAATTAAAAGGAAATGCTATAATAAACAGGAAGACCAGTACATGACTAACCCACATACAAAGGTCAATATTATAGGATTAGTGATTTACTTGTTTTTCGTCCTCGATAAATTAAATTATAAATTTCTTTCGAGGAAATGACCTAAAAAATTTATTTCAAGGTCAAATTAGATAAAAACTTCATTGTTTAACTCCTGAATATACTTTGACAGAAGGACTTCAAGCTTTGAACAAAGAACAATAATAATACACTTAGGTGTACTATTGATTGATATATGACTTTGACCATGTTTTACTCAAGGTCAAATTAAGAAAAAGATAATAAAACTTTGCCTGGGTCTGGGTAACATATAGCTGACATCATTCTTTTTCAATTGTTAAATTTGCCCCATATTACAATCCTTAGGGAGAAGGGGAGACATGTGGTTTTTTTGTTTAAAAAAAAAATACCCACTAGTTTCATATATATATATATATATATATATATATATATATATATATATATATATATATATATATATATATATGGCAGTTTACGCTTTTTAAACAGCGAAGTGGTTTATAAAAAAAGCGTAAACTGCTTCAAACGATTTCATATCGTATAAAACTAATAAATATTGAATTCATTGGTTATGATTTCATTTTTTTCTTTACTCTTCATTGATGATAAAAACGGCCATTTGACCTTTAAACTGAAATAAAATTGCACAAAATTCAAACGCAACGTCAGGCGTATTGATACGTTTTTGACGTTAATCTTACTATAGTCTGTACAAAGTTATAGCTTCCATCAATTTTTGATGCTTATTAATAAAAATACACATACCTGTGAAAGAAATATAATTGAAATCGATGAAAGGGAATATATCTAAGATAACTTTATTGAACAATTATGCCCTTTCACTCATAAATCTTAACAGGAACGAAAACAATTTTCTTACGGAGATTTATAATGGGAAATGTTTACATCTTTTCTCCATTCGGAAGTACCCAGGATACCTCCCGCATTTTTTAACGTTATCATCCGGGCTTATTAATGACTGATGCAATGCAAAATCTCCGTAGGCTTTCAATTTTGGGATGTGTACTAAAACCTGAAGCGGTAGAGGGGGCGTTTGAAAACAGATAATCTGGACATTTTTCATACTAGTGGATGAAAGTAGTTTAAGCACAAAGGTATTTACTATTATTGAAATGTCAAGCAAAAAGTGGTGAAAGCAAAAAATCGGGACAGAGTATAGGCAACATTTTTTTATAAAATATATTTTAAAATTTAGCCAACCATAGAGCGCGTTACAACCAGAATTAAATTATTGATATCTATAACCCACATTTCAGACAAAGCAATCTGAATTAAAAAAAAAAGGGGGGGGGAAACAAAGAAGGAAGTTATATTTTTAATGCCACATTGTGACGGCAGTTAATATTTTGTATTTCATGTACTGCAGAGATGAGTGGCATAGCTGTGAGCAACGTTGTGCTACTATTGTATTTGTTTTTTAATTGCAGTAGAGCTGATGATGCTATACCGACGTGTAAAGAGTTAGTCTTATTCTTAGAGTTATGAAAAGTCATTTTCTTTACAGATAGGGGTTTTCAAGCTTTGTGATATACACTGCATGACTTATTAGTGTTTATTAGTCAAATGAGCAAAACTGTTTTATTTATGTTATAGGAACTACAAAAAATGTTGTTTTGGTTATATTTGGATTCCTCAAGTAAGGCCTGTGAAAGTAAGTCGTAAATAATGTATTATTTTTTCACAACAGATAAAACTTATGGTCGCATTGATTACAATTCATACTGAGGTTAAAAGCGTTCTTACTATATATTTTATACATTGAGTTTACTTGTTTTTACTTGTTATTTGATAATATAGATTGCATGAACGGGTACACAGGATTGAACTGTACATCTAAATGTCCTTATCCCACATATGGAAGAAAATGTCAGGGAATTTGTGATTGTAATCCGAATCAATGTGATGCATCAAGAGGTTGCAAATCTCAAACATCAGGTAATGTTCTTTTGAAGGTATATGTAGTAGTAAATAAATTTTGATCTAACAATCAATAATTATTATTGAGTGATGCACTTTTATGATATAAATAACAAACCACTTTAATATCATAACACCAATTTGAATAAATTTTTAATTGGACATATATAATATGAATAAATTGAAACTTAAGAAGTATTAAAAACTATGGCAGCTAATTAATTCTGTAATCTTGGATATTTTCTTTACACAGCTTGCAATAGTAACCCGAAGTATTTGTTATACTATTCTTTTAAACATAATACTTTAACATCAATTTTATATATATACTGTAGACTTTAAAAATGCTACAATGTTTTGAGTTAGACATTTTCCCGCTACCCTTTTTAAAATACAATGATAAAACTACAAAATATCTGTCATATAATCTTGCTGAGTTGAAATATCTATTAAAACTAACATGGATATTGCTTGGTCCTGACTTCATCGAACTATCTAAAAATCATGATTTTTTTTATAGTGGTATGCAATTGATATCGTGTAGTTTCTTTTATTTTTCATATGATGAGAAAAATGAATAAGGTGTTTTATGTAATATGAGAATCACTAAATTGAATTGAATTGAATTAAATACTGTATTTATATCTCAGAATTATATGACTTTTTATGTTTGTTATTTTAGTTTCTGTTTACAATTGCTGTCTATAGAATATGTATGTTTTAATGACAACATGGAATTTAGTTTTTAAAACTAATTGTGCTAGCTATAGCCGAATGACATTCTTCTTATTATTATCATTACAGTCTTATCCTTTCATAGCATTATCCAAAAACACAAACTGATTTGTGATTATGATAAGCATATGATATGCACTGCATCAACTTTACAAAGATTTACAATTTCAATGCAAATCTTTTCATTTATAATCTTTGTTCATCAATGATAGACATTAATTTATAACCAGATTTATCAAATAAATGGATGCAATGAATCCAAACTGTCATTATTACTTTAAAGTAAATCATATAGACATATTAGAATCATATGATAGGGATTATATAATTCTTATATGAATCAATTTTGATATCATTCTTATGTGATTTCGATATGATTCTGATATGAAAAGCACTTCATATCAGAATCATATGTGGCGAAATTGCCTATGTTAAAAGGGCATGTGCACGATTTTAATCAAAAATTATTTTTCCGAATTTAATGTTTACAGTGCTTAATTAGGGCATTTTTAATATGCAACCATAATTTGAGTGTCATTCGTTGAGTTACAAGCTAGTTACAGAGCTCACAATCTCTATGTAAACAATGCTTTTGTTTACATTTTGAATGTTGAAGTGAAAAGTCCAATTTTAGACCTTAAATGAATGTGTTAAACGTTATGAACTGTGTAAACAAAACCAGGCCACGAGTCTTGTTTACATAACAAAGAATTGTGAACACTGTGTCTTGCCTATAAACTAATGACTGGCTTTCAAATTTCATTTCATAATTAGAAATGTATATCTAAAGCATTGTAAATAATAAAAACAGAAAAATAGAATTTTTACAAAAATCGTGACCATGCCTCTTTAATACAATATTCACTGTTGTGCCTTCCCGTGATATACATGTTCGCTTGCCATAGGTACACGATTCGTTAGTTAGCGCAGAGACATAAATTTAAGTTTTTAAGTTTAATCATTTTTATGCCCCCGTCCTAATCAAAGATTCGGGAGTATATAGTTTTTGCCCTGTTTGTCCATCTGTTTGTCCGCAAAAATTTATGCAGTGGTCTTAATTTTTGAGTTTGTAAGACAACTGCTTTCATATATCACAGATGTATTCCTTGTGACAAAACTTTTCTTAAAGTACCGCCATATTAATAAATACCGTTTACTGGTACTTAAAATTGGTAATTTAGATTATATATCCCGAATAGTAAACGTTACAACTGCATCAAATGAAGATGAATGAGCAGTTTCTGCAATTATAAGACATCCCTCCCCCTTCCATTTTCCTCTCAATGCACACCATTTGAGCTTGAAAAATCATCGGTTATGTCTGCATAAAAATATAAAATTGGCATATTGAATTCATAAAGAAATAAGACCTTCATTCGTGCATACATACAAATTAAATGTTGAAAACTTATATGTTCTGTTCCTATTATATTTTTATATTTTGAAAATTCATATTTAGTAAAACTATTTTTTTAATGGTGTTCATGTCCACGTGTCCGGTTTGGAGCTCATGCACACATGTACGAGAATTCAGTTTCATATCTCTACTTGCATTTAATTTTATATTTTAAATGAACCAAAATTGTGTGCATGTACAACTCTCGTGCCTGTGATTAAAATAAATGTAAATATTTCTGTTTTCACACGAGATGGCCCTTCTTCCCCCGGCATATTGTATCCTTCGATATGTCGTTTCAATAAATAAAATGGAAACGATGTTACTTC
Organism: Magallana angulata; assembly: GCF_025612915.1. Taxonomy (NCBI): domain Eukaryota; kingdom Metazoa; phylum Mollusca; class Bivalvia; order Ostreida; family Ostreidae; genus Magallana; species Magallana angulata. Next base: position 10,621,626 of record NC_069115.1, read on the forward strand.
AATTGTACCAAATTGTAAATTGTCAATATGAAATTTATGATCTCCAATGATAGATTTACAGTGAAGTCGTTGTGCTCGTATCCAAACCGAGTCGTACCTAAACCGACTTTATCAAATGGTCCGTCATACTGTTTATATAACAGAGAGATTCCGAAAATAAGCTTCCGAAAAATCATCATTATGAAGATGAAAGCACAGCATATAATACTGTGTCTACATCACAACGAAATGCAAAATCTACCGCACGGAATGCTGACAGGACCAGATATAATATCCAACGCTCATTATCTTCATAATTACAGAAATACTACATGAATATTCTGTATATAATGTGAGAAATACATAATATAATGTTGTGTTCACCGCATATAATGTTAGAACGACCGCATATAATGTTAGAAGCACTTCATGAAATGTTGGAAGCACCTCATATAATGATAAAGTACATAATATAGTGATATAACTACATCATATAATAAAAGAAGTACTGTAAGTAATGTAAAATGCACACGATATAATGTAAAAAAGACCTTATTTAATAAATATACTACCAAATATAATGAGGAGAACACAGCGTATAATGTTTAATCCTCATATAAGACAGTCCCGGCATTCCATATTATATTATAAAATCACCATCTTCATACAACAAAAGCACCATCTTTATATAATAAAGCACCATCTTTATATAATAAAGCACAATATTCATATAACAAAGCATCATCTTTATATAATAAAAGCAGCATCTTCATATAATAAAGCATCATCTTTATATAATAAAAGCAGCATCTTCATATTATAAAAGCATTATCCTCATATAATAAAGCACCATCTCCAGATAAAAAAAAATTACCAATATCATATAATAAAGCACCATTGATACTTTCATTCATTTTTTGAACGAAAATTTTAAAATTTGTAAAGAAAAATGTATTTTAATATATAAACAAAACAAAACAAAAAACAAAATGTTATTTACAGTTGCATGTCTGTCTTTGCTTAGAAGCTTATAAGCACAAAATATATTTAGATTACACAGAACAGACCATGCAATTGATTTCTTATTAACACATGTTGACTATTAACATAATTTTTAAAACAATTACACACACATACACATATATATATATATATATATATATATATATATATATATATATATATACATATATATATATATATATATATATATATATATATATATATATATATATATATATATATATATATATAAAAGGCTTGGGCAAATTATTTGGGCTAAATTACATTGTAAAACAATGCGTTATATTACCATTACTTCATGCATTTGAGCTGTAAATTACCATTGCATTATTTTCTTAAAGTAACCATTACAAGAGAAAAGCAATGCATTACCATTACCACTGTTTTGTGAAAAATTAATTCAATAATATGTCTAATGTTTCAATATAAAACACACTTTTTCATATATACAGGTCTTGTTTGTGCACAATCAGGTTAAATTTAGTTAAGTATTCAAGATTACTCTTGCACTTTATGAGCATCAAAGTTCCATGCTGTCTTTTTGAAATCTTACTAGCTAAACGTTCTATAGGAGCATGTGAAAATGGGACTAAAAGATACTGTTTGAAAATCTTCATCTTTGAATTTATTAAGTGTAAAAGCAATTATGAATAAAAAAAGAATCTTGTATTTCCTATCAGTGCATGCTAAAGTACTTAATATGCAACAGAGAGAGAGAGAGAGAGAGAGAGAGAGAGAGAGAGAGAGCGTAATCATTTTCAAATATAAGAAGTTTTTTATGCTACAGAGATCATGTTTGGACAGTGTGTTTATTTTTGCTGTTAAAGGGCATGTCTGTCCTCTATTCTGTTTGAACACAGTCAGTAGAAGGGGAGTGTGGTATTTAGCTCTTCTTAAAGCAATAGGCTGTTTTGATACTTAGATTATATCCTGAGGGCATTGTATGTTGTTGATACATGCTTCACGGTAAATGCACAAATAATTTAACTTTAAAGTAAACTTTCCAAACGATTTTAAACTCTTAATAACGACACTCTTAAAATGTTATTGAATTGTGTTGTTATAGCTAATAATCTTGACAATTTAAAAATGGATTAAAAAAATAAAAACACAATTGAAATATTCTAATCTTAAGAATTATTTCTTTCTTCTTTGAAAAATTTTTCAATCAAATACAATTTCATTTATACAATTCATCATGATTTTTAGAATAGTAATGCTAAGTAATGCTCTGTAATACCAGCATTACACTAGATTTTAGAAAGTAATGCATTACACTGCCATTACATCTATTGCTAAATTTGTAGCATTACACATTACCAGCATTACTTTGAAAACATGCATTACTATTATATTTAACATTATACCAAGCCTAATATATATATATATATATATATATATATATATATATATATATATATATATATATATATATATATATATATATATATATATATATATATATATATATGGCATCCCGGATTTTTTTTAACATTATATTCTAACTTAAATATTGTCAAAGTTTTGTATAAAAAAATTCGACCTATTATTACCACACATGACATTTCATTGACTAGCCAATTAAATTAGCGGATTTTTCATGATGAAAGGAGTTTCAAAGTTGCACTTCATTTTGAGAAAGAAACCCCCCCCCCCCCAATACAGCAGTTTCACTTTTTAACTTAAAGGAATATGAAATCGTATTCACTTTTTTATTAACTTCAGTGCTTTAAAACCAAATTTTTTTGTCATCTACGCTTTTCAGTTTCCTTTTTCTTTGCTTCTAAGATACCATTTGACCTAAATTGATTTCGAGGAAAACCCAAATCTAGTCTGTCTTCTACATATAAACACCTCTTTGACGATCTCGGAATAGATATTCTGTCAAAGAAAAAAAAGAAATAACAAAGAATTATTTTACGGAGCTACAAAACTTTCTTATAGTGAACAAGTTTATGTACAAATCAAAACAAACCTAATCAGTACCTTCTGTTATCCTTCTGGGAGGCAATCAGCTGAAATATAAATAAACACAGATCTCAAGATTTTGAACACAGTCATATTAACTCGCTTGTCTGTGTGTATATATGAGTGTGGACATACTTAGAATAGGTAAAATGTACACTGCCACTAAAATGATGGCCATCTTTACACTGGATACGATTTAAATGAGGACATTTTTATTCGAAGATAGTTTAATTAATCTGACATCAGCACATAAGTTCCGGGTTTATATATATATATATATATATATATATATATATATATATATATATATATATATATATATATATATATATATAGTATAAATCCACACACGTAGTATTTCGGTGTTGTGATTTTTTTCATATAAAAGAAAAAAAGCAACTCTAACTGCTAAACATAAGCGCTTTCATTGGTAAAAATCTTCAGACGTTTTACAGAGTACTACAAAAATAAAATACTGGAGATGCTAAACAACAACGAGTTTTATTGCGAAATAGCTGAGAACAATGATACAAAAACCATTCAAAAAGTGAAACGATTACTTAAAGACCACCAGACTTCTTCCAATATAACAACCAAAGAAGCGGATTTTTTAACGGATTTTGATTTCCGGGAAAGTGTCTTTTATGGACTTCCTAAGATACATAAGTCTAAAACAATTACTAATGCCATCAAAATGCAAAATAATGCATATATCACTTGTATCAAACCGGACGATCTCACATTTAGACCTATAGTGGGAGGACCTAACGCTCCAATACAACGACTGAGTCATCTTATGGATATATTACTAAAACTCTTATGCTCAGAAGTAAAAAGTTATGTTCGAGATGATCTTGATTTCCTGAGATATTTACCAAATAAAGTTAACCAAGATGCAAAGTTGGTCACTATGGATGTAACAAATTTGTATACAAACATAACCACAGATCTCGGTATCAATGCCCTCAAATACTGGATCAATAAATATCCACAAAATATCAACAGCCGTTTCAGCAGAGAGTTTATCCTAGAGGCAAGCAGTTTAGTCCTTAAAAACAACACATTCTCTTTCAACGGCAAACATTATTTGCAGCTTAAAGGAACGGCTATGGGGACTAAACTGGCACCTACTTATGCCACCCTAACATTAGGATACTTAGAAGAGAAAATGTATGAAAAGGCTAGACGGCAATTTAACCATTAAACCGCACAAAATATAAAAAATGGATGGAAAAGATATCTTGATGACTGTCTGGAACGAAAGCGACGCCAATTTAACAGTCTTTTAGACATTGTAAATAATCAGGATCCAAACATCAACTTTACGCTAGATGAAAGTGCGATCTGTATTCCATTTTTGGATGTGCTCATTTCTAAATGCGGGGAAAATATAACTACCGACATGTATTACAAACCAACAGATACCCATCAGTACCTTCATTTCAGTTCTTGCCATCCGGGCCATATTAAACGCGCAATTCCATACAACTTAGCAAGGCGTGTATGTACTATAGTTAGCGACAACGAAAAAAGAAATGAACGTTTACATGAATTGAAAGCAAGCCTGATAAAACAATGTTATCCAGTAGGAATCATAGACGATGGTATCAAAAAGGCATTAGCACTGAACAGGGAAAATATTATTCCTCCTGAAAATAACATTTCTGATTTAAAGATATTACCACTCCTAACTACGCATAATCCAAATGATATTAATATTATTCCAGTCGTACGTCAACTTAACAACATTCTACAAACTGATGAAAAAATGTCCGAAGTGCTGAAAAAATACAACTTCATCAACAGTAAAAGACAATCCAGGAATCTCCGAAGGATACTTTGCAAGTCTTCTTTTCAACGTCAATCTTATTCTGTCAGCAAGTGTAACGATCCCCGCTGTGGAACTTGCCAATATATTAAAGTCGGGAAATCGTTCAAGTTCGGGGACAAGGACTTTATTGTTAATGCGAACATGTCTTGTGCCTCTAAAATGTTATATACAACATTACGTGTAGCGGATGCAACGAATTTTATATAGGAGAAACTGGAACAACCTTACGCACCGTTATTCGTATACACAAACAACACGTCAATCAACCCGAGTACAGAAAAATTAAACTTGGTGAACATCTTGATATTTGTGCACGTGGCCACGGACAATTTTCAGTTTTTCCGTTTTATAAACTTTATACTGACAATGCAGTTGAATGAAGGGAAAAAGAAAAACATTTTATAAAGTCACTTAAACCTTCGTTAAATAGTTTGATATAGACTGTTTCATCGTCTTTGATTTTGTTTTACTGTATATTACGCTATATAACTTTATTCTATGATTGTTTCCTTCAATAAGCATTATGACGTCATAGTATTATTGTTGACGTTATCACTAGGTAACGTAATTACGTCATAGTTTTAACGACTGTAAAACGTCTGAAGATTTTTAAAAATGAAAGCGCTCATGTTTTGCAGTTAGTGTTGCTTTTTTTCTTTTATTATATTTTTACCGGACACTTAGAAAATACTTTTGTGATTTGGATATATAATATATATATATATATATATATATATATATATATATATATATATATATATATATATATATATATATTCAATAAATCCTTTTTTCTTGGTACCGGGGATGAATAAACTCAAAAATAAGTCCAATGCTCAAACAACTTTTATCTATAGCGCTTTCGCCCTACCTGGCTCTTCAGTAGATTTTTATCTATAGCGCTTTCGCCCTACCGGGCTCTTCAGTAGATTTTTTTAAAATCTACTGAAGAGCCCGGTAGGGCGAAAGCGCTATAGATAAAAGTTGTTTGAGCATTGGACTTATTTTTGTGTTTATATATATATATATATATATATATATATATATATATATATATATATATATATATATATATATATATATATATATATTCAAACTGCATTAATCGTTATTGTTAATTATTTTGATACGCATAATAGAAGTTTTAAATAAAAAATTAATCATTATACAATCACTCCATTATGGAATGCATATGGCAATAAATTAACAATATAAAATGTTTATTACCTTTTTCTTGGTGTTTTGTTTGAAGTTTGTACTGTTTAACACGATAGTAAAAACCGCAAATTGCAAACACTACTATTCCCAATGCCAGCGCATTCAATAACAATGATAAAATAACGAGTGTCTTGACTTCATATCCTGACCTAAAAACAAAAATTGATACTTTTGCACATTGTGAAAAAATCCCCTTTACATAAAATTTAACAAGCAGTCTAAAGCAACATTTATCTATTAAATATCTGTTCTTTGGTGATATAATTTTCATATCCTTAATCTCACTTTTCATTTTTTTTATAGTAAGAGATTTTCGAAAAGGTCCAATGATTGTTTTTATTGCATTTATAATCTTGTTCAGTCTACTTACACATGATGTTTTGTAGACAAATCACCTGCTTGGTATATGACAGTGGTTGACTTTACACTTGACTTCCCGTCCTCTGTTACTATTAATGCTTTTTTAGTCAAATTATAGCAACCTGGATCTTGATTTAAAATAAAAAGTTGTAATAAATATATATATATATATATATATATATATATATATATATATATATATATATATATATATATATATATATATATATATATAATTATATATATATATATATATATATATATATATATATATATATATAAAGCACTGAATAGAATCAACAACACTAGGCATCTTTAAAGTGTCGGATCTAATATATATTAGATACATGTACTAAGCCAGTAAACTGAATATATAAAGCACTAAAAATGGCTAACGACAAGGACATGGTAATGAGGGCAAGTTTAGACAACCCGTTGCCAAATGGTGGTTTTAAAACATGTTCCGATACCAGATGCCTGTTGTTCAAACACAGCACCAACGCGGACAGTTTTAAAAGCCCCATCACGGGTCGCACCTACAAGATATTTAGCAACACTTCTTGCCGCACAGACAACTGCATCTATCTCATCAGTTGCAAAGTTTGCTCTAAGCAATACGTCGGTGAAACAGGTGACCTCCGCAGAAGGATCAACAACCACCGCTCTACCATAAAGCCCAAAAAAGTCAAGGAGCCCGTCGGAGAACATTTTAATACAAGTGGCCACAAATGGGAAGACATGACAGTATTGGTTATTGACCATAATCCACATTGGACAGACGCGGAGAGGAAGAGCAAGGAAAAGTTCTGGATGCACAGACTCAAATCATTCAGACCTGATGGCATGAACAAACAAATGGACTTCACTAAAATGAACGTCTCATAGCCATACATCACCTGACACCCACATAGTAATTTCATGAAATCTGTCAACTGCGCCTCTTCCATTCATTTATTAGTTTCTTTACTACCTTTTATTTGTAAAACATTTGTTTCTTAATTTTATTTAATTTTATTTATGTATTTTCATTAAATTTTATCTCTTTTTAATCAAAATTCGAGTCTATATCATAAGTGCCGTACGAGTTAACAACGGGGGTTCAAATTTTCATTTATTAACTCGGACGCCAATTTCAATTAGCTAATTAACTTAATCAGGCGTGAAGTTGGCAGTCGATTGATTACTTTAGAGCGATCGGTGACAGTAGCAACACCTTCTTTAAGAATGTGAACAAATGTTTATAATGTAGCTGTTCTTTTTTTATAATAGGCTACCTTTTGGTCTGTGTAACAGCCCAGCAACTTTTAGTAGGATCATTCAGCTGGTATTACAAGGTTTAACATGGACTGAATGTTTAGCTTATTTGGATGACATCTTAGTCTTAGGTTTTGATTTTGAAGATCACTTGGAAAAACTGGGACATGTACTGGCACGTTTCAAACAATACAACCTCAAATTGAAACCAAAGAAATGTCATTTTTTTCAGAAAGAGGTAAAATTTTTAGGTAGAATTGTCAATGGCAATGGAGTTATGATTACACCCGAGAATATTGAAACCATGAAAAATTGGCCTGAGCCTAAGAATGTGAAAGAATTAGAGTCTTTTTTAGGATTTATGAATTATCATAGAGATCATGTAAGAAACTTTGCTGAATATGTTGAACCATTACACAAGTTAGTCAGTAAAAAATCAGAGTACAAATGGACTGACCAACATCAGGAAGCATTTAAAAACTTGAAAGATTCTTTTTTATATGCTACACTTTTACACCCTCCAGATCCTGATGAAATGTTCATATTGGATACAGATGCTTCGGACAAGTGTATTGGGGCAGAACTGAGTCAAGTTCAAGATGGTATAGAAAAAACAATTTGTTTTGCTAGCAAGGTTCTAACACCACAACAAAGAAAATATTGTACCACAAGGAAGGAACTTTTGTCTATTGTTGTTTTTACAAGACAATTTAGACATTTTTTATTAGGAAGACCTTTTATATAAGAACAGATCATAATAGTCTTGTTTGGTTGACCAATTTCAAAAACATTCAAGGTCAGTTAGCTAGATGGTTAGAAGAATTATCACAATACAACATGATCATTCAACATAGGTTTGGTGTAAAGCATCAAAATGCAGATGCATTGTCTAGAATCCCTGATTCAATACCATCATGTAATGACTATAGATCAAATGTCTCTTTAAGTGCTCTTCCTTGTGGAGGTTGCCCATTTTGTACAAGAGCTAGAAAACAATGGGGAACTTTTGAAGATGATGTAGATTATGTAGTCCCTATATCAATCAAATCAACAACAGTAGATTCAATTAGTCCATATTTGGACCAGTCCAGTGAGTCTACAAGTGTACTAGGGGATAAACATAAACTCAAACTTGCTCAAGAACAAGATCCAGACATTAAACAAATAGTATCATGGTTAAAAAATAACTATGAACCATCAAGTTAAGAACTTCAATTATCTAGTAAGACTGTTAGACATTTTTGGTTGTGCAAATCCCAATTACAAATGAGAAATGGCATTCTATACTATCTATGGGAGGATCCTATAACACCAAAAGTACTTTATGTTGTCCCACAGTGTTTACAACAAGAAGTTTTGGAACTCTGTCATGACATTCCACTCTCAGGACATTTAGGTCAAACAAACACATTTGAAAAATTGAGAAAATATGCAATATGGTATCACATGCGTTCAGATTGCAAAGAATATGTAAGATCATGTGAAGTATGTAACAAAAACAAAAAACCTAATGTCAAAGCTAAGTCACAATTGGGACAATATCATTCTGGTGTTCCATTAGAAAGAATACATATGGACATTTTAGGACCTTTACCTGAAACAAAGAATGGAAATAAATACATTTTGATGATTATAGGTCAGTTCACAAAATGGATTGAATGCTTTCCTTTACCTAATCAAAAGGCAGAGATTATTGCCAAGAGCTTTGTAGATAATATTATCTGTAGATTATGATGCCCATTAGAGTTACATACTGACCAGGGAAAAAATATGGACGGTACTATTATGCGTCAAATATGTGAACTTCTACAAATTGCTAAAACAAGAACAACACCATATCATCCTGCATCCAATGGACAGGTAGAAAGATGCAACAGAACTCTTCTACAAGCTTTAAGGTGTTACATTAAAAATAAACAGGATACATGGGATGAGTATTTGCAACAATTAGCGGGCGCATTAAGGGCTTCCAAGAATAGACAAACAGGGTTTACACCTAATGAAATGATGTTAGGTAGGCATGTTATTCAGCCATTAGATATCTTCTTAGGTACTGTAGATCATGAGGAAGATAAAGATTTAAACACATATGTGAAGGATCTTAAATCAAACTTAGAATCTATTCACAGGGAAGCTAGAGAAAACCTTAGAACTTCTCAATGTAGACAAAAGCGAGACTATGATTTAAAATCAGTTCAAAAGACCTATGAGATAGGGGATATTGTATACAAGACAAATCTTGCTACAATTGTAGGTACAAGTCCAAAGTTAAAATCTCCATGGAAAGGTCCCTATGTAATAACAGAGATAAAATCTCCAGTATTATACAAAATTCCAGATCGAAAGAAAGAAGAAGTGATTCACCACGACAGAATTAAATTGTGTCAGGACAGAAATAACCCTTTGTGGCTATCAAGATTAAGAAATCAGATTCTTAAAGATCAATACAGTAAAGATACATGTAATTCAGAATTTGACGAGTTAAATCTTGATACAATATTCAGATTACCAGAAAATGGTGAATTATCTGTGGCTCCGCAGTCAATGACGTCGGATAGTCTGATGTCATTGTCTAGTTTAGATCTCGGAGTTACATTTAGTCCATCAACTGGTAACAACAATGCAGGTCCTTCAACGTTAAATAAAAGGGTTAGAAGAAAGCCAGAATATTTGAAAGATTATGATCTAGATATCTAAATCATACTGGTGTTTTAAAAAAAAAAATAGAATAAATTAAAAATATTCCTCATTTTTAGGACAGAATATAATCAACGACTTGATTATCATTTGTGTATATATATCATGGTGTATTGGTTTTATGACTTAATATTCTTATTTCTCTTGGGTCTCCTAATTACAATAGTGTGTTTATGTATTAATAAACGTATAGTTTTTTTTTTTTAGAAAAAATGTGTATCATGAAGTTTTATTACCAATATTTACTATATGTTATATTTTATAATATTATGTAGTTCATGATGGAGGATGAATTCATACCAGATTATGAATTTGGATCAGACATCGAACCACCAAGTCCGCCTAAAATTCAACGAGCCACCAAAAGTAAAAAAGGCAAACCATGTCCTGTGTGCTTGGCAAAATTTACGCATGTTAAACGGCATATTATTAAAGATCATTTACCTTGGTATGCTTCACCATCGACATGTTGTTCGGTTGGTCATATTAACTTTGGACAAAAACATTTTTTGGATTTACACAATCAGAAAAATCACAACAACAATTATATTTCTCAACATTTGGATATTTTTTGGGTTGATTTCATGTTTGGTCTTTTGTTGCGCATAATTCAGATTCTGAAATTGGAAAACTTTGAAAACTTGTACAAATTTATCAACAACGATGAGCGCTTTGAATGTTGTCAGGGATCAGTGTTTAGTGATGAAGATTCAGTAGTTGGAGAAAAATTTCTTAATCACAAGTTCTCTGGTGAAAAAATACCATTGGTTCCATATCCTGTTACAAATGCAGCTTGTCTATTACATTGGAAAATTTTAAGTATTTCCTGATCATTCATTAACATTGAATCAAGATTGTATTCGTAAAGTTTAGATTTGTCCTTATACATGTATTTGCATCTTTGTTGTTTTATTATACAATTTTTATTAAACTGAACACCATCCTTCATTCTACCTCGTATTGGTGGTTTTAATTAAATCTAATATTTAAATCGGGTATGTGATTTTGGCCTTGGTTTGTTGAGTCGAGCTGACGAATGGCCTATTTCCTCAGCTCGTGAGAGTTTAAATACCCATGTAAATTTGATGGTGATCTGAATCTTGAAGATCTGTTTGGACGATGAGAGCCGTTTCTTGCAACATGTCCTTCTTCACCACACTTAATACAAATACTTTGACTCTCTCTTTCAGCACTATTGGATCTTGATCGTTGAATGGATCTTTGTCTTGCTGACCAGGATCTGGATCGTGACTCTCTCTCTCTACTTCAGTTGCCTTCATTCTTTCTAGTATTTCTTTTAGCAGTCTTTTTGTTTCTTTGTTGTCATTTTCCAGAGCTGTAATTCTTGTTTCTAGAGATGGAACTGTTTTTTGAACTATTTTAATATTTGTATTTTCTATGTTGGGTAAAATTTCATCTTCTAATGTAGCTCTTCTGATGTCTTTCTTTTGTCCTAGCAATAGCTTTTGATTAGTAATTGCATTCAGCATGTACTGAACAGCCTTATCCAGTGTTTCAGGATCTTTATCCAGAGTGATTAGGGCAGCTCTTTTTTCCATACAACCTCTTAAAAATACATCAATAGTAACTGTGCTTCTCCAAAAGTGTGGAAAGTCTGGATAAGCTTCCATTGATAATTCTTCTATTCTTTCTGCAATTTCTTCAAGAGTTTCATCTACCTCTTGTTTGGCCTCCTGAAGTTGACGTCTCACAATATGAGGTTGTTCACGCTTGTCAAACCTTTCTTTGAATTTATGACACAGCAGTTTGAAATCACTTTGAACATTTTCTGGTCTTGAACTGAAGAATTTTAAAGCTTTCTCTCTCAAACATTCAACTAATTTGTCTAACTTTTCTCTTTCATTCCACATGTATTTCTGGGCAATGTAATTAAATTGAATGAAATAGGGTTTCCACTCTGCCGTTCCATCATAAGTTGACAATTTGGGTGCTGTGGGACTATTAACTATTTTAGAACAACAGACAAACATTTTATGCTCTCTTTCTGATTTGATTTGGCTTAAATCTCTCTTTTCTCTGCTTTTGTACAGTAGTGCTATTTCTTTTTCTTTCTCATCTAATGTAAGGTCTCTTTCCTTCAATTCATCCTCTCTTTCTCTAATAACATTCTCTCTTTCTCTAATAACATTCTTTCTTTCTCTAATAATTTCTTCTTTCTCAACCAGCTTTTTTTTCAACCTCTCAATTCTTTTCAATAAATATGTTTCTTTCATGTTAGACTCTTCTGTGTTTAACTCTTCCATTGCTGCTTTGTTTACCTCAATAGGAGTAGCCATGATCTTGATCTTTTACTCCTGTACACACTTACCTAGTACTGATCTTAATATATGTATTGTATGAACTAAATCATCAGACAATCCGACGAAATAGTCAAGTTGTAGATCTTAAACAACATGCAAGTGTATACTTGAAAAAAAAAAGAAAAGAAAAACAATAGAAAAAAATCAAATAAACAAGAAAAGTAATACAGTTCTTCCCAAAATATACCAATACTTTAATTGAAATAAATAAATATCTTCCTAGATCGAAAATGGAAGACAGAAAAAAAATAATTATGGCGCCAAAATGCACGAACTAATATGCGGGGTATTTAATCTGAAAAATAATCAGACATATACAAACACTTCTGACACCATTGTTATGACGGTATATATTTGGCAATGATTCTCACAAATATGAGTTATGAGTTGTTAAAAACCTCTAAAGTCTGACGGATAAAATCTACGTCCAACTCGGGCAAGGTACAGGTAACAACTGAACTTTGTTTACAATGGATATATATTTATGTTGTTATTTATGGAATTCCGAACCCGGTGGTAATATTCACAACAGTTTCTTAAGTAGTTTAGTAGTAGCTTTAGATTTTGTTTTCTTTGTTTTGTACTCATGTAATTTATTTTTTGGTCCTGAAGAAGGGACTGGTTGTCGCGAAAATTTGACAATTTCTATTGTTCGTGTCGTTAGCCATTTTTAAATATCAACAAACAAGATTAACTAAATAAAATGGTTTACATAGCTACAAAACACAAATTGGTGATGTAATCAACTCCATGAATAAAGTTTTATTCTTTGATGTTTATCTGAACATAAGTATAGTTCTGTCATGTTATCACGTACGTCAACAGATATCATAAAAAGCATTACAAAGGCTGATTTTATAACGCAAAAACAATAAATCCAATCACGATCATTATTTCTAATATTGCCATTAGCGACTGATACTTGTAAATACAATGAAGTAACAAAATAGTTGAAGCAATTAAGCAACAATACAACAATTATTTTGACATTTTCATATCAGATTATCAAAAGCATAAGCACATTACAACATTCGTAAAAAAAAGAAAAGATTAACGTTGCAGAACACAGCTGACATAATTACACGGTAGCCGACCTAAACACTACCATAAATGTAATATCAAGATACTCTTTGTTTGTATTACATAGATTATACATTGATGAGGCCATAGCTGATGTATATTTTATTGTTAAGCATTTTAAACAGATTCAAAATACAGGAAATCAAAGCGCTATTAATAACATTTTTTTGGGTAATTTGATATCAGAATTAAACAAGAGAATATTGTAACAAGTGTTAACTTTATTAGATATTCGCTAACAGAAATGTAATTATGCTTTTGTACCATAGCCTGGTATGTTTTCTATTGTTAAAAGTGTGGGTTATCTGTACATATCGCACACCTTATTTTAAACTCCACCCACTATCTCAAGTAAAAACAACATCAAGAATGTTGTTTTCTAACAAGTCCATGATATTGTTCACCAAGATCAAAACTGCCAATAACTGAACACGGATAACTGACGATAACTGCCTCAAACCAAGTTCGTTGAAAAAATCTTATTTGTACGTAGTTTGAGACAAAACAATACCGGCAACTATATCAACATCAAATAAATCTAATTTCAACAGAAGGATTGCTCAACGATAGGTTCGTAAACATAAAATTGTGTTAATAAGTTTAATTCTTAGAACCAAGTTCTGGCTTATATTACAAAAAGAACACACCTTGATCTCTATAGCTAGTATTTAGTAGAACAATTTTTTTTTAAAGTTTACATCTAACGCCCTTTAACATGTTTCTTTCATTACTTATTGCTGATTTTTGACTAATTTCTTTATTTTAAGACAACAATGCTTTTGTTAATTTTCAGTTTGTCTTGATTATTTGTAACGGTTTTGATAGTTCGTAAAAATGAAATGAACCTTGTACACTAATTATTCTAAATCATCATATTTCAAAGCATTTTTGACGACATAAAGAAAAAGAGATTTTTTAAAGCCAGTGTTTTCGACAGGCAATAGCTGCTCTATGAAAATGAGAAGTATAAGTAATTGAAAGTGTAATATTTCTATGTATCCCTCATCCTTTTTTATTTCTAGAGCTAACCTATATTCTCACTGAATTCAAAGATGGGACCCCGCAAGTGCTTCTGAATCGTCCAATTGTTAGAGAAATATGTTGGTTTTGTGATTTTAAATGATGGGGGGAAGGGGTCGTATTTGACTTAATATTGATTTCTTAGGAAGTCGAGCTTTTACAATTAAATTATTTTGTATTTACATTTATTAAAAGTATAGCCTATAACACAGCAATATTACAATTTCTAACAATCTAATGATGTATTATTAAAACGTTTTAAAACCTGAATACCTTTAGTTTGAGTACGATCTAAAATTTAAGATCGTACTCCACAACTCTCGGGATGGTAGGAGTGTTAGTAGTTCAACTCATGAATATTCACAAAGCACATCACGATTCATAAATATGCATAATATTATATTTCATACATGCCTTCCGAGTGATATTTGACTTCATTCGTTTGTTATAAATGAAATACGAACAAAAAAATAAATGACCTCAAAAATAGAAATGTATCTCTTTTGTTTTTATGCAAACAAAAAAAAAATAAAAAAAAAAAAAACAAACAAACAAACAAAACAAAAAAACAAAAACAAAAAAATACCCCAAAACAAAACACAGAATACAATAGTCATTGTAATGACTTTAAAAAGGGGTAGGGTGGGTTTTTTCTTTTCTTTTCTTAACATTACCATCTTAATTAAAAGTGAAAAAAGTGTGTATGTAGGTTCCAGCTATATATGAATATCCGTGAGCTCTGACGCGGACGGGCTTAAGGATTCCATTGAACACCTGCCTCTCGGAGGGTGGGTGGTGGCATTTGGTTTGTCAGGAGTACAATAATTGAATGAGAGTCGCTTAATAAAATGCACCTTATATGATTTTAGCAGAAGCTTTGATTGAACAGATATATTTTGTCTTTACGTGATATGTTTATTGTTTTCTGAAAATTTTGGGTAGTGTTGTTATATTTCATTTTTACTAATAAAAAGACTACGTAAGCTATTTTTAATTATCACGCACAATAATGCAACGATATGGTAGTAATGGGCGATTCAATTTTAAATCATTAACTTTTATATAAACGGAAATTATCAACGTTTTTTATCTCAATCAAGAGAGCCATTTAATTACACGATTTTGTATGTAACAGTTACAGTTAAATTAAGACACTAAATCGATCAGAGAAAGCAACTTCATCTTTAACTCTAAATTTACAGTATACACGTCTATCACTCTTTTATAATTAAAGCCATATTTCGAGCAAAAATACTTTAATTCCTTTCATATCACTTGCATTTACTGCAATTGACTTTTTCATAACAGAAAATACTTACATTTGTAGGCCTCCGAGGAGCGATAAAAAATTGGGCATGGATTCTTTTTAAAACCTGGACAATATGTATTTGCGCTTTCTTGAATCATATTTCCACTGACACTGTATTCCACACAGAAACCTGGATCAGTACAATGAAATACTTTTGAATGACAAACAATATATACAATAGAATTTCTTTAATTTAATGGTCTTGATGGATGTGATCAATTTTCGACAAATTTAATGTCTTTTAGCTGAAGTTGTATGTTTAAAGATAAAACATGATATTCAATTGAAATAAAATACTAGGACAAACTTTTCTGTACTAAATAATAGTTTTTGACAAAACATTATGTTTGAATTTTTTAGGTAGTCCTTGAATTTGTTGACCATCTGGTCTCTTTAGGTTACAACTTTCAATCAACTTAAACTCTTCTAATTCTTAAATCCTAATAAATAAATATTTTTTTTCAAATGAAATGAATGCTATATATATTATATGTTCGTTTTGTCATTGTTTAAATTTGCGTACGATTTATGGTTTTAAGAGTATAACAATAACAAATATTTGTCAATTTGTCTCAGCTTGAATTAAGTCGATCGTAAATAGCTTACCTAACACAATATTTTGTGCATATGCGCATACTTCTAGTGTCTGGTTGAGAAACGGGTTGATGACGCAGTGATACTCGAGCTTCTCGGGATCACTGCATTGGCTAGCATATGATGCACAGTTTTTCCTTGCTGCTGCCTCCCTCCATCTCTCCTCACTTCTTGGACAATCTTCAACAGTTTGTACCGTTGTTCTTGATACATCACATGAGTCACTGCTTGCTTGCAAAGTCTTAAACAATTTTAAAAAGCAGCAAAATTGTAAAAAAAAAAAAAAAAAAAAAAAAAGATATGCGTATTTGATATATTTTGAATAGAGAAAGCATATTCACATGCACAAAACAATAGAAATACAATTAAAAAATTCGATGGCATGATAAAGAATCTATAAAATTGTAATTAGTTAATCAATACCAATTAAAACATGTCCTTTTTATAATTCACAACAATCAGTTAAAGGTTCAAAGGCGTTGTCAAATACAATTTCATGCAATTGTGACATTATGAAACGATGCTTTCGATGGTTCTATTTAAATTTTCGGTGTATTCATAAATGCCGATATCTAGCTTTGGGGAGGGGGGGTAATTCGTGTTCTTTTAGAGACTTTTAATTTTCGATATGAAGTTATTTAAACGTTGTACGTATTGTGAAGAAATATAGCAGATACTATGAAAAAAATGTTTGATATGATTTCACTCAGAACATTCATATATCTTAGGCAAGGCGATACCACAAATAGTAGAACATTGTCGACGAGCAATATTTTTTTTCATACTTTTACATGATATGGTATGTTATAGTATGCAACTCAAATTAAATTATCCGGGTAGTTAATCGAAAACACAAAATTATGTTTTGAATAAAAATTATAACAATCACAATAATTGCTGATCAGGTAAAATTTAACTAAAGTGTACGGACATCGACCCATATTTCTTAAAATATCAAAAGGTGTTAGCAGTAACTCCTTTACAGGCTTATTTGTTAAAAGCATCGGTTTTTTTGCGATTGGACAAATTTATTCATCAAAAATAGAATAATTCATTTATTCACTTGGTGTAACCATTATAATTGTTAATAAATTGATAAAATATTTATTTATGTGCCAATATTAAGCTTTGTGGATTTTTTTGTCTGTTTTAGTTTTGTTTTACGTAATAAAATAAAATGCCCTGCTTTACGTGCACGCTGAAAGAAATACACGCACAAATGCTTCGTTTCATTTAATACATATTTATAACACTTAGTTTTGCTATTTTTTAATATACATAACATATTTTTTTAACGATTTGTTCTTCTGTATTTCAAGTTCATTAGTATACGTATTCATGTAAGTGATCTTGGATATTCTGTAGAGTTTTATTAACAAGATCAATAGGTAAAACGGTTGCACTTACCTGCAATAGATAGCAATATATCAGTGAATATGTTGTTAAACGTGTGTTAATGATTTGGAACATTTTTCTGACACTAAAGGTTTCTTTTACGTTTTCTGCAAAACAATTAAGGTCACCTAAGAAACTGTAAATTTAATGCCGCTCATTCATCGATAATCAAATACAGGTACATGTATATATTCATAAAAAGGTTAACGTTTAATCATATCATAGTAATACAAGATTATTACTTATTAGGTTTGTTTCTGACTGTTTAAAGAAATTTGTGGGGTCGGTAAAGTCCATAGAAGGCTCGGCTCCGCCTCGCCTTCTATGGACTTTACCGACCCCACAAATTTCTTTAAACAGTCAGTATCAAACCTAATAAGTGTTTTGTTTTGTCGAGGACCTGAAGTTTGATATGTAAACAAACGTTTGTATAGTAAATCAGTTCAAATATCGTTACGTCCGTCATGTTGCGCTATAAATTTTGACGCTTGCCTTTTAAAGAAATTTGTAAGGCAGCCACGTGACGCGTTTCATCCAATGACGTCGCGACATTCTAGTCCGAGGCAAAACAAATATAATTAGACATGCACAGCCTACAAAAATGATATAATGATAAAAAAAAAAAACGAGCACTATATTGAAAGCGTTTAAACCGTATAGAAAACGTATATACTGTATTGTGCAGTGTATTAAAAAGAAGGCGTTTCGTATTTTGTAAGAAAAAAATGTATAACGAAAGTATTGTGCGAGACGCACTTAATATTGTAACTGATTTGAATTCTACCGTACGAGAAACGTATCTTTAAAACCGTTTAACATACGAGAATCGTGTGTAAACTGACAGCTGTTGAAGTAATACGTCTGTATATGTTTTCGTCAGTTTCTGTCTGTGTCGTGCGTTAACAATAGAACAGTTTGCTCATTATATGGAACTTCTTTTGTTATTTTGAGGTACAGTACCGATCAGTTCAAACCTAACAGAAAGTATACCCCAACTAAACCCTGGGGTTTACTTTTTGGGTTTACTCGGGGTGTACTTTGGGTGTACTAGAGTGGACCACGAGTAAACCCAAAGTAAACCCAGAGTGGACACAGAGAGTAAACCTGGTCAGACGTATACCCCTAAAAGCAGACGCTACATGTGTATTCGGAATATAAAAGGCGCAGGAATTATAGACATTGGGATGTTAGGATGAAAGACAAATCTGCTTCACACTTTAATGCATTAATTTGACCTCAATAGCAATTTCTAAGTAAACTCAAAGTAAACCCCGAGTGGACCCAAAGTGTCAAAAAGGAAACCCAAAGTAAGCCCAAAAAAACCCGGAGTTTAGTTGAGGTTTCCTCTGGTGTTGGGTTGGGTCTGATCGGTCCTGTATACAACATATAGACGGAAGTGAATATATATGTGTATGGCCATTCACGATCACTTACATAGTAAAACTGTATAATACGTTATATAACTTTCTGTACATTGGAGATCACCTAAATGCAATTGATATTATTTCCATAGAATCACTAACCATATGTCAGTGACTCGGTCTTTTTTTCAGATCGTTTGAGTTAGTGGGATATCTTATTAAAAGTGTTAAAAACTTTTTTTAAAAAGAGCGGAGGTAACAGTCAAAAGAGTCAAAATTAAAGTGTATACTCCAAAATCAGCTTAAAATGCAAACATGAGTCACTCTGACTGGTCAATTCACGAACTATGATATTCTTGTGACCGTCGAAGCCTGTGAGCCTCTTGTTTTGCTAGATGTATTTTTAAAACGACACTGTATTCGTATTGTACATTAATTAAGGTATATCTTAATCCCTACAGCTAAATCTCTAGCGATATGCTTTACTTATCACCATTATTACCTTCCAAGGTTAAATTTAGTCTCTTGATATTTAGATAAACATGACTTTTTCGATTATATGACACGAAAACGCATTTAGATAAAAAGATACCTTCGATCAATTAAATAATCATCCACCGGTCCTAGTTCCTTCTTGCTTAAAATTCATATGCCTCAAACTTTGATTTAGAGCTGCACTTGGGAGTTTAAACAAACCAATATGACTGCATACAACTAACTGATAAATAGATATGTAAACTATTCTATTAAATTTACAAGAACAGATAGGATAGCGCCATTTTATATTCACATGCACCCAACATTATTTAGGCTATCATTTTACAGATAAATAACATATGATTCAATTTACAATAGGGTTATCAGATTATCAAGCACATGATTGGCTATATAATGATAATCGTTAGATTAGAAGCACTACGATATTAAATTCTTTCTGGTCTGAAATATTTATTTTTTATTCCTCTCCAGAGGCGGATCCAGCAATTTGGAAAAAGGGGGTTTCCATTTGATGAAAATGTGCAAAATTCGTTATATGTCAATAAACAAAGACTTTTTGAACGTTTTCCGTGCGTATACAACTGTATTTTATAAACATTTATCTCATCACTATCTATTTCACATCTATTTCAACAGCAGTGTGCACTGCATTATTGAGCGTTTTGCCGTTTTGGTTTAGGTAAGGAAGATTTGCATACGATCTAGCCACAAGAAACCATAGTCTCCAGCAATGAGAAAGTGTGTCTATGCTTGACTGAAAAGAAACACTATGAAACAAGAAATAACTCAGACTAATTACGACAAACTATAATAACTATATATAAATGGATATTTTTGGTAATATTTTTATGTATTTGATGTTTTTAAATTTTGAACTATTTATCGATTTTGACTTCTATCGATTGCCTTCTTAAGTAAAGGTCTAAATGATAGGATATGACAAAAAAATGGGGATAATTTATCGGATGAATAGATGGTACGTGTGTTATACGTGGAAGACGCCATAGGTGGCGTTGTTTAGTCACGTTATGTCCGCCGTCACGTTATGTCACTGGTGAGAATCGAGATAAATGCAGTTCCGTTTACACGATGTGACTATTATTGTGACATCATTTATTTAAAATTAGATGAAGTATATTCAAGTGGTAGAGCTCAAACACATATCTTCACATTCATTTATTTGTATTCACAAAGACATTTACATTGTACAATAAATAGTGTTTCCATTAGATTTTAAAATTTATAAGATTGCTTGTATTGCATTAGTTTATTATTTAGATAGTTATAGTCATGGATGATACAACATGCTACTATTGCTATATTCATAAATATCTTAATTTGATTAATTTTTTTTCATAAAGTTAACTAGTTTTCTGTTATATTTTTTATTTACTTTGCAAAAAAATGAAATATGAAATAATTATACCTACTTGTTGGATCCCGGCAAGTTGTCATAATGCTGTCTGTAGTTGTAGTATGTCGTACGCAGATTGGAAGGGTGCAGACACACAGGTTCAAAGCCGTTGTGCGCTACTATGCATGGTTTTCCAGGATCCTCCTTCAAAACTGTCATGATTTGAGGGATCTCATGACAGCACACTGACTCCTCAATGGTTGACATTAGAGGGCAGTTACCACATGTGCACCTATAAAAATAGTTGTATCCACATTAATGAGAATTACATGTACATATTACAATTAAAGATGGTTACAAATTGAGGGCTCAAGATAATTTTGATGAATAATCCTCTCTAATTATCAAGATAATA
The DNA here is from genome assembly GCF_025612915.1 of Magallana angulata. Classification (NCBI taxonomy): domain Eukaryota; kingdom Metazoa; phylum Mollusca; class Bivalvia; order Ostreida; family Ostreidae; genus Magallana; species Magallana angulata. The sequence goes on from NC_069115.1 coordinate 10,643,303, forward strand.
CCGCTTCCAATTGTATTGGCTAAATTGTTGATAATTAATGATGATGTTAAAAGAAGCCATTTTGAAAATAATTTTTGTATAAATGTAATTGAATATGTATATACCAACGCTCAGAAGAAACAAACTGATGAATATTTAATAAACAAAATTGTACATGATAAAATGAATGATTTATTGGCAAAATATATGCGCAAAAGGGTTTTTAAACACTAACCAATCGCTGTTTCCCAGTCGGTCCTCGTTGTTTGACTCTGGGGAGGATTGCTGGTGAAATACCCCATCATCCGAGCCGGCCTCGGGTTCAAAAAGATAAGACTGTGTGTCTAGGGGCACAATGTACGAAAGCCGAGAAGGATCATTCGAGATTCGAGATTCAAAATACGAGATTCGAAATACGAGATTCGAGATTCGAAATTCGAGATTCAATATCTAAATTAACCAATCAAATCATGGATCTGAAACCTGTATCCTAGCAACATCAAACTGTTCTAAATAAAGATCATTCGTACATGCTCTTTCCTACAAATAAATCCTATGTTCACCCTACCTAACTAAATGATTATTTGTATTTACTTTTACACAGAATATCTAAGTAGACTAGTAATAATGCAGTGTGCCTCGCGGATCTAAGTGATTTTGTTTGCCCTGGTTCATTTTCACCTGATGCGTTTGAACCCTGGGGTATTTCACCACCAGTAATAGTTTAAAACCCGGGTTTATTCACCCCTTTTGTGTAAAAATGCGGTTATGGTAGAGAACTTCATAAGCGTAGCTGATTTTTTCTGTAGAGGGTCCTAGGCCAATTTTAAAAATTTTTACTATGTAAATTTGATAAGCTCCAATTTTCCCGAGGAGGGGGTCCAGATCCCCTGACCCCCTCCTTTCTAGATCCCCGAATGAAGATTAGTACATATATCTAAATAATCTAAATATAAATAATCTGACCTGTTTCACTAATAAATATAAGCATAACTTATCGTTTTTATGTATGCATACAGTGATACACTAGTACTATGATTATAAAAAATCATTGCGATATTATCACATCATACGGAATTATTAATAAATACATTTTTTTTCCTTTTCCTCAGTAAACAACTTATTATGAGTCTTACTTTTGGAATTGTTTTCTATATAGAAGGATACCTACTCTCTACAATTAAAGGTAGGGATGATAGGGTGCCAATTTGTTCACATTGCCGATTTCTTGTGCAGAGAACAGTAAAACCTTTTAAAAATTTGATTGTGCATGAATATTTCAAAATTAATTGTTGTACATGTCTTTGTTATGATTAATTCATTGATATATCAACAAGAAAGAATAAAAGCATATGTTTCACAGCCAAGTTAAGTTTCTCTGTAGTTTCCTACCCCCCCCCCCCAACCAAAATTGACAATAATTACATATAAGTCATACAAATGTTTACTTTTTTTGTAAGTAAAGATCTAAAGATGTAAATAAGCACTGCAAACAAATATGTGTGTATTTAATATACTACTACATTACACTTAGCCAGATAAAATGTAGTCAGGATGAAGCTACAAGGAGTGAGTGCTGCAAATTTACCAATTTGTCGCCATACACACAGAACGCCAAATAAAGAAACTGTGAGTGGTGTGTGGAATGCATAAAATATGGCGGCAAATTATCTCAAATAATCAGTGCAAAAACCCACAAATAGGCTGTTATTTGTTACATATCCTTATCATTATCATTGATAAAAAATGTTATCGTCCCATAACATAGCCGATTAAGTTAATGTGTACATATGGTCAACGTACGTGTAATTCTAATATACAAGAAGGCGGACGTATCAGGCGGGGATCCAGAAAATTAAATTTCAAAAATGATCGGTTGAATTACATTAAATGCTTTGAAAATTGTTTTAAACTATCGCACGGGTCGAAATGCATGATAGAAGCTATGTACAGTGTAATTGGAAACTTTCATTTTATATCAATATGTAGTATTACCTATTATAACAAATGAGAGTATAGCACAACTGCCACAAGCAATACATGTCCTTTTCCGGCACCACCTCCCTCCCCATAAAAAAAAAGAAACAATTGTCGTTTTATTTGCTAAAATGTGTGTGGGTCAAGATTTTTCTAAAGGACATACCCGATTAGAATTGAAAAAGAGTCGTACGTTTAAAACTAATGTTGTCAAAATATTTAGATTCATTTGGTTATATTTTGGTTCATTTGGGTAAATAGATGCACCAGCGCAGCTCTAATTTATATATAATCAGGCCATAAATTCAAAATATTTTCAAAAATTGATAGCTTTAAATCCAGTGGATGAACAAAAGGAAAGCAAGTCGAACTCGATGAGTGCTAATACCTGTGTTGAATGAATGGTACAGTAGGATATGCGCAAAAAGTCCCGTCTACTCTTTCCTACCCTATATTTATTGGAATATTAAATCCGATTATAAGAGTCAAATTAAAAATCAAGTACGGATAAGACATGTTTACATCTATCGAAAGTAAAACTACTCATATTTTATCTACAGTGCATCGTTATGGAGCTACACAGAAAGTTTTATATTAATTTGCCGAGCCAAATAAAAAAAACCTGAAAAACGAAGAGAAAACAAAGTGGGGACAGAATAACTGGCAAACTAATTAGGACTATATAGCCCCCCCCCCCCCCTCTTGAAATGTATATACTGAAAACAGATTATTGGAGTACAACATCCGCACACAATTTAAAGAACATTTCATGTTTTTTTTTTATCATTTTCGCTAGCTAATGTAAGACATCACAAATACCCCAAACCCCCTCACGGAAAAGGAAATGTTAGGTGATGAGAGAGAGAGAGAGAGAGAGAGAGAGAGAGAGAGAGAGAGAGAGAGAGTCGATGTAAAATTAAAGCTTGCTAGTTGGTCTGCCCTACCCTAGCTACCTCCTCTTTTCTCCTTTTAGAGGCTTAATTATTGTCTATATATGCTTGTAACAAATCAAATTAATTTCAAATTCTAATTCAAAACTGAATTTGACACAACAAAACTCTCTGTCTGTCTGTCTGTGTCTGTCTGTGTGTGTCTCTCTATCTCTCTTTCTCTTTCTCTCTCTCTCTCTCTCTCATCGACAATGGCACTGATACCCTACAATACACTATTCCTATCTGGATTGTTGTCGTTGAGGTTGTAAATCATTATATCTTCTATGGTTTAAAACTTTATGATAACCTATAATTTGACATGTCGATTATTTCATTGAATTTCGTTTCATAGCTAAAACCACATTCAGTTTTTATTATTTAGATTAAACAGATCTTTCTTCGCGAGCCGATTTTTACACAGTTGGGGCGAATACACAACGGGTTAAAATGGTTCGGGGGGGGATACATACAGGACAAACAAAATCACATAGATTTGCAAAGTCCACAGTGTTATCACTAATTTAATTGTTTATCCTGTGTGGGGTCAATTTATCAATGTTAATTTAACCATTTTATAACCACAATATAAGAGCTATTAAGACATTTATTTGTAGGAAAGAGCATGTACGAATGATCTTTATTTAGAACAGTTTGATGTTGCGAGGATACAGGTTTCAGATCCATGATTTGATTGGTTAATTTAGATATTGAATCTCGAATTTCGAATCTCGAATCTTGTATTTCGAATCTCGTATTTTGAATCTCGAATCTCGAATGATCCTTCTCGGCTTTCGTAACAATGTCTTCCATCTCTTCAAAACTGGATGACCCGGCTTCCATCATAGGGTCTAAACTCTCACTGCTTTCGTCGCTGTGTTGACTTGTATTCGATGCCATCGTCCTCGTTGTGACGTCACACAAGCAGAGTCACTATATCGAGCGTTTCGTATTTGGCTTAATTGGATTTCCTGTTCAGGTAAAACAAAAAGACAAATTTGAAGCACTGTAACTCTGTTAATATCAAACAAATTTTAATGTGTTTTTTTTTTTCGATATCGTCTTATCTCTTTATTCGCAACAAAATATAAAAAAAAGGGAGTTTGCATTGCATATACCCTTTAGTGCTATATGCACATGGTCAAAGGCGTGGTAATTGTAAAGATATCAGTAAACATTACAGAAACAAAGTATTCCTTTTCAAAAAATGATAGGCATGTAATATGAACTGTCAGCACTATTGAATAAGGTAATGTTATGACGAAACTACAACATGCAATAAATAGCTTAAATCGCGATGGTTTGTTGTTTTCCGGTAGTGTTTAACTTTACTCTTTAGTACACGAGGCTAGCTACTTTAATTTTTTTTTTACGCATTTAAACATGGTTGAATAATTATGTCATTGTATCAAAGTTAACATCTCAAAAAAAAATTGATCAAAATATAAATCTATTTTACAAGAAGCTGTCGTCACTGCATAGTTAACAATGTAGTGCGATGCGTATCATTTGCGCAAAATCCAGGCCCGTAGCATCGTTTTTGAAAGGGGGAGGCAAACTCATCCAAAAAACATTCTGACAAGCAAAAAAAAGACAATTTCCAGAATTTATGAAAATTATAATCCGTGGGCAGCCCCTCTTCCCCGTCCCCCTGATGCTATGTGCCTGAAAAATGATATTCGCCAATTGCTAAATACTTTACATGTAATCTTCATTGGAATAATTCCTAATTATATTATGAGTACATACGTGGACTTTAAAAAAAACGATTTTGCCATTTGACCAGATAAAAGACAATTTAAATGAATTTCACGTACTATATAGGACTCAAAAAAATCAAAAGTATTTAACGTTTGGCTTTTGTTCAAATGTGTTACATGTACGTGTCACTTGATCAACTTATTTACACAATATAAAATCTTAAACACCCTCCTTTTGAGTATATAGTACGTGGTCAAAAACGATTGCTTAATTTTATCCAGTTTGAAATGAGTTGGGATTATGAATGTTATTGAACCTTGAAACTGGTATAGAAGTGAACATCTCAAATCAAAAAGAAATGCCATAATAAACAGGAAGATCAATGACCGACTTATCTATGCACAAAGGTCAATACCTTTTGAACAGTGATTAATTTGGTTTTCTTCCTCTTAAGCCCCTTTAACAATTGGCGCACGAGCAGAAGCGACCAAATGTTCGTGCGACCGAAAAAAATAGATATGAATCGTCAACTGTTGCCGAAATAATCGCATATGAAAAAAGTATTCGTACGAATTTCGCACGATCTAAGCGAGCGTTGTGCGATGTAAACGCATAGAATATTGCGATATGTCTTGCGTCTGTATGCGACTGTTGTACAATGAAAGCAACTGTTGAAAGATAATACGATAGGAACACGCGAGAGACTATGTGATCGGACGATTGAACGCGCCAATGTGATTGGACGTGCGATTATGCGTTCCATGATACGATTGATCGTGCGAGTCAGAGGGGGTATATACACCGCCCATATTCAGTAGACTTAGCTGAAAGCGAGAAAAGATGCCGCCCAAGAAGATACAAATATGCAGCAGCATTTATCATTATACCTCAATATGATTATTCTATTATATCTGATTGGTCTAGAAAGTCACGTGACAGGGCGATGTCATAGGAATGAAAAAGCCGATATGAGCATACGATGTAGACAAATATGATGAAATCATAAATATTAAATCATTATGATTCTCTTTATATCTCAGAACCAACTTAACCATCTATGATTTATGAAAGAAAAGTGAGACAGTTAAATGGGATATCAAACAATCGCGACGTTAATGTTGCGACTGTTGAAAAGTCAAACATAATTAGAAATCAACGTATTTTGTGTAATCATATGTAGCTTGGTATAATAAAACGTTTATTGCATTAATGTTCAGGGAATATGAAGATTTATTCCCCAGAAAAAACAAATATCTCTCGGGCGATGCCCTCGGGAAAATGATTTTTCTTGAGGGAATAAATCTTCATACATGTATTTCCCTCACGATCATGCAATAAATGTATATCGTAAATTTTGTTCTGAAGCAGAGATACTTATACAGGGTATATATACTAATAGCAACGCATGGCATATTGAGGCAAATAAGTCCTGCAATGATAGTATAACGTTGCAAGATTACACGAGACACGTTGAGCAACAGTCTCACAGTCGCAAAACAGACGCATAAACACCAGCGATTTATCTTAGAATCTTTATAAATCGTGCATCACTCTTGCGAGTAAACAAAACGTTGTAAAACGTTCGTACTAATGTTCGTGCGTTGCACTGCGATAATTTGGATCGCGTTCGGTCGCGTCTGAATAGTGTGCATGTCCACTATTCAAAGAAGACTTGTTGCGACCAGTAAATCGTATGCAACAAATGCGAGAGCTCGTGCAACGTAAGCGATGGCTCGTGCAACGTATGCGAGAGCACGTGCGAAGCTAAAAAAATTCGCAAAGTGGTGTAAAGTGGTCGTGCGCCAATTGTTAAAGGGGCTTTATGAGCAATATAAGTTGAGTTTATATAAAATTGTACAAAATAATCGGAAAAAAAGAATTTACTTAATGTCGCCTGCTACTCGATATTTACTCGGTATATTGACGACTTGTTATTAATTAACAATTGTTCTTCCGTCGACTCGATATATCCTAGTGAACATGAAATTAAAGATACAGCAGAGTATATGGTATGTTTCATATTTTGATATTTTACTAGAAAAAGACTTTGTGGTAACGTAACAAAATAACTTTCATAAACGTGATGTCGACAACTTTCCTTACTTATGTAGCAATATACCTTCATCACCTGCATATGGTGATTTTGTCTCCATGTTAACTCGACACACAAGGGCATGCTTTTCGTATGAACAGTTTCTATAAGGCGAGGCAATTTACTGACAAACAAGTTAATAAAACAGGACTATTAACAGTCTCGATTAAATAATTTTTTCGTAAGTTCAGTGGTCGATACAACGACCTTGTCAACAAATACAATCTTCCGTTAGGTCGAATACTGACTGTTCATACTTATTGATAGGCCATTATTAATCACAGAATCGTCTACGGACTTTAACTTTTTCCAAATTACACGGCGATTGTGACCAGACAGCCGAGGATGTTCACTCCTCTGTGGCACCTGATCCTACCTCAAATTCTCGTAGAGGTACGTGTTTGCTCTACTCTTGTTTTGTATGTTTTCTCTGGACTTTTGATATTAAACACTGTTTGTTTTCACCACGGTTCATTTTAAATGAATTGATCAGATAATTTTTTTTATAAGACGTTTGTGTTGTCATTGCTATTTTAACATCTGATTGGAAATTTGTTGACCCCCGATATCCTCATTAAATGAAAAAAGCTGACTATCAAACAAGAGGCCCAGGGGCCACATCGCTCACCTGAACAACAATTGCCTTAATTCTGATCAAATTAGCATTACAGTATCAACATATCTTGACAACTAAGTACAGTAGATCTTGTTAAAAAAATTGAAAATCTGCGAATTTTTATCCACCTCTTTTTTTTTGGTAAAAACCAAGACCCTTATATTGTTGTACCTGTAAGAAGATTTCTCTCTATTCCTATATACCCCCCCCCCCCATTTCGTGGCCCCACTTTTCTCTAGGTAATCATGGTTTCATCAAACTTAAATCTGCATAACCTGTGCTATTACACTAAGTACTGAGTTTTGGACCGAAAACTTTCCCAGAATATTTTTAAAGATTTTCTCTATATATTCCTATGTAAAAATTCAAACCGCCATCACGGCCCCGCCCTACCACTAGGGACTGTGATTTTGCAAACTTGAATTTACACTACCCGAGGATGCCTCTACACAAGTTTAAGCTTTTCTGGCCAAATAGTCTTTAAAAAGAATATTTTTTAAAAAATTCTCTATATATTCCTATGTAAAAAAAAAAAAAGATTCCCCCATGGTGGCCCCACCATACCACCAGGGAATATGATTTGAACAAACCTGAATATACACTACCTGAGGATGCTTCCACTCAAATTTGGGCTTTCCTGACGAATAGTTTTGAGAAGAAGATTTTTTTAATATTTTCTCTATATATAAAAATGTCTCCCCCATTGTGGGCCCGCCCAACCCCCAGGGACCATGATTTGAACAAACTTGAATCTTCATTATCTGAGGATGTTACACGCCAATTTTAGCTTTCTTGGCCAAATAGTTTTTTAAGAAATGTTTTTAAAGATTTTCTCTATATATTCCTGAATAAAAAAAATTCCCCCAATTGTGGCCCAATCCTACCTCCGGGGACCATGATTTGAACACACTTGCATTTACACTATCTGAGGATGCTTACACTCAAATTTGAGCTTTCCTGGCCATATAGTTTTTGAGAAGAAGATTTTTAAAGATTTTCTCTATATATTCATTTCTAAAACTTGATCCCCCAATTGTTGTCCCACCCTACCCACGGGGACCATGATTTGAACAAACTTGAATTTACACTATCTGAGAATGCTTTTACTCAAATTTGGAAGTTCCTGGCCTTATAATTTTTTAGAAAAAAGATTTTTTAAGATTTTTCTCCATGTATTCCTATGTAAAATCCCATTCACCCATTGTGGCCCCGCCATACCCCCAGGGACTATGATTTAAACAAACTTGACTCTACACTATCTGATGATGCTTCCACTCAAATTTGAGCTTCTCTGGCCTGATCGTTTTTGAGAAGAAGATTTTTATAGATTTTCTCCATATATTCCTATGTAAAAATCCATTCCCCCATTATGGCCCCGCCATACCCCTAGGGACTATGATTTGAACAAACTTGAATCTACACTATCTGAGGATGCTTCCACTCAAATTTGAGCTTCTCTGGCCTGATAGTTTTTGAAAAGAAGATTTTTAAAGATTTTCTCTATATATTCCTATATAAAACTTGATCCACCATTGTGGCCCCTCCCTTCCCCCGGGGACCATGATTTGAATAAACTTGAATCTACATTACCTGAGGATGCCTCTACACAAGTTTATGATTTTCAGGCCGAATAGTTTTTGAGAAGATTTTTGAAAAATGCCAACAAATTTTCAATAATTCTCAATTATCTCCCCTTTAAAGAGGGCGTGGCCCTTTATTTGAACAAACTTGAATCCCCTTTACCTAGTGGTGCTTTGTGCCAAATTTGGTTGAAATCTGCCCAGTGGTTCTTGAGAAGAAGATGAAAATGTGAAAAGTTTACAACGACGACGACGACAACGACAGACAACGGACAAATTGTGATCAGAAAAGCTACCTTGAGCTAAAAAGCCGGTGTAGGGATTAGATTAAATACATACCTACGGAATATTTTTTTAAATGAATGATGAAAAATGATATTTTTGATAACTTTTGTCAACAAAACCAAATATCCGGCTTTTCTGTAAATTTAATTCCTTAAAGTTCATTCTTAGAGTAGAATTCAGAGAATTTTTTTATAAATAAAAAAAAAAAAAGATAACAGAATCAAGTGTTAATTGTTATATTCAGAAAATTTATGCATGCGTGGTTGTAGAAATGATGTTTACTCTTGATATAAATTATATACAAAGGATTTTGTTTTATTGCCACAAAATCCAAATGAATAAATTACCACTAAATTAACTTCTAAACTATCAATCAAGTATCGACAAAGCCTGTAGTTTTAAAATGGTGTTGTTACCTTAGTTTTACTATTAAAAGAGTTTATTTCGCTCAATTAAAAAAAAAAAAGAACTATAATAGCAAATATTTTCGACATTTATAACAAACACATTGCAAACAGTGCTGTCAGAGTAAAAAAAAAGGAAATATTTATTTGCATTGCCACATTGTGACTAAAATTAATACTTTGTATTTCGTGCACTGCAGAGATGTATTACAAAACTGTGTGTAGCGTTGTGTTACTATTGTATTTGTTTTTAAATTGTAGTTATGCTGATGATGCTATACCGACGTGTAAAATGTAAGTCTTATACTCAGAATTACAAACGGTCATTTGTTTGATAGGATTCTTCGATTTTAATGATCTATATATGGCATAGTTTACCATTGTTTATTCATTGTTTGAGCGGTCCTTTATTTCTTATAGGAGGTACAAATATTGTTGTTTTGGTTATTTCTGGAATTCATCAAGCAATTCTTGTGAAAGTAAGTCGTAGTTTATGTATTTCTTTTTTGTATAATAGTTAATAGCATCGATTGCAAATATCGCTGAAGCTACAAAATTTTCTTATTATAAATTTTCAAATTTGTTGACATTAATTTTACATCTTTCATATATTAGATAATACAGATTGCATGCCTTGATACATAGGATTAAATTGTTCTTCTAAAAGTCCCTATCCTTCATATGGAATACATTGGCTGGGATTTTGTAATTGTCATTCGAATCAATGTGATGCATCTAAAGGTTGCAATACTCAAGCATCAGGTAATTTTTTTCTAAAGGTAGTAGTAATGCTTATTTAACAATCAATTCTTAATCCTTTGAGTGTTGAACTTTATTGATATAGCAAACACATTAAGTATCATAAAACCAATCTGAACTAACACATATAAAACAAATATTTGTGATTGGGCAAATACTACATTTGTAAATTGAAAATAAGCGGTTTTAAATAATATTGCAGCCATTATTTCTGTAACTTCGAACATTTTCAAACAATGCTTGCAAAATTAACCTGAAGTATTTGCATTGTTATTATTTCAAACATAATACTGAAACATCAATTAAAAAGAGGTTAAACATATCATGATCATAGATTGTGCATTTAACATTAATTATATTTTTTAAGCGTTTGGACATTGATTTAAGTTTTAATTCATATACTGTTGACGTTGAAAACATTTAGGTGGATTTTTATTTTATTTTACTACGCTTACAAATAAACAATTTTCCGCTAACATTAAACCGCCGCGAATTATTGTGCAATAATAATGTAGTTATTTTTGCGGGGAAAGGTGGGTATATATCAATTTAAGAGGTTAAATCAGTTACTTAATCTGACTTTGCTAAAAAAAATTAGCTTTTTTGGCTTAAGTAAAATATAAAGCAAAGAATGGAAGTAAAATGTATCATAATAATATCTGATCTTTCCTAAGCAAATGATTGCTCGACTGCTTTCACGTGACCGTGCTATAAATTTTGATTAAGGTCTTATTATATATATCTTAAAAATAGAAAATATATAAATCTCACTTTACTAAAAATAGACTTTCATAACAAAATACTAATTTTGGCATATGCGACACTGTGGCGTCACAATAGTAAAATCAACACTTAGATATGATAATGCAAATTTTTCACTGTTATACTCTTAAGAGAATTAGTTTTGGAGGTCAATACATGAAAGTGTATCAACCGAGTCCGAGATTGATATACGCCCAACAGGCCTATAAAACCATGCATTGACTTCATCAAAAGGCTTTAATGAAGGTCTTCTGTTTCCAACATAAAAAAAATTCTGGTTATTGCTTTGTTTCTTTTCTTTTATCATTATTAAGGCCTTCTGTTTCCAACGAAAGACCTTACCATTTGGTTTCTTTTTCTATCTTTTTTGTTTGTAATTTTCCTCAAAATGTTTTATCCTAATTTGATGAAATTTTCAGATCTTTCTATTGAAATAATTCGGCAGAAATATTCCCGCCATTGTTTTAGTCGCCTCTTACGTTACTGTGGTATTTAGTATTTTATGTTTTTGCTTGTTCACGATTTTTCTCAAAAAGTATCAAAATTAGAACTTTCAAATTTTCAGTGATGGTACATAGTCTTCAGCCGCAGTGCCCTTTGCATATCCAAACTTCAGCCGTTTCTCCCGGTCGTCAGCGGAAGGTCACAAAAAGCCTTTACTTATCCACTATTTTTTGTTATTTTTCGATTTAGATGTAAAAAAAAAAATAAATACAGAATCTGAATATTTTATAAAAATCGATCCATGCATTCTCGATATTTTTGGCATCAATTTCCTTAAGCGAGTCGTGAACTTGTTTACAGGCGACTTGTGTTCAATCTTCGAGTGGCTAATCTTCTTTTTTATGCCCCCCTTTGCAGGGTATGAACATATTAAAAAGAAATTTGGTATACAAGTTTATCATGATAATATCTAGTTCAAGTTCGATGTTGGATACGATAAATCAATTTCGACAGAGTTATGGCTCTTGGTCGCAGAAGAATTCCAATTATTTGCAGTTTCCGATTATTGTCTTTGCAGAGGGTGCACATATTGATATGAAATTTGCTATACAGGTTTATCTAAATAATATATAGGTCAAGTTTGATTTTGGTATGATAGAGCAATTTTAGACAAAGGTATGCCCCTTGGACTTTGGAAAATTCCAAATAATTGCAGTTTACGTTCATTCATTTTCTTTCTGAATGTTTCCAGGAGGGGAGCATAAGTATTTCACAAACATCTCTTGTTTTTATTGTGTTTAAAGAACTATATATGATAAGAGTTAAATTTGGCCCCAATAATTCGCCATTTTTTAAGTGTTTCGGGTACAATAAAATGTTGACTGATTTTTTAGAAGAATTAATATAAAATATATTTATTTGATTTATTTGCACTCATTGGCAGTATATGACGTCAGAAGTGACGCCATTTCTAGAACTCAATCAAAATCAGCCAAAAATTGACAGGTTTCTTATCTATTTACGAATGGGAAATATAGAGCGCATGCTTGAACAAGGAAATATTTTTTGTTACTTATTAGTCTTGGCTAGATACATCTCTGATTAAAATATTTTATTTGTTCAAGAATGCGCTCTATGTTTTCGGAAGGAAAAGCTGCTTGAAAACAAGCTGTTTTACGCTTAAAATGCAAAAATGGCGGGAAAAAGTTGTCTTTACAATGTCATATTTCTAAATTGTGGGCACTTAAACCAAAATGAATATTATGTAAACACATCACATACATATCAGTACTAAGAAAACAAAGAATGATAGTAAAATGATGATGTTCATTTTAGGGGGCCATTTTAGGCCCTTATCATATATAGTCCTTTACGATTTTATCTTGAAACTGATGGAATTTTCTATTTTGCGTCTTGATTTTCGAAAATCACAATAATATCGCCTTTTTTAGTATATGTCTGTTAGAGTCTTTAAATGGAATCTGGAGAACTGATAAAAATGATAGAAAATAACAATTATATTCCGAAAGCCTATTTTTAGGTGAATTTAAACGGAAGACCTCTCGTTGCTAGCAACGAAATCGCATCCATTTATCGATATTTTTGGTAACGTGTTTTCTTATTCATGACAAAATTTGCATGAAGATTACCTGTCATTTTTTGGTCGGCACGCCCGGTACCGAGATATATAAGATTTTGAGTTTTTGCTTGTTCGCGATTTTTTTTAAAAGTATCAAAGATAAAACTTTCAATTTTTTTACGGATGGTACAGAATATCCAGTTGCAGTGCCATTCACATTTACGAATGTCCGCCGTCATTCTCAGTTGTCACCAGAAGTGAACAACAAACCTTTGTTGTTCAGTTTTTAAAGTGTTATACATGTTTCTCTATTTTTGATAGAGACGCTTAAATAAATGTAGAATATGGTTTTTATTTGTATTCCCGAGATTTGGGGCATCAAAGTTTTAAATTGGAAGTCCACTCATTCGTTAGAGTGGTGGACTTGTGCCAAGGTGACACGAGTTCAATCTATGAGTGCCGACTTTTTTTTCCTTTTTATTGTGTTTCAATTTATGATTGTATCTTTAATATGATATATTTTACTTATTTCCGATTTGAATTTTATCAAAATAGCGCTCTTTTCTGCAGGAATATGTGTGTATTGAAATGTTACAAAAGGTTTTTGAAGAATTGTTTAGAAATTATAAAAACAACAACTATCCCGATAACATTTTTTAAGGTTCATTCAAACAGAAGACCTCTCGTTGCAAGCAATCGCGTCTAGTTGTATGATAAATTATAAAATCTTGAAATCAATTATCTGTGAAATTAAAACCACCGTGGAAAGGATCAACAAACTAAATTGTGAAAATTTTGACACGTTGAATAAATGATGTTTACAGAGTGTTTTGATTTACTTGGATTTATAGAATGTGTGCCTGGATACATCGGGGTAAATTGTTCTTTGAAATGTCCTTATCCCTCATATGGAAGAAAATGTAAGGCAATTTGTAATTGTAGTGAAATCCTATGTGATATATCTGGAGGTTGCAGTACTCTTACACCAGGTAATTTTCTTTTTTTGTCATATTGATACTGGACACCGTTTCACAAAAGCGTCGTAAATCTTATGTAGTACGTACATGTAAGAGCGACGTAAGTAGTACGTAGCATTTTTTTAACGGTTTCACGAATGCGTCTCAAAAACAGTTACATCGTATATTACGTCATAACTATACGTCATCTCAAAGTTTACGTAAAATTACATATCAGCGCTATTTTTGGACCATGCAGTGATCACGAAGGTTGTCTATAAGTGCGGATCTCTTAATCTACGCTATAAATTACAGGTATTTAGTACTGCACATTTTTCATCTAGAAATTAGAAAACATAACAATAATAAAAGCACAAATAAAACTAACACAGGTAAAGCAAATATTTATGGAACTTCAAATTTTTCATTCATATAATAACATTTGCCGTAGATTTCTTATAAAGAACAGTTTTGTGTTTGTTTTTGGGGGTTTTCTGTTTGTTTTGTTTTGTTTTTGACAAAAAGCTTTTATATATTGTTTGAACAATTTTCCTTTTAATATATTTTCTTAAATCTAATAAAAGAATGTTTTCATATTCTTGTACATGGTGAAATGAGAAATTGGTGGAAATTGTAAACAAACAAAAATGATAGTGTAATCAAGCAATAGAACATTTATCATAAAAAAAATTAACCATACTTTGTTTAACATGTCAGGCCAAGGTTTATTTAATAAGTTAAACGAAAGATATAATAATTTACGTAACAACTTCATCAATTTAAATTATTTTCAAGCGAATATTTTTTTCTTTCTTTTTTTTCGGTATAAAGGTACATTTGTACAGCAACACTTTCATATTAGAGACACTAAGCGCACTTAGCGCAATTTCTATCAAAAATAAATTCTTGGACTTAATTTTCAATCAAAGTCTCTAAAACGTTTAACTTTCCAACTTTTGCATTCTCTCACTGTTTGCTCACAGTGCGTTAAGAGTGTGCTCACCGCGTTCAGAGTGCACTCACCATGCGATCACCGTTCACAGTTTTCCGAACTCCGCTCACAAACCGTTCACAGTGCGCTATAGTGCGTCCAGTATGCGCTCAAAAACCGTCAAGCGTTTAATCACCTTTCATATTTAAATAATCGCTCCAAACAGGAAAGATCATCTTAGAAAACTTGAAAACAAAATAGCTCAGTTTTTAATAACGAAAGTAAGTTCAATAAATACAGTGTGAATATCCTTTTGTTTAAAATTTCATCAGGGTTGTCGGCAGTAAATAAATTCATTATGAGTTGAATTGTTAAAATTCTTTTATTTATTTATAAACCTCCTGTTCAATCTGTCTGACAATATTAAAACTCGCTGTAGAATTAATTTTTAAAAAAGCAAATAACAAGTTTAAATTCATATATTTCAAATATTTATTCATAATGGACCGACAAAAATTTAGAAACTGCAAGTATTCTTCATTTTTTTTAATTTTAACACAGCTTTGTCTATCACCTAAAGATTAGCCCGACATTTTAATATTACACGAAAAACAGTTTGCAAAAGTAAAAGATAATAATTAATGATTAGTCAGACTCTAAATATGTAACATGCAATTATAAGAAATAGAAATGTACAACATAAACTAAACAGATTGAATTTCAAGTTTATGTAGCTGTTGATGTTAATTAAAAATCAATTGCGAACGATTTGATATTTCCAACACACAGGTGAGAAAATTATTTTGTTCATTAGAATTTCGTTTTTTTGTATCAACATTGAATTCTAAGTCCTTAGATATATTGCAAGCTATCCAATTTATACCTTAATAAATTTAAACAATGGGGAATAAGATAGCGCAAATACCTATTTGGTTTAGTTGTAAAATACAATTTTCTTTTTTTCAAATTCAGTATATTTGATCTGATATTATACAAGTTAACAAAAGGAAATAATGATATGCATTATGTTTGATATGGTATTGCAGAAATATTTCAAATAGGGGGTAGAGTGGAAAATGTGCTGGCCGGAAGCACATCATCGTTTGAAGCCACGGTTCTGGAATCCACGTAGGTAGGAGAGGATTGAACATATTAAGTGTGGTTTGCTATAATGGAGGTACATGCAAGATTTTCTTTTCAGAAGGAGGGGGATAGAAAGCGGCCGCTTAGAAATTTCAATATAGTTTAAGGGTCCAGGAATGAAAGTTTCTTAAGTTTTTGAGTCTTTAAAGAGTAAAATAAAACGTGGAATTAACCTGAATATTTGTAATACCATTAAAGTGAGTTGATTAATTTACATAATTTTCAAGAAAAAAGAAAATTTGCAATAAATTACTGGATTTTTTTGTTAAACATGAACATGTTTATAGTTAGTGAACAATCTTGCTTTTTAACAACGCTGCAAAAGTTTATCATTTGTCAACATTATCTAAAAATCTATCTTTTATAAACAAATTATGAATTAAAGGATTTTTTTTATTTATGGTTTTGAAAGTATGCATGATGATAAAAAAATTTAAACAGCAAAATGCATGTGATGTTGTCTCCTCAACATTGAAATAGCAGTGTCTAATACTAATTAAAGACCATCTTATTATTTGATTGTTTTATTTTTGTATAACAAACATGCATAGCATCTAACTAAACTTTACATAATTTTAAGGACATTGGAATCCCATTTTTATGCGTTTTAATAAAGAGGAGACAAAAATAATGATACTCTTTTAGAAATTAGCGTTATATTTCTGAAAAAGAAGGACTGGATACAAGTTTAAACGCTAAGATATTTTTTTCTACTATAAAATACAATTTTTGCATAAAATATCTAAAACCAAAGCTTTTTGAGGTTGCCCATTCATAACTATCATATTTCATAATAGATTGCAAGTTTGATCACTTAAATCGTATTGTGATTTTAAGAAGTTTAACAAATGATAAAGATTAACCTTTGAAATCTTTTTAAAAATCTAATATCAATGAATTTATCATATGTAAACCGAAGTTAACATTGAAGTATATGGTAGAAATGCATTTTTAAATATATTTCTTTAGTACAAGCAATTTATCACATCTTTCTTGTTAAAAAAGTTGCAATAGCTTTCCCTCTCTTTGTATATGCTAAAATAGTTCATAGTTTACCATACATATTTTCAGAAAGGGATTTTTAACAATTTCTCTAAAGGGCAGACAAGTCTTTAAAAAAAATGTTAAAATGCAAAAAGTTCATTCAATTGACAACATACATACACCCGAGTTTGATTTATGTCAGCCTCATATTAGCTTTAAAATACATATTTGATGTAGTATAGATCAATCAAAATTGTTAAATTCACCTTAGTTTTGGATAGACTTCCTGAATACTAATATTTATAAGCTATGAATGATCGGCAAGCCCCTACAATTGCGTGTCGTACTGTGTTTTCAATATTCGTGGATAAAGAGAAAATTACAGTTTTTTTAAACAAGTTAATTACAGGCACCTTGCATCGTTTAAAAGTGGGAGGGGGGGGGGGGCAGACTCATCCAAAAAATCTTGACAAGCCAAAAAAAAAGGGGGGGTAATTTTCCAAAAAATCTTTAAAATCCTACTTCGGTGTGTGTGTGTGTGTGGGGGCGGGGGGGGGGGGGTAGTATATCTAAAACTAAACCTTCAATTTCACTCCAAATTTCCATACCAATTTTTTACATACTCCCAAAAAAGTCGGGGGGCCAACTCTATAATAATTCAATTTTTTATATGTGAATTTTAAAAAATTAACTGCTGCGAGAAAAGAAGCCATGTTGATACTCAAGTCTGATATAATAATATTGTACTTTCAATAGGTGTTAGGAACAAAAATAAAATATTCATACTGTACATATACATGTACATATGCTACAACACATACTGTACTTTTGACATTAGATACATTGTACATGTACATTATATATTTTGTCGCAAAATACAATTAGGAATGTTAATGCCTTTTTATGGAAAAATAGATCAAGAAGATCAATTCCATAGACGGCGAGACCAAGACAAGTACTCTATGAGTTTGATCAGTCATATATATGTCCTTGTTTTAGAAATATCTGAAATGCCACATTTCCGTTGGTTTTGATATGACATTTATCTGCCGGGTATATTTCTATGTCCATCTTGTTAGAATAAAGTTTGGCAATTTGGTCGACGCCTTGCCTACTCAAGAAAAATTTCACATACTTTGACACAAAACCAAGTTCAGTCGGTTCTTTTTATATTTGGAGTAGTTGTCCTTTGAAGTTACTTTTTAATTAGAGATGTTGCCGACTTGACGTCACGTTATTGTGTCTGGAGCAAAATTAAATGGCAACGTCAAGATTTACTTAGTCCTCTGCGGAGGAAAAAGATAAACGTAAATAATTAAACAGGAAAACCAAAATGTAAGTGAACAAGCTAATTAATTTTTTTAAATCATCGTTCTTGTGAAACAAAAGCTCCCTTTATTGTCCCATGGGGAACAAAATACTTATTAAGTTTGTTACTGATTATCTACAGACATATGAAATACATTAGGTTGTTTAACCTCATAGACGGCGTTGCGAATTTGACACAGTCGAACTCATCTATATTCACATTCTAATCTTACACATTTGAATTTTTTTTTCATTTCCAAAATTTTTTTTCTATCTCCCAAACACGGTTGGGCAAATCTTTTCGCTTCTCCAGACACACCAAGATAACATTTTTTCAAAGAGCAACTACTCAAAAACACTTATACAGAAAGATATTTCTGAATTAACATAAATTAAATGTTAAGACAAGTATGCGATGCGTCAGTCCTATTGCCGAATATAAATTTGTTTATTTATATATAATATATAAAATATTTATGCGAATATTTACACGCCAAGTATACTTTGCAAGTAAATTATTTGGAAAGCTTATATAAAACCATAACATATATGGAACTCAACGAGATCTGTTGGCAAATCCCGATTATTTTACCATAAGGTGTCTCTTAAACAATTATAAATTACATACTCTCCCTGATCATATTAGACCAGGTTCTCTGGATCATCTAAAGCTATCTGTGCGTGCACCTTGTTGGCATGTCTTAAACACTTAACTCTAACGTGTATGTCAGTATGGGCGTTGAGATAAAGAAGAAAGATCTACCGTTTTGTATATCGGAATATTGTACTGGTTTTAATTCATTTATACTACATGTAGTATACTTTTAAGATTTATATTCATAACAACAGCCTTTTTCAGATTTGGCAAAAAGAGATAGACACCTGCAGCTTTGGAATCTGACAAAGTGAGATCAGTTATGTCATGAACAGCATAGTACAGTGTTGAAGAATGCTGCCAAGTCTGAAATTGGATGAAGACTTCAAAGGACAGAAAACATCAACAGTTTAAAAATAAAAATGAATTTTAGAACCAAAAAATATAATTAACGTTATAAGGTTACTTCAAACTCTCAACCTCACTTTTAATGCATGTAGTATGATATATTTAAGACGTTAATTCACGAATTTCATGGATCAAAAAGGCAATTAACATTTACAACGACGCATTTAGATTTACCTTTCATAATGCTTATCTAAAATTCAAAAAAACTTCATTAAACAATATTTTGAATATCAAATTTTAATAACAAAACCTGAAAAATTCATCTGTTTTTTTTTTTAAATATCACAGCAAAGAGGAAAAACAATGGATAATTTTTAACTGTTTAATATATAACTTATCTGGATGAGGATAAAAAGATAGACTTTGCAAGAGGTAAAATATCATTGTATATAGCTTAAATGCAAACTTAAGGTAGAAAATCTCATTTCACTACACGTACGAAAGTATGATATACTAGATGATTGTATTGTAAGGAAAACTGATATAAGAATTCTTTTCTAAAGCTCTTTTCATTTGACTCATTCCCATGGATTTTTTTTTAGGAAATAAAAAGAAAGAAACAACGAATTTACCTTTAATAATGTTTTATTCAAACAATATAGTATTAGAGTTAATATGTCAATAATGTCAAATTTATTATATCTATCATGTATATTGAAAAACAACGATGAATTCACTTTTTTAAAGTAATACGTTTTCTCATATATACAAAAATTGTGTATGACATGAAATTTTATAAAACTGCGATAATTAGTGCTTTGTACTTCAGAGGTTAGTTTTATGTTTATTGTTTTTGTTTTGATTAAATAAGGTAAATTGTAGTTAAAACATTACTTATTTCTGAATAATTTTTTAAAGACAAATACTTCAAAGACATGTCTACAAAAAAAACCGTTTGAGAATACCACATCGCTAACAACGCAACGACATATTTATACTTCCGAGGTTAGTTTTATGTTTATTGAAAACATTTATAATAATAATTTGCGACTGCAATTGAAATTGTCTTTCCCCATGATTCTCATTTGTTTGTATAATTGTATGAGAAACAAACAAAAATTTTAACTTTATAACTAGTAAATGAATAATAAAAAATTGTTTTTGTTTTGATGAAATAAGGTAAATTGTAGTTGGAACATTACTTATTTCTGAATAATTTGTAAAGACAAAAACTTCAAAGACATGTCTACAAAAAAATCGTTATTAGTTGTTAGAAAACATAGAAAACATGTAAAAACGTCAGAATGATGGCATGGATTCAATCTTCGTACTTTAATAGGTACTGGAATATTCACAAATGCTACTTTTTACATTGTCATCTACATCAAGTTTGAGAATACCACATCGCTAACAACGCAACGCATCTTTATTTGTCGCGGTGGGATCGCCTAGAAGATTATAGAACGCCATACGACGGTGCGCACTTTGAACATGCACAAAGTTTGCACCATGGATCTGCGTTCTGGTAAACACGCAGTGGAAACGGTGTGAGGTCGCCGTGACAGAGCCATGCCTCTTGATCGAACGATTATAATCTTTAAAAAAAAAATAGATGTAATTTTACTTCGTTTCCTTATAATAATGTATGTACAAAATGTAAAACATTTTTTTTTAAATGTCAAATTTTGAAACCAGTAAGTTTTCAATTTAATGTAGATGAGGTATATTAATTGTTAATAATTTACGTTATTTAAAGTTTATTGATTCAATAACAGTATAAATTTTACATACTTCTAATTCAATGTTAAAAAATCAAACCCAAACCAATGTTCTAGTGTTTACACGTCATATAACTTTAGTTACAGACTGGACTGAGCTTTTTTGCAGAGAAATGGAACTTTGGCAGTACAGCCAAAATCGGCCCATGCTCCCCCCTGGGTAAGAGACCACAATACAATCATCATAGTCAGTGTAACTATTGGGCTCCACTGGAGACCAGTTGTAGAAATCCGTCTCAACTTGTATAGACAACGAAAGGCATACTATCTCTAAAACAAGTTTTTTACACATAAAATTGAAATCTGATGTTGATAGAAAATCAATACGTATGCAGGTATTATTTTTAAAATTCATTGTATACATTGTAAACTTCATAAATCGTAAAGGTCAAGATCAGCTAAATGATTCCAATGTATTTTTTATGCGAAAACTATTACGACGCCATAATCGATTTCAATTGATAATTGTTTACCGTATTTTACGGCTTGAATGGAATTATGTAGAGACTGAAACAAATGTTTGACATATTAAATCAATTGATCAAGTAATTTTGATACCTATATTTAGTTTGACATTATTTTGAAGATGAAGAAAAAGCTAAAAATGATTTTTGAGCGACTGTAGGCTTTCTAGATACATCTTATAAGTAAAAAAATCTTTTTTACTTATTTCCTTTATATTTCATAGCAAATCACAGTTTACATTGTGTTTACTGAGAAATTGAGCCCCGATACACCCTATCAAAAGCAATTTTGTTATGAAGCATCACTGAATGAATTCCTGTATAGAATTTTATAAAGCTGCAGGCACTACTCATCCTCTAGATCTTGACTGTAATCGATAATATTATGTTAAAAAACTTCAAAACCCTGTAAATATAGAGATTATTATAAAAACGTCATATGAATATTATATTATAATCATGTAATTTTCTGCTGATGTCATAAACTAATTTTTGATTGTAGTGTACCGCCTTAAAGCAAAGACATCAACATTTAGGTTAGATTATTGCAATACTAACCATTGCTAGCTCCAAACCTACAACATGTATAATTATTTACAAGTCAGGTACTATGCATATCTTTAATCGACCCTGGTCTCAAACATGTAATAGATACAATACAAAGGCTCTTTATGCCTTAAGTTTGAGCCTGAATACACAGAAAATCAATTGGTATGAGATTGGGCCAACTTGTAAATATAACCCAATTATTTACATTCATTACTCCTCTAGCTGACTGTAAGTTATGCAATGTCTGGTCAATATTACATACATTTAACCTTTAAGGCTTCATTGAATTACAAGTTTGACACACTTCTTTAATTATCTACATTATCCAATTAAAGAAATCAAAGAAATATAAAGGTAAAGTGTATTTCTTAAAATAATGTCAAGAACTACAATGCTACAATTTGTGAGATTCAGATGCAAGCTTCTAATAGTGTGTTATTTATTTCTTAGTAGTTAATAACATGCCTCCGGACCAATACTGGGGCCCCTTAAGCGGTTCAAATTAAAGTTTAACACAGAAATGCATAGGAAAAGTGTTTAAAATTATTGTTCTCAAGAACTACAATACTATAATTTGTTATATATGCAAGCTTCGTCATATCTTTGATATTAATAGCTATTAAAATTGTGACTTTCGGGCAAGACTGGGACCCCAGGACATGTTCAAAGTTTAACATAGAAATATATTTAGGTAGTGTTTTGAAATATTTTTATTCAAGGATTATGATGTTAGAATTTGTGAGATTACTGTGTATTGCCAAGCATCCTAAGATAGTGTAGATTCTAAGTTGTTTAAACCGTGATCCTTGAATCAATACTGGAGCCCAAGGAGGAGAAATATTAAAATACTTATAAATCTTGTTCCCAAGAAATGTGGTGATAACGATAACTGTTCCAAAATCAAAAATCTAAAAGAAATATGCAAAGCAGAGCAAACACGGACATCTACAAAAAATAGAGGTAGGATAATGGAGGAGTGAGCATCCCCTGCTAACCGGTCACACCCGCCGTGTGCTCTTTGTCGTAGTAGGGAAAACAAAAAATATATAGACGTTTCGGTGAATATTATTAACATCCGACCCGACCTAAAGAATGACTGTTTTTACTGACAAGATCGTTGGATCGACCGTACAACTTACGAAATGATGACTTCAATCAGACTGTTGATAATCTTGTTTTATCAACCTGTTTGTCAGTAGCTTGCGTTTTAGAAATTGTTCATGCGTAGAGCATGCCCTTGCGTACCGATTCAACTGAGAGACAAAATTCCATATGCATGTAATGAAGGTATTATTTGTGAGATTACTATGCATTCTTAAGTTGTGTGGATTTTTAATTGTTAAATCGTGCTCTCCGGGCAAAACTGGGACCCAAGGATGCATAGGTTCAAAGTTTAATGTAAAAATACTGTGGTTTCATTAATTTTCGTGGGTATCAATTTTCGTGGATTTTCTGAAAACCACAGTTTCAAGGATACGTAATTTCGTGGCCAATGATCCTATCAATACAAAATGTTTGTTGAAATTGAACTTCAATGAACATTTAATTTCGTGGATCAACTTAACAACGAAATCCAAGAAAATTGGTATTCAACGAATATTGATGAAACCACAGTATATTAGAAAAACGTTTAAAAATCCTCTTAGCAAAAACTGCCTAAAATAGTTCTGATGGAATATTTGATAAAGCATCACCAGTTGATAAAGATAACGTTTATTACACGGGTAATACATGTACACACCACACGTAAGAGATAAAAACATATCACAAGGTTTTATGTGACTTTGATACTTGTATTTTAGGACGCTCTGAAAAAAATTATTCATTCATTAATTGCAAAGTACATGTAGTTTTGGGTCCATTTATAATCACATTGGTCGCTTCCCCACTTTTAATTGCAAGATACCTTCAACATGTGCTTACAAAATGTCCTGTAGTTTTAAATTCGTTAAAAGTAGTCGGTTGCAATTATTCTGTGTAATATTTGAAACTCTAACCAGTGATTTTTAGATTCTTTTGTAGTTTTAAATGGGAGCTCAAAAATTTTACCTCAGTCTGAGTTTTAAATCTATAACCCTCTTCATGCAATTTATAAATACGCCGGTATGATAAGGCAACTTTCGGCGATCGATTGAATAAAAATTCCTCTGATCGATATGACGTCACAATAAGCACCATGATGTCATATTTAATCAGAAACATGTCAATTTCTAATTTTTTCTGGTTTAAATTATAAAAACTACAGGCGTGAAATGTCACTAAAAACTTTTCTAACTGAATATATCATCGATTTCTCTGTATTACGTATAATTGTCAATGATGACGTCACATGCATGATTAGTAGAGAAGATCAATGTCGGGAGACAAATCCTCGGAATGCAGTGTAAACAATGCCGAAATATGACTTATTTAATACTGATGCACAAGATATAGATGAATGTCAGTTTAGCCATAATCAGGACAATACGGGCATGGATATTTTGTTTTATTAGCGAGTGTTCTAAGGTAAGCAGATAGACATGTATGTGCCTTGACCGGCCTTTCCTCTGTCAGTTTGTACAAAAAAGGCAAAAGTGTATCACTATCTCGAATATTATGAAAGTTGGATTCGGCAAATATCAAAAGCATATGACCTAAACTACTAGTACTTGAAAAGTAATGCTCGAATCCTGTGCTTTGTTGTTGTAAATAAAAAAAATACATAGTATTTTCAATGAAATTGAAAATGTCGAGGGAGTAGGCCTATACGAAAAATAATTACAACATTAATTTTATGCGATTAACAATAGGATTCTAGCGGTAATACTAATAAACATGAACTAATTGCCGATCGAATAATTGTATCATATATTCAATTGAGCTTCGGGGTAGTGTTACACTTTTTAATTTTTGTTAGGTAAAAATCTATCTATTTTTAACTGTCACGTGATACCATGTCACGACAGCTTTAGAAATTTACTCGATTCCGAAGTAGAAAAATAATATCATGGCGAATACATTCACTTGATAATAACTTTCAGCATTGTTTTCATAAAAATTAGCAATTTTTAAATTGATTTAAATATCAACGGTCGTTTAACTCGGAGTTGCCTTAACCTACCCGCGTACTACAATATTTTCTGTTGAGGTGAGGAGAGGGGTTGAGGGGGTTTTATAATTTTTTAAGTTTTATAACAGGTGATGAATTTGATACACATATGAATACACATATGTACATGATAAATAGCGTTTAATCTAAATCTTTAGCGTAACATAAAGTTATAAAAGGCATGTGCATATTTCGTTATTTTAAAAATGTATACTTTCAAAGCTAACTGCAATTTAGATTACTTAGTTATTTAATGGACTTTCATGGTATGGCAAGCAGTATATATATTAACCTCTGATCATTCAATTTTAACTTATCATAAATGTATGAAAATACGTATATTAGACTAGTTTCGTATTTGTCGACTTGGCTTTACCTTTTCAGAGCCTGGAGCAAATATATACCTTTTGGGTACATGTATAAGTTATACAGGTTCTAAAATAGCACAAAAACCCGATGCCATATTTTGACCTTGCTTTTTGTGTTTTCGTACGAAGGCAAGATGTTGACCTCCTTTTAGCCGGGCTGATTGAGGAAGCAACGGACAGGGTTTTGCTACGGTGCACATTTTACCGTATGTTGACTGAACAGCAATTGAAATCTTTTCAACACAAAATTGAAGTTCAAAATTTAAAGAGAGCGTAGAATGCATCCGGGTTTTATAATAAACCATATCTAAACATCACACACAAATAAAGTGATCTTCTTCTCTGTGACATTTTGAATACTTTGAATTACGATGTAAAGTTGCTTTTGCAGCGAAATACATTGTATACACCAATAACCAAGGTGATCATATGATTTAATATACTAATACCGTTATCAAAATGAAGTGATATATTAATTATATGTCGCGGGAAATGTTTTAAAGAGCGTGTGCAAAAGTTAAACTTAGTAAAGCGTATCTGACCCTACAACGGATTATTATATTCACAATGATATACATGTAAATATTGTAAAGGTGAGGTTTGCTGTAACAAGAAAATAGCTAAAGATTTCCACTGTGGCGTAACACTAACTACCATTTATTTCATAAATGATGTCAAAATTTATGTGATTTATTAAAATTCACCTCAGTTTATTTATTTAGCGGGGTTTTGTAATTTACCATGAAACAGTTACATAATACAAGCATTGTTATGGTGGCATAGATCTGCCACCATTTGTCAGATAATTATGTTAACTTCTCATATGATAATGTTGACTTGTCAGATATTTATGTCAACTTGTCAGATCTTTATGTTGACTTGTCAGAAATAACCATAGTGACTATAGAGACTCTACATTTTGTTGTCAAAGCGTGTTAGTGCCATTGACTGCCATTTACTTGTCATCATAATACCATATGAGTCGACATAAATATCTGACAAGTTTACATAATCATCTGACAATTCGACATAAAGATCGGACAAGTTAACATAATTATCTGTCAAGTTGACATAAAGATCTGACAAGTTAACATAATTATCTGACAGAAAAAATAATATGGTTACAAGTTTAAAGAAAATTATCATTCATATTGTAAGTCGACTTGTCAGATAATGATGTTGTCTTGTCAGATGTTAGGTAGTATTGTCAAATAAATATGTCGACCTGTCAGATAATTATGTCGACTTGTCGAATAATTATATCGACTTAAAAGATGATTATGTCGACTTGTCAGATCCTTATGTCGACTTGTCAGAAAATATTATTTCAAATGAATGGCACAAATTGGGCGTGGAAAGGTTAAAGTGTTGAATTCTTAACCACGTGAATAAGTGACAAGTCGACTTAAAGAACTGACAAGTGATCATAATTATCTGACAAATCGACATCAAGATCTGACAAGTCGACATAATTATCTGACAAGTGGTGGCAGATCTATGCCACCATACATTGTATCAATTTCCACAAAAAAGAAGTCCACAACACATTTTTTAAATTGTGTTTTAGAAACACCATATACACTTTGCCATATATAATGATATTTATGATATGAAGTTTTTCATGATATCGATGGACTTGTAAAGGTTTCAAGTAAGATGTTTTCGTTTACATGGAAAAAGTTCCATTTTTTTTTACTTTTGTTGCATTTTATTTCATTTTTAGAAGTTTATAAAAACAAATCATGATAAATAAAGTGACATTATTTTTGGATTTAAACATAAAAAACCCTCATACTTGTCACAATAAAGTTGTTTACATTTTATCATATAAGTTTGAAGTTATGAACTTGACCTTTTTAATTTTAAAACGGTCTCAGCGAAAGCATTTGAATTAAGTAAAAAGACTTTGCTATAGTTTATAAAAATGGTGTATAGTTTTGATATGATTCCTCAAGATTAAATAGCAATGCAAGCTGCAAATTTTTATTTTAAACCGCATCATTTTGCCCCTTGTTAAGATTCGTCCCCACCGTCAAGGCAGGTTGATAATTTTATTTTGACCTTTGCTAAAAGTAAGGAAATAAAAATTTGAAAAAAGTTACGGCAAATCATAAATTAAACTATAAACATTTTTCCAACTAATCATTCTATAAAAGTTTGTTTACAATCGATGCAATCAATTGAAGGCTAAATCAAACGGCTCCCTTTTCCAAATACACCCATGAGACATTTGTAATGTTCCTATACTGAAAGTATTTTTATCAACTTTGAAGTCTTCTATATTTAAATGGAGACAGATTATGATGGTGTAAATATGTGAAAGTCTTTTTATACCATGGAAATGGTGTATGGTTGCATACCTGTTTTAAAAGGGAGTGTGTTTAGTTTGAATATATTTTATTGCATAAACATATACAAATGATTCGAACACAAGTTCTTACAACTTACGAGGTTCTTATCAAGGCTTTTGTTTATACACTAATTAAGTGCCTTATTATGTTTGATGTGTTTATTCAACATGACACTATAGAAAAGGTCTATTTTGTTTTGGCCTGAAGCCCTCTCATACCCAAGAACAAATGTAGTATTGACTAAAAGTTTAGTATGGAAAAATCTTGTTCAGAACCAAACATGAACCCAATGACACTGAATACATGTATAGTACCCATTATAATGTTTATATATTGCTTTAAAGCAAAATCTATAAATAATGATAAAAATGAAAGCAAACCTTTAAAAACATTACCAAAAAAAAAGTTTTGTGTTTCTCAGTGCTGTTTCTACATGTATATATTCTTAAGATATTAAAAGTAATTGAAATGTATTTAATTACATTTGTCAAAGTAATTGAAAGTAATTAATTACATTTGAAAAAATCAATGTAATTGTAATTGCAAATAATTGACAAAATTGATGATGTATTTGAAAGTAATTACATTTCGAAGTAATTGACCCCAACCCTGTCAGCAATGGTCAAAGTTCAAGAAACTGAAATGGACAGGACGCGTTATTGGTGTCGCTGGTATATTTGTGAAGTGGTTCATTGCCTTAGGAATGTATAAACGATAGAGCTGACTAACAAAATGCTTTTTAACATTACCTCTACATACTGTTAACGTGGAAAACATTAACCGTTTTTAATTTCACTACGTTCGCGATCAGACAGTTTTCCGTGAACATCAAGCCACCGTGAATATACAACTATGTCCTCGTATGTCGCCATTACAGATGCTATCAATAAATATATCATGAATGGGTCCTAAGTTACCACTTGCTTATCGTAATCATGGTATCTTTAAAATCAATTAAAAATTTAAAAAAAGCATGAATTTTGTATATAATTGAAGACAATTTATGTTTATTCAACAATTAATTATAACCAAAGGTTCGTTTCACATTTATCTTTTACCAACCCTCTGGCCCGTTCAAAGCCATTGTTGTGAACAAGTGCGCTAATTGTCAATTATTATCTCGTTAGTAAAGTTTCTTGTACACCCATGTTGTCTGGGATCGACATTTTAATAAAATAGTTCATTTTTAGTATTAATTAATTATAAAGTCGCACAGATTACGTTTTTCTCTCGGATTCTCAGGCCCAAAAATGTAAGATGCGCATAATACACCAGTGCATATTATTTTCGACAAAATACTTTAAATATATTTCTCATACAGCATTTAACAGGACTAAGACACTAACAACATGGTTTTTAAAAAGACTTATTGTTAATGTATAATTACATTTTCATTACTTTTTTTTTTTTGGAATTCTATTACCCGTGAAAATAAAAATACCGTGAAAGGTACTAGCACAAGAAATCATGTCAGAGTCACAGGTGCTTGTGGACTGGACCGTGCACTACCCCCCCCCCTTTTTTAATTTTTTTTTTTTCAAATTTTTTTTTTATTTCTTTTATTAATTATCATTAACAACCCCTTATATATGTCTCCAGCCGAAAAATAAAAGAAATATCACGACTTGGTAGCATTTTATAATCACACTCGTTTCCCCTATATATATAAAGAGAGAAGGTAAGCAACTCCCGTTTGTTTACATTGAGGTACCACCTGGGAAATTTAAACGATTACTATATCAAAAATTGCTATACCTTTGGTGTCATCTATTTTTCTCACTTCCACACATATCCTTCTATCTGAAAACTTATATAAATTAGCACGCTGAACCGTAATCTATCCAATTAATAAACATTTGTCACTCGCGACCACGATAATTTGAAACGTTCCAAGTAGAAGCTACGGAAGTTAGCTGCAAAGCGACATCTAAGCTAAGAACGACAACTCATCCCGTGTTCCGAAGTCTGTCAAGTCTGATACTGGATAAAGATTGATTTCAAAGGACAGAAAACATCAACAAATAAAATTG
Organism: Magallana angulata; assembly: GCF_025612915.1. Lineage (NCBI taxonomy): Eukaryota > Metazoa > Mollusca > Bivalvia > Ostreida > Ostreidae > Magallana > Magallana angulata. Next base: position 10,673,303 of record NC_069115.1, read on the forward strand.
AAATGACCATACATGTATTTAAAGCATTTTAGATTAAATGTTATAAATTTTTCAAACTGTCGTTCTCATTTTTTTTTGTGCATTTAGTATCAAATTTTTAAGACATAAATTCACAAACTTAATGAATCAAAAATGGCAATAAAAACATCTACAAACAATCAAATAGATGTACTTCAAATATCTTTTCATTACAAGAAACTGAAAATTCACCTGTTTTTCTAAATGTCGCAGAAAAGTAGCAAAATAATTGAGAATTTTTAACTTTTTAATATACAACCTTATCGAATCATGATAAAAAGCTAAACTTTGCAGAGAGGTAGGATGTCACTGGGTTATGTTGAAATGCAAAGGTAGAGGATCACATTTTACTACATGTACGAAACTACATTGTACTAGACGAGTATATTGACAAGAAAAGTGAATATCAGAATTTGATTTCTAAAGTTGTATGCATTTGACTCCTTCAGATGGATTTTTTGAGAAAATAGAAAGAAAGAAACAACGAGCTTACCTTTAATAATCTTCAAACAATCATTATTAAGGTATATTAGCAATAATAAAAAAAATTATTCGATTTGTCATCTTTATTGAAAAACAACGATGAACTCACTTTTATTGGTAGGCAATATGTTTTCTGATGTATGCAAAATTCGTGTATAATGTGACATTTTATAATACTACGATAATTAGTACAGTGTTAATAAAGCGCAGTACTTAAGAGGTTGTTTTTATGCCAATATATGTACATTTATAGTCACTATGTAATGTACCATCATGCAGACAAGTAACTGGAATTAAAAACCCAGTTCGTTCTGATCACTTCTAAAATATGGTATTGATCAAGAATTTATGATCTGTAAAAAATAAAATTAGATGTTGTTTACTTACATGTAGTTTACTTCAAATTCAATGTTAAAAATGAAACACAAACAAATGTTCTATTGTGTACGCGTATAACTGTAGTTATAAACTGGATTGAGCTTTTTTGCAGAGAAATGGAACTTTGGCAGTACAGCCAAAATCGGCCCATGCTCCCCCTGGGTATATGACCACAATACAATCATCGTAGTCAGTGTAACTATTGGGCTCCACTGGAGACCAGTTGTCGAAATCCAGGGCTGTATTGTCGCTACTCCACACAAAGGACCCTTCGTTATCCAGATCATTGCCACCAATCCAAAACACACACTCGACCCAACTATCAAAACACTGAGCTTTAAGAAAAAGAATAATCATTGTTGAAGTTTCATGACCATGTTACATGTAACTGGTATACATGCCATGCTATGCAAGTATTATTTTTAAAATTCATTGTATACATTGTAAACTTCTTAAATCATAAAGGTCAAGATCAGCTAAATGATTCCAAGGTTTTTTTTATGCGAAAACTATTACGACGCCATAATCGATTTCAATTGATAATTTTTTACCGTATTTTACGGCTTGAAAGGAATTATGTAGAGACTGAAACAAATGTTTGACATTCTAAATCAATTAAAAAGTAATCCTGATACCTATTTTCAGTTTGACATTATTTTGAAGATGAAGAAAAAGCTAAACAGGATTTTTTAGCGACTGTAGGCTTTCTAGATACATCTTATTAGTAAAAATAAAGATTTTTTACTTATTTCCTTTATATTTCATTGCAAATCACAGTTTACATTGTGTTTACTGAGAAATTGAGCCCCGATACACCCTATCAAAAACAATTTTGTTATGAAGGAACACGGAAGGAATTCCTGTATTGAATTTTATAAAGCTGTAGGCACTTTTCATCCTCTAGATCTTGACCGTAATCGATAATATTATGTTAAAAAACTTCAAACCCTGTAAATCTCAGTATAATAATTGTATTCACGTCAAGTGGCCAGAAATCAATCAAAAATTAACATTTTTGTTGAGATCTTTATACGTCTAGATTTAAACCTAACAATCGCACTAAAAAGGATAAATTAAATATAGAGATTATTATAAAAACGTCATATGAATAGTATAAAGTTTTTTATCTTATTGATTATCAGATTTTCCTACCTGGTGCAAGAGTTCCGAGAATCCAGGAATTCTCTTCAATAGATTCAATTTCAGCAAGATGGGACGAAGAGGTAAGGCATTGAGACTGTATATAAGAGAAAAAAAATGAAAAACTTATAAAACTTAAATACTTATAAGATATAATGATAATATTTGTTCAGTATATGTTAAAGTGTATATTATATAAGTGACGGGAAAATTTAGAAATGTTCTAAAGTGATGTGCATAACATGATCCACATATACAGAATGAACGGTTTCTGTGACAAAATTTGTAGAAAAAAAATTATGAACAAAAATACATATCAAATTACACAACAGTGCTTTGATATGTGCCCTACACATCAACGATTATACATTTACATCGCATATTATTGGTGATGTAATTAATAAAACATTTCCTACCCTTGCACTTTCCCAAGTTGTCCCAGTTTGATTCAAGTAATAGCAATTCTCCTTATAGTAAGTCCATCCAATTTGACAAGCTGAAAGGCAAAAACTGTGTTTATAAATAAAAGAGCAGACCAGTTCTTCAGAAACCATAGATGTATTATCAAAGTCAGATTTTTGTAAATAAATTATGATATCTCAAAGCCCGCAGTTTTTAGAAGCATAGATAGAAACTTTTTTCAAAGAAGTATTTTCACACGCGTTTGAAATTATAGTTAAGTAGCCTCCACCAGTTTTGATAGACAATTCGGAATAAGACAGATTGAGGTCCGAAATGATGGACATATTAACATTTGATGATTAAAAGTCATAACATTAAAAGACATGGTGTATCTGTCAAATATTTACTATGCTTCTTATCCTGCTGCTTTGCATGCGCTTTGTCATACTTCTCGAGTGATATTAAAGGGACATGATTTTATACCTCTGTAACCGACAGTTTTAAAACTGTTATTCATATTTCTTTAAAACTTCCGTTGTTTAAAATTAACAATTTTCAATAAAATATAACAACCATTTTTTGTAAATCAATTTTAATGAGTCTCCAGTCAGAGCTAATAAAATGTCAATTCGGAATATTATTGAGAGGAAAACAAATTTCAAAATGCCTTTAAAAAATTAAATTCTGTGCAGCTTTTCGAACATATTTTGAATATATAGGAAATTGTGACCAATATTGGCAAAAAAAGGTACTTACGATTAACTGAAAAAAAATTCCAGTCAGTCCGCGTCTGAAAGACTAATCCTTCTACCAAGTTATCATACAAAAGTTTACAGGATTGAGTTTCTTTGTTATGGAAAACTCCTAGACAATTTGCACCACCGAGAAGACAGTGCTTGGAACATTCAGCAAGGCTCGCGTTCGAAAATCCAATCAGATTTACGTCTGCGTTTTCAGGCAGCATGTTTTGGTGATGTTCGTTCCTACGGTAGAACATTTCTCTTTTATAAGCGTGATTCTTCAGAAACAAGCCAAAAATTGCCCAAAGCATGTATACTAAAACCATACTATTCATCTTCGGAAGCTACGCACGTACCTTTTGAGATCAAAACAAGGATTTAACGCATGGCACACTGGGTTATTGTAATGTGATCAATATAAAAATCTATAATGATAGGCTTGAGACTCGCGCATCAACGGAAGTTGAACAGTTTTCGCATTGGCAATTTGAAAGACAAGTCTCAAAATGAATAATTAATGGTTTAAAAGCACTTTTACCAAGAAAATGGAATTACCATAAATAACAACTGCGCTCCATTGTTAGCAAATATATTTCAATTTCATACGAAGTAGGATTTTTTACAAAGACTAGTACATTAAAAAAAAGAAATCACATGTTGTGGCCTTTTACTCGACATTTAAGTATATCGACGATGTGTTATCAATTAACAATTTTTATTTCCATTCTTGCATCGACTCCAAATATCCCAGTTAACTTGAAATAAAAGATTCCGCAGTTCGAATCTAGAAATTTTACTAGAAAAATACATGTATGGAAACCTAACAAAAAATCTTACGATAAAATTGATGACTTCAAATTATCTATCGTCAACGTACCTATGTAGCAATATACCTTCATCACTTGCATATGGAGATTTTGTAACTCGGTTGATTCGATACGCAAGGGCATGCTCTACGCATGGACAATTTCTAAAACGAATTAAGCTACTTAAAAACAAGTTGATAAAACATGACTATCAACAATATTGATTGAAACCATCTTTTTGTAAATTCTATTGTCAATAAAACGACCATGTCAGCACAAACAATCTATCGCTGAGTCGAAAGCTGACTGAAGCTTTTCATATTTATTGTAAGGTCGCTACTAATCACCTAATTATCTACGGATTTCTCTGTTTGTCCGATAACATCACAGTGCACACGACGGGTGTGACCAGTCAGCAGAGGATGCGCACTTCTCAATGACATTTGCTCCTAGCTCTTATTTTTGTAGACGTCCGTTTCTGTGCTGCCCCTGTTTTGTATTATTCCTTTGGACTTTTTTTATTTTGAACACTGTTAGTTGTCACCACATGCTTTCAACGATGAACGACTATTTTTAAGAGAAATCTTGAAACTCTAAGATCTATTATGCTAAAAATCTCATACTGTGGTTTCATTAATTTTCGTGGGTATCAATTTTCGTGGATTTTCTGAAAACCACAGTTTCAAGGATACATTTATTCGTGGCCAATGATCCTATCAATACAAAATGTTTGTTGAAAGTGAATTTCAATGAACATTTAATTTCATGGATCAACTTAACAACGAAATCCACGAAAATTGGTATTCAACGAATATTGATGAAACCACAGTACGTTTCGTATATATTTTAGATTACATGTATACTGATATATTAAACTTAAGTTCATCCCGGAATCGATGTCATGTGAAATAGCTTAAATAATCACATACCGTAGACATTACATATTATTGTTTAATGTAAGATATATAATGCGTGAACTTGGAAGCAGTCATCTAAATATCTGTCGGGTAAAACTCTAAATTTAGACATTACAATTGTTTTTGACACCATGTAAAAGTTTATATGGGTTTTATTCTAGAGCTACATGCATTTTTGTTATAGTCTGGTTCTATTTGTTATCAAGAACAGAGGTACAAGCATTGTCCTTATAAGCAATATGTTACTTACATAAAGAACACACAACGTTTTATGGATAAAGACAAACAAATAATCGTACTTATGAAATCAGCTGAGGTTGTTAAAACATTCTAAAATCATTCAGTTAAGCAATGCATTTCATAAAATCTCGGTAGAAGAAATACGATATTCAAACACGATCGCTTTATTGTTTATTCATTGATATATCTAATGATATCGTGTTTAATTCCTAGAACTATCTGCCGTCCGACAAAATAAACTGTTCTTACATGTATATCGATTGCTTTATTGACGCAGTTTGAATGAGCATTTTTAAGACATATATGGAGTTAAAGCATATAAAGGGGAACAAGGCGTTGCAGTGTAAAAGTATTTGTCAATGATTTTTTTAAACACATTTACATTTAGATTTCCTCTGCAGCAAATCTCACTTCATTACTACTTTTTTTTATTTTGCAAGGTATATATTTTGATTGCAATCGTCCCCCCTCTCTGGTATTATGAAGTTTTTTTTGACAATTGCAATTTTCTGCAATATTTAATTTATTTGATTGAATTTATTTGCAAATAATAATTACGAACGGAAACAATTTTTTTATACATCTTTGGCATTTTTACACAGCAAAGTCATAATTTTATCAAATATTGCTAAAATCAGGGCATCAAATTTTGTAGTTTTTGATTGTAAATTTGAAAAAAATGTAATGGCAGATAAAAAAATAACTCTCAATATAATTCATATATCAACCTTAATATCTGCTTTATAACTTATTAAAATTTTCATGGCCACTTTCTTGGCATACAAGGGAGATACTCTAATAGGAATCACCCCTACCCTTTATTCTGGGATTGTGACTTTTTTGACAATTTCTGTTTTTAACAATCTAAAAAGTAATACATTCTTTAGATTTATTAAGTAACACAAACAGAATAATAATCAGAATAAATATTTGTTCATATTAACCGCTAATGATCGGTTCATCAACATCTAAGTTTACGAAGATTTATCCAACGCGGTGCATTACTCCTGTCATTGATAAAAATCAACTCTCATCTTTTGTCATAGATATGCGATCGAATGTGATATCAAGAAGTGAACAACAACACAGGAAAGTTCAAAGTGGTGTCAATCTAATTCATGGTAGTATCTACCATTACCTGTATCCATCCACCTACGGACATCTTAATTTTTGGCACAATGCTTTGATTTGCAAAGCACAAAATAATTAACTATCATGCATATCATTTTTTTAAATGACGACTCATTAAAACAAGCATTTTAAGAGTATTGCATAGGCAATACAACCCCTAATGGTTTGTAGAAATTTGTTAAAACAATGCACTGTTATGCAGAATATCATTTCTTACCATCTTCTGTAACCCAAATCAACAGACCAACCCGATAACGAACCCGATTGTAACAAGCATTCTGAGATTATTGCATAAGCAATACACGTCCCCTACCGGTTTGTGGAAATTGTGAAAATGCACTGTTATGCAGAATATCGAACCCGAACATTAAAAATTGGAATATAAAAAATTAATTTTCTCGTAAATATGTCAACCAGACCTACAAAAGTGTAAACTTGATCTGTAGTTTGACATTTTGAAGCTGTTCAGTGAATTTCATATTATTCCGCAAACGCAAAACGAAAAAAAGTGTGGAAAACTGAAGTTTGACAGACAAACGGACAGACAGACAGACGGACGGACTGACGGACGCAGAGAAAAGCTATAGTCTTCTCCGGTAAAAACCGGTAGGGCACTAATAGTACCAAAAAAAACCCTGTCGATTAAATTTACAACACAGTGCTTGACACTATTTTACAGAACTTATTTGTTTGTTAAAAACAATACTAGGAATGGTCCAAGTAATGCACGATATTATTACTGACTACATATTTTCCTGGTTTATTCAATACACACCGAACCCGATACCGAACCTGAACATTAAAAAATTGGAATATAAAAAATTAATTTTCTCGTAAATATGTCAACCAGACCTACAAAAGTGTAAACTTGATCTGTAGTTTGACATTTTGAAGCTGTTCAGCAAATTTCATATTATTCCGCAAACGCATTAAAAAAAAGTCTGGAAAACTGAAGTGGGACAGACAGACGGACGGACTGACGGACTGACGGAAGCAGAGGAAAGCTATAGTCCCCTCCGGTGAAAACCAGTAGGGGACTAAAAATACAAAAAACCCTGTCGATTAAATTTACAACACAATGCTTGAAACTATTTTACAGAACTTATTTGTTTGTTAAAAACAATACCAGGTATGGTCCATGTAATGCAAGATATTATTACTGACTACATACTTTCCTGTTTTATTCAATACACACTGAATAACGAACCCGAACATTAAAACATTGGAATATAAAAAAAAAAAAATTTTCTCGAAAATATGTCAACCAGACGCTACAAAAGTGTAAACTTGATCTGTAGTTCGACATTTTGAAGCTGTTCAGCAAATTTCATATTATTCCGCAAACGCATATAGAAAAAAAGTGTGGAAAACTGAAGTGGGACAGACAGAAGGACGGACAGACAGACAGACGGAGGGACGGACTGACGGACGCAGAGGAAAGCTATAGTCTCTCCGGTGAAAACCAGTAGGGGACTAATAACCACTTTGAGCAGTCCACCGTCAACAGTTTATTAATAATAAATAATAAATAAAAAATCACGGAACGTTCAAACACAAGTATAAAATATTCATCAAAATGCAACCTGCTGTAGGCACGCTACTTTCAAAAAGAATATGTATATCCCATGGGTTTCCTAATGGTTATCAATTTTCAGAGAGTTTTTTTCTTAAAAACATGTTTTGGAATATTGATTATATCATTTATTACATCGACTGACGTTGCTTCGTCATTTGCTTAATTACTTTAACCAAATATTATTACTGTTTCATACATGTTTAATGTATATCTGATAATGTACTGGAACTCTTTATAACGTGGAGATACAAAAAAGATGCTCTAGGAACGTGTCGTCTGACCTTAATAATAATAAAATAAAGTATGAAGTTTTTATTTGCATCACATTTAAGAATCGGTTGTTTTCATATTTATACACTGATTGTACACTTATGATGGAGACATCTGTAACCCTCGTACTTTCCATCACTGGGGCCTGTGATGCTACCATACACTCCTGACAGTGCCAGTTTGTGTTTCTCCTCGCCATTCATGGCATTCAATACTGTAAACGTATTACATTTGGCTTTGTATTATTTTAAGCTTTTTTGGCAGAAAGCGGCTTCCGCTAAATCAAGTACATCGCTAAATTCCTTTTATGTATGTATTAGAATGAGCAAATTCAAAAATAAACAAGTATTCCTTTTAAATGAATGATCAGCAATAATGATATCTTGATAGCTAGAAGCAATCAACATGATCAGTTTGATGCCAAATAATTAAAAAAATACTGTATTTTTACAAAATATAAAATATTTTGAATCTGTACACCATAATTTCATCATTATAGACCTGTTAACAAATTTTATTTTCAAATAAATTTGGGGAAAACCGTTCGTAAACTCCGTGTCTAGTTTTATATTTTTAACTTAGTTATTAAATGTTAATGTATCTTACATTATTCAGAATACTGAGTAGGGCTCTTCAAATTCTTACGCGTGAGAAAAAATGTGCATTGGTCGAACTGTATTTTATGTATGTTTGCATCTCTTAAGGTTAATGAATTGAAATAAAACTGAGTAAATTGTTACATAAATACTAAACCGAAATTCAAGTTTTTATAAGAACTACTTCTGCAAGCGGAATGTGTGCGCACGTGGAAGCATTTGCCGGATGCCTTATATGGACACAACAGTGATCGGCTTCGGCAATTCAAATCCACGCTATCTTGTTGAAAACGTATTTTTCGCCAAATATCGTACGCGCTCAATATAGGTTTACAGTATATCTCCTCTGATATGCTTAAAATAAATTACAGACAAAATGATTTACTAAGTTTTATTAACACAGGTATCAAAGTTAAAATGATGTAAAGCAAATAGAACATATTTTCTGCACATAAATGCTGAATGCTGAATATAAGAATTTGGTATGTTGAAACCTCACTAACCTGTGTTGCATCACCGAAGCTGCCAGTTCCCACAACTGTTACGACATTGCATATCACAGGACGAAAAACCATCTTTAAGCAAGTCCTTAAAAGTGGCTTAAAGGTGACTTAAAGGAGCTTAAAGGCTATACAACCTTTAAGCCGCCTTTAAGTCACCTTTAAGCAAGTGCTTATAGGTCCTTAATGTCCAAACTTCTTTAAGCCACCTTTAAGCCACCTTTAAGCATCTTTAAGTGGCATTTACGCTCTCTATACACTGCCTTTACACTGTCTTTAAGTGGCCTTTAAGTCAATATTGATCAAGCTGAACAATAAAAACATATATTAAATGCAAAAGCTCTTTTATAGAGATGGGAGGGGGTCATCCGAGTGATAATATAATTTCCAAGGAAGGGGGGGGGTCCAGGCGGTTTTAATCGTCGCTCCATTAAACACAGATCGCTTTCATCAGCACCGCTCCGATGGACACAGATTGCCGTTATAAAATTCTTTATAATTTTTTGGGGGTTTCAAAATTATTGTAGGGATGAGCGCAGTCTCTGTATCTTAATATGTGCATAAAACTAATTAAAGTATGTTTGTTTCCTATTATAAATTAATCGGTGAAAAAAATCTCTCTCTCTCTCTCTCTCTCTCTCTCTCTCTCTCTCTCTCTCAGTTCATCCGGTTATTAAACAAAATAAAGATAATGAACCAAAAATGCATGATTTAATTTGTTAATCGGTTTAAGGTTTGTATTTTTTTTCCAATTTTCATTATTTCTAACTCTAGATCTGCTAGATACATGTTAAAGATGAAAAGACTCTCAACTGCCTTTGTTATATCGGGCAGGATATTACTGCTTTGTTTGTCTAGACATAGTTTTGTTCGTTTGTGTATATCTAATTAGAGTCTATTGTTTGTCCAACTTAAGAAAACCCCTGGAACTAACACAGAATATACAAGATATACACAACAGGTGTGCCGTGTGCCCAGGTGCACGTCAGGGTTTCTAAAGGCGTTGAATCTTAGTATGTATATTTTTTTAATGGCTTAAAGGTGGCTTAAAGGTAGCTTAAAGGTGGCTTAAAGGTGGCTTAAAGAAGTTTGGACATTAAGGACCTATCAGTTGTCCTTAAAGGTGGCTTAAAGATAGTCTTTAAGCTGCCTTTAAGCCATCTTTACGCTTTCTTTAAGCCACCTTTAAGCAATACATATAGCTTAAAGGTAGCTTAAAGGTGGCTTAAAGATCGTCTTTAAGCTACCTTTAAACACCTTTAAGCTATCTTTAAGGAGGACTTAAAGATGGTCATTCATCCTGTGTATAACATACCGACCTACGAAATGAAAAAAAAGAAATGCTCTTGTATAGCACTCTATATCAATCATTTTGAGTTCACCATAAGTCTATTTTTTAGCCGGGCTGTAGGCATGCAAATCACCAATGATACTATAAATAGCACAGAGAGCCATGATTTGTCAAATCCATTGGTTTTTTTATTTGTTTGCGAATATATTTAGCATTGAAATTTTTTCCTTTCTTATTGATTACGTGTTTTGGGCACATATACAATGCGCATGAATTTCGGTGAACTACTTTTTAAAAGCATGATGTTTGGCTGCACATAGAAGTAATGAGGGGAAGGAGGTTGATTTTATAACGATTGTTTCGAATTTCAATGCAATTGTTGATTTTCTTTTCTACTAGACAGATATATTTATATTCATACCCGCTAACCAAAAATACCAGTCGCTCTCTTGCGCATGTCCGACATTAAAAGCATGAGAGAGAGAGAGAGAGAGAGAGAGAGAGAGATTGCCAGTTTTTACTACAAAATACTGACACATCAAAAGAGCCTGGCTTTCAGTTCTACTTTAGTACTTTGATTATTAAATATTTACATTTTCCAGTGTCTTTGCCTGTGATAACACTACGTATCGATTTTGTACTATATAACTCATAAAGACAAATTGAGGCGCCAGCGGGGTTTGCTTATTTATATTTAAATATTTAATCGTACGATGGTTTAAAATTTTATAAATATAAGTAATAAGGAATCATTCTTTGAGTAATATGAGGTGATAATTTTGGTCGGGGCGTGATCAAATCCAATAAAGCCCGAAGGGCTGTATGATAGATTTGATCACGCCCCGACCGAAATTCTCTTTTTTGGTATATTTGGTATAGCGGACTTTCACTTTGATGCTGCTCGGTTTTTGTTTACTTTTGAACTTGTGCTATTTATAGTATCATTGGTGATTCCTTATTTCGACTTTTGAATGCACTAAAATAAAGGTATACGTTTCCTCAGAATGAAAAAAAAATTCCACTGATGATAATGAAAAACCTTCTTTTGTGTGTTAAAGACCTATCTTGGTAGTGCTATTTTTCACTTCCAAAAAAGTAGGTCAATGACCTACTTTTTTAAATAAATGCCATTGAATTTTTTTTTGAAAATTTGAAAAAAGTCCCTAAAAATTTTACAGTATGAATGAAGTTTTCTTAATTGTTAAAATAATACAAATTGCTAAACTCTTTTAAAACTGAAATCTACTTTATAAATCGCACTAACACTAAACAGACACAAAGCATTAAGTTTTTATTCACAATTGTTAAGAATATTCCAGTCCGATTTTCCTCTATCAGTTTTCTACCCCTTTTTTATTCAATTTTACAAAAAAATGAATGATGATAATACTAAAACATTTATAGCATTAAACTAAGTATATTGACCTTACTCTGCAGGCATAAAAAATATACGACGTCAATGATCAAAATTTTCAGATCTGGGGTCTTTTATCGTTTTTAAGCATTTTTCAATATTTTTGTAGTGTGTGCCATTCGAATATCTAAACAAAAAAGTGAGATAAAATCAACAGAAATATGCAAAATTATGTTGACTAACAGAAAATGTTTTTGAATATTACAGTACTACCAAAAATATTTCAGTGAAAAATAAAAACTGAAAATATTAGTCCGAATTTCCTCTGTTTTGCTAAAAGTCCAACTTTGTTTGAGCCTAATTCCATAATATAGTAAAAATATCGAATGGTTTGTCAATGATAAATCATTTCATGAATACTTTTAGTGTTTAGAACAAATTTTACTCATGACATTGAACTTAATAACAATCCGAATTTGAGAACGCAAACCCTGGGTAAACAACGTCCTAAAGTTTTTAAAAGGTACAGTACCGATTAGACCCAACCTAACACCAGAGTAAACCCCAACTTAACCCTGGGTTTACTTTTTAAGTTTTTTTTTTTTTGGGGGGGGGTTTACTCTGGGTTTACGATTTGAAAATTTGGGTCCACTCGGGGTTTACTTTGGGTTTACTCGGGGTATACTATGGGTTTACTTTGAAATTGCATTTAAGGTCATCTGTATGCACTGAAGTGTGAAGCAGACTAGTATTTTATCTTACCATCCTACTGCCTGTAATTCCTACCCTTTGTACATTCATGATACACAGTTAGCGTCTACTTTCAGGGATATACTTCTGACTGGGTTTACTCTCTGTGTCCACTCTTGGTTTACTTTGGGTTTACTCTGGGTTTACTTTGGGTTTACTCTGGGTCCACTCTAGTAAACCCGAAGTAAACCCAGAGTAAACCCGGAAAGTAAACCCAGGGTTTGGTTGGGCTTTTCTTTCTGTTAGGTTGGGTCTCATCGGTACTGTATATATGCTGATTTTAACGGCATTTTTGTGATGCTGAAAACCAGACACAATTTTTTTCAGCATGATTAGATATATGAACAAGACGTTTATGGAAAATGCAACTTTTTCATGAAAATTAACGAGGTACTTGCAATAAACTGAAAATATATAACGGCGACTTTCCTATGCATATTCATGAAAAAATGACAAAAACAAACCGTGAACAACGATTAACGTTTGAAGTGGATCTGCACATATGCGCGGGAATAGTAATTGAGAAAAGCAGCAGGGAGGTTTTTACAGCTATTTGAATTCATTTGAACAGGTTGGTGTGCTGTTCAAAGAAAAATATCAGACATTGTAATCTGCATTTTATGAGGATGGTTGCGTATCGGTGTCGATAGCAATTGTTGGAAGCTCTTTTGCAATTTTACAATCAGGATCATACATTTGGCAACATATATAAAATTATTATATAATAGAACGTCAAAAGTATCCCTTCTAGGACCTTTCGACTCAAAACATATACAATATATTAAGTATTTGAGTGATAGCTATACAAGTCTTGTTATATTCAGACGATGAATATCGTACCATACTCATAAGCAAATTTTCTTTAATGAGTAAATATCGTATCAAACAAAACACACTGCTGCTCATAGTTAAATATGAACTTTTTAACACTTGTCCACCTCTTAAAGTGGTCTCCAATATAGATTTTCATTTTACAACGTTCTCTTTCAAAGTGTTTCTTTCTTCTTTTCTCACCGAGCGCGTTTATTCACTGCCAACAGGCCGAATACGTATTCGCGTCAAAAATAGATCCTGCTGATGAGCAGAGTCCGACATCAGTAGGAAATAAAGAGGACTCCACCTGTGTCAATCGTATTAATGGTCAAAGCCCTACAGTTAAAATTACATTGTTTGGAGTAGAATTAACTGTTTATTAGACACTGGATCTATGGTGACTACAATAACAGAAAGGTTTTATAGAAACAACATCGAAGCACTATGTAAGAATATAAAGAATGTGAAATTGAATTTAAAAGCAGCAAATAAAATTTTAATCCCTTATATCGGATACATAGAAGCTGATGTTGAATGTATGGGAAACCTTATAGAAGGTCGCGGTATCCTAATAATTAAAGAGACAGAAGATGGAATGACTCGAAAACGTAAACACAATATCCCGGGAATTTTAGGAATGAACATTATTGGAGAGTGCAGAGACATTTTTATTCAAAAACATGGAAATTATTATCACGAGAAAGTGTCTGAAATATCCTGCAATTCGAAAATTAAGTCAGCATTCCGTGTGTGTGATCAAGAGAACAGAAATGTGCATTGTTTTGCTAAAGTGTCTGCACGACATCCTGTCCCCGCAAGATCTGTGATCGTGATCAACGCTACTGGGTCGCCGATACTCAGCCGAGCAGAACAATTGTCGCATAGTGAGCACCTGAGTGACAGCATTGTTGTAGTCCGGACATTCGTTCAAGTAATCAAGGGCCATATTTATTTGTGGATAGCGAACATAATTGATTCTGATGTCTGGATTTCACCTCGAACACGCATTGCTATATTATCAAAAGGAGAAGAAGTTATTAATGAAATGAGTGACCCTGTGCAATTTTCCAATTGTGGCACAGTACAGGAAATATTTGTGCAGTGTTATGTGACAGAATCTACTACCGAACGTTCCTGTGATCCGGAGTTCCGTATTCCTGTAAACTTGGACAAAGTTGACGCGACAGACCAAAAAAAACGAAACACAGAAACACTATTTCACAGATATCATGACGTATTTTCAAAGTCGGATTTAGACACAGGATTTACAGATACAGTAAAACACAGAATAACGCTGATGGGCGGAGTACCGGTCAATCTACCGTATCGACACATTCCCCCGACGCAATACACTGTGTGGTTCCCGTTATTTCTCGACCATGGATTTGACTTCAGGATATAACCAAGTTGCAGTAGAAGAGAACGACAAACAAACGACCGCATTTACAACACCATTTGGACTATACGAATTTAACACAATGCCGCTCGGTCTGTGTAACGCTCCCGCCACCTTTCAGAGACTTATGCAGCACTGTTTCCGTGATGACGTTTTCCAGATACTCCTGGTATTCTTAGATGATATTATTGTGTTTTCGTGGACTGTAGAAAAACAAATTCAGAGATTGGAAGTAGTGTTTTTGGAAAACTTCGTCAGCATGGACTGAAAATAAAACCATTTAAATGTGATTTTTTTCAAAGAGGAAGTAAAGTACCTTGGGCACATAATATCAAACCATGGAATTAATACAGATCCTCAAAAAAGTGCAAGCTGTGAGTGACTGGGCAACACCGTCAACACCAAAACAATTACGTTCTTTTCTTGGATTAGCGTCATATTATAGACGATTTATTCAGTCTTTTGCAAAAGTTGCTGCGCCATTGTACAATTTAATCAGACAGTTTCCGAATGCATCTTAGAAGCTGTTCTGTAAAAGTGGAATAGTAAATGTTAAAATCATTTGTGTTATTAAAAGAATTACTTACCAGTGCACCAATTCTAGGATATGCTGCTTACACAAAACCTTTTGTGCTTGAAGTCGGCGATGCAAGTCTCAAAGGTCTCGGAGCGGTACTGTCGCAACACCGACATAATCAACTACGTGTTATTGCGTACGCCAGCAGATCACTTTGTCCCAACGAATGGAATGTACAGATTTACAGTTCGTGACGTCTGGAACTTTGAGCATTGTATTGGAGTATTACCGACAAATTCCGGGATTATTTAGTGAACTATTCTTTTACACCGACAATAATCCGCTTATGTATCTACAGTCTTCTAAATTGAGTCATACAAACAATGCTGGGTGTCACAGTTGGCTCTCTTGAACTATGAAATCACATATCGCAGTGGAAAACACAATTCGAACGCAGATGCTCATTCACGTAAGTCAGTGAGTGAAGAATGAATACTTAGCTCATCCATCAGTCTAGGAAACCTTTGGTCGTCTGAAATTCCAAAACATGTTATGTGCGTGCCACAGAGATTGTGTCAAGAATCATCCGATGTGATATGTGATGAAATGCAATGTTTTCTTCGTCATTACAGTCAAAGTGATCTGAAACGCTTACAGTCTCAGGACAAAAATATTCATCAGTTTCTAAAGTTCTGGAAACGGGGTATATCCAAAGAAAGAAGAAAGGAAAAACTGTGAAAAGGTTGTGAATATTCTTCTCAGGCAATGGAACCGTTTAAGTATGGATAACGGAATACTTTACAGAACTGTGTGTGATCCGGTTAATGGAGAAACAAAACAGTACGTTTTGTCATCTTCACTGAAAGTGGAAATTCTTAAACAGTGGCATGACAACCTTGGTCACAAGGGAATTGAAAGATCATTCAGTGTTATTAAAGACCGATGTTATTGGCCTAGAATGTTTAGTGAGATCAAAGAATATTGCAAGAACTGTGAACGTTGTTGTGTAGCCAAATCGGAAAACCTACAGATTAGACCAGCTATAAACCAATTAATAGAAAACCGACCTCTGCAAATTCTAGTTATTGATTTCACAGTATGGGAACCATCGAAGGGTAAGGAAAATGTACTTGTGATGACAGATGTTTTTACCAAATTCACACAAGCAGTGGCCACCCATGATCAGAAAGCTTTTACTGTTGCGTTATGTTTGATTCAACAGTGGTTTCATCACTATGGTGTACCGGATAGAATTTATAGCGATTAGGGAAGAAACTTCGAGTCGGTTATTATTAAACAACTCTGCATAATCTACGACATACAAAAGTCAAGAACTACAGCTTACCATCCCGAAAGCAATGGACAGACAGAACGTTTTAACTGCACACTTCACGATTTACTCAGAACTCTACCACCACAGAAGAAGAAACTCTGGCCAGATCATTTATCCGATGTTACTTTTGCGTACAATCTGTCTCCAAATTCCATTTCTGGTTACAGTCCTTTCTATTTATTTTTCGGTCGTAAACCCAAAATTCCAGTCGATCTTATTGTGTCGTCAACAGTGTCGGGTTGTGTCTTGGATAGTGATGTGAATTATGATGAATTCATTCAAGAGCACAGAAAGAATGGTAGTGAATTATTCCAGCATGCTAAAGGAAACCTGGAAAGAAATGCATCACATAGGAAAGATCGCTTCGACGCAAAAATGGTGGATCCACCGATTGGTGTGGTGACGAAGTTTTCATAAGAAACAGAGGTTTTACAGGAAGACACAAACTTCAAGACATTTGGAGTACAACAGGATACCTTGTTCAAACAGTCAAAGACAGTGTGTATACAGTTGTTTCAGACACTGGGCAGCAGCGTACCCTTAATAGACGTGATATTAAATGCGTACCGCCGAAATATATAAGCAGTGACAATTACACCGCATGTGACGTTAATCCATCCCTATCTCTGCGTCGGAGTTTGCGATTGCGTGATAAACAGACGAGTATGTGGGATTAAGAATCACAGTCTGTGAATGTGATATGTATATTGAACATTTGATTTATATATCATATTATGTTGATTAGTTTGTGTCAATTTTTATTTTTATCGGGACGATAAAATTCAAAGCAGGGGATTATGTGAGCAGATTTAAAATTAATCAATTATTTATTATTCAACAAAATGTGTTACTTTAAAATGCATAGGGTTTCAAATTTACGATATTCTACTTATGAATCAAGTTACGCTAGTTCTTGTGCGCAGGTCGATTTACCCCTGCGAATGTGTTCGGAATGTTTTCTTTATCGTTGCTAAGTATGTAATAAATCCAGAGGTGCTCGAATGAAAGTTCACGAGACTTCACCGTGATGTGTTCAGTTCCTGTGAAATTTCGAGCGGAGGTATAAGTGTTAGGATAATATTCTCAAAATACGTAAGTACTGGTCAATTTTCATATCATATCCTACTTTGATTTATGTTAAAACATCAACATCTTTTAAGATGTATGTCTTATTTCACCATCTAGCGGGTTTTTTTTAATTAAACGATGATACTCGAAACAGAGTTATCGTTCGTGTTCAACCACGTGTAGAGTGGTTGATAATATAAACATTGGGTTGCTTAATAAAATCATGGCCATGTTTGATGCTTGGTGTGTGCAATTTCAAGTTTTTAGCAAAATAATGGGTAAATGTTTTGCATAAAAACTTAGTATGTCGAGCCATTTTCAAGGAACATTCTGCATAAAATAGTACAGTCTGTTTCACTATTAGTGTTATTACTAGGTCAGGCGCGGATCGAAAATTAATTCTATGGGGAGATGTCTACTACGCATGTTAATTGTCGCAACAGCAGAAAGAAACTATTTTTGTATTGTCACATTTATTTCTAGGACACATTTTACCCACCAATTAATGAAGATAAAGTTTAAAATCAATAAACCTCTAGAATTTATATTTGACTACAAGTACCTAGATTGTCTACAATAGACTATAAACAAGAGGCACGATTTTTACTGCGAATCTGAAAGGGTCAAATAAAACCACGTGATTTAAAATTTAAATGACAATAACATTCGCAGGGGTGGGATTGAGTTGGTGAACACTTTCTTTACTTTTCAATTGACCGTTGTTCCCATTGGCTAGTATTATCGAATCAGATCATTTCTATTATATTAAAACCCGGTAACTTTTGATTTTGTTTCACTGTGGGTCCGGCGATTATGTACACCAACACCTATTTATTGTATCAATTTATTTATTAGTGTCTACATAAGGTTAACTAGGATCATAATAAAGTTTAAAGGTTTATTTAAACCGTAATGAACTACTGTGTATAAATTGTACATATATTTACATGTGTTTATATTTATTAACAGAATCACCTTTTTGTACATGTTAAACACCTTGCCTTTATTATTTACTCGGTCACATTTATTACTTGATTGATTGTCTGTATAACAAAACATGCATAAAATCAAACCAAACTTTACATAATTTTAAGGAAATTTGAATCCCATTCTTAGGCGTCTTTCATAAAAAAGAGAAGATGAAAATAATTCTATTATTTAGGATACTTTTTTTGGAAATAGCGTTATATTTCTGAAAAAAAAGGAAGGGATACTAGTTTAAACGCTAAGATACTTTTTTCTACTATCAAATACAATTTTAGAAGAATAAAATATTCATACTGTACACATTCATATACGTGTGCTACAACACAGGCTGTACTTTTGACATTAGGTACATTGTACATGTACATTATATATTTTGTCGCAAAATACTATTAGGTATGTAACTGCTTTTTTATGAAATAATAGATCGAGTAGATCAATTCCATAGACGGCGAGGCCAAGCCGAGTACTCTATCATAACGGAAATTCTATAGAAATTGGTTAAAGTACATGCGTTAGATAGATAGCGTATGTTTATTTATGTTCATGGAGAAATGTGTTATTAAGTCCAGTGATGAGCCTGTCGACGCCGGGTCCGAAATCTAAATAAAACGCTCCTACTGACTGCGGTGCGTCAGATCATTAGTATGCACTTGATCGCATTTGCTTATTAGGAGGAGAATATTGTAGTGCAGTGTCCGTGCGTATAAAATTGGGGTGCGGGAAACACGGCTCTCCAGTAGTCATCTGGAAGCTGTCTTTCTGCCTCCTCTTTTATACAGGTAAGATAAATTATAACGCTTGCGCGCATTCTCAAAAGTAAAGTTAATAGATTCAGAGGGTTCAACTAATATTTTATTTTCAGAGATTTTTGTAATAAATATTAATGTTGATAAATTTCATTGTAATTAATATTGATATTTATTGTTAAAATGTCATATTAAATTAATAAAAGAGTAGTCATCTGGAAGCTGTCTTTCTGCATCCTCTTTTATACAGACCGGGACACAGGCTACTCCCCATGTAGAGGAGGAGACATTTCGGAAACACCTTGGCTAGGGCACCCGCCAAGTGTGGGGATGTTGGAACAAAGATCTCGAGGATCTAAATAAATTAAATATCATAACAGTCCATATAACCCCAAGTCGACTTTTATAAAATAGACTGGAGGAATTATGATATAGAAATGGACGTTATGATAACTCTATGAGTTTGATTAGTCCGATATATGTTTTCTGAAATATCTGAAATGCCACATTTTCATTGGTTTTAATCTAGCATAAACATTTGGCAATTTGGCCGACGCCTCGCATACTCAAGAGAAATATCACATAAATTAACACAAAACCAAGTTCCGTAGGTTTTTTTTTTTAGATATTTGGAGTAGTTGACATTTTGAGTTACTTTTAAATTAGAGTAGTTGCCGACTTGACGTCACATAATAGTGTCTGGAGCAAAATTAAATGTTACTGTTGGGATTTGGTTAAACCTCTGTGGAGGAAAAAGAGAAAACGTCAAAATTTAAACAAGAACAACACATTGTAAGTGAACAAGCTTCTTTAAGGTGCAAAAAAAATAAAGAAAATTTAAATAGTGAGTAGAAAACTTTTACATTGATTTTTTTTAAATCATCGTTCTTGTAAAATAAATTAAAGCTCACTTAATTGTCCCAAGGAGAACAAAATACTTTTTAAGTTTGTTACTAATAATCTACAGAAATACATAAGGTTGTTCAATCTCATAGACGGCGAGGTGAATTTGACACAGTCAAACTCTAGAATTCTCATTCTAATCTTACACATTTTAATCTTTTTATTTCAGAAAATTCTTCTTTATCTTCCGAGCACGATTGGGCAAATCTTTACGGTGCTCCAGATGCAACAAATTTACATATTTTTAAAGACCACCTCCCCCCAAAAAAAACTCTTATACAGAATGAAATTTCTGAATTAATATTATAATCAAATGTTGAGACAAGTATGCGATACGTCGGTCCTATTGCTCAATATAAATTTGTACATGCCGGAAGTAAAAATATATCCGGCAGTCACATGTTATTTTTAAACATATGAAAGTGTGACATTCAAGTCCAAGAAAAATCAAAATATTTATTCAAATATTTATACACCACGTATACTTTGCAAGTTAATTATTTGAAAAGCTACTGTATGATTTTATAAAACCATAATATATATGGAACTCAACGAGATCTGTTGAAAAATCCCGAGTATTTTACCATAAGGTGTCTCTTAAACAATGATAAAGTACAAACACTCCCTAATCATTATAGACCAGGTTCTCTAGATCATCTAAAGCTATCTGCATGCACCTTGTCAGCATGTCTTAAACACTAAAACTCTAACGTGTATGTCAGTATGGGCGTTGAGATAATGAAGAAAGATATACCTTTGTGTATATCGGAATGTTGTTCTGGTTTTAATTCATTTATACTATACTTCTAAGATTTATATTCATTACAACAGACTTTTTCAGATTTTGCAACTCTGCAGCTTTGGAATCTGACAAAGTGAGATCAGTTATTTCATGAACAGCATAGTACAGTGTTTATGAAGGCTGCCTAGTCTGACATTGGATGAAGACTTCAAAGGACAGAAAACATCAACAGTTTAAAAATAAAAATGAATTTTAGAACAAACAAAAATATAATCAACGTTATAAGGTTACTTCAAACTCTCAACCTCACTTTTAATGCATCTAGTATGATATATTTTAAGACGTTAATTCACGAACTTCATGGATCAAAAATGGCAATTAACATTTACAACGATGCATTTAGATTTACCGTTCATAATGCTTATCTAAAATTCAAAAAAACTTCATTAAACAATATTTTGAATATCAAATTTTAATTACAAAACCTGAAAAATTCATCTGGTTTTTTTTTAAATGTCACAGCAAAGAGGAAAACAATGGAATATTTTTAATAATTTTTTTAACTGTTTAATATATAACTTATCTGGATGAGGATAAAAAGATAGACTTTGCGAGAGGTAAAATATCATTGTATAGTGTTGAAATGCAACCTTAAGGTAGAAAATCTCATTTCACTACACGTGCGAAAGTATAATATACTAGATGAGTGTATTTCAAGGAAAATTGATATAATAATTCTTTTCTTAAGCTCTTTTCATTTGACTCATTCCCATGGATTTTTTAGAGAATAAAAAAAAACAACGAATTTACCTTTAAAAATGTTTTATTCAAACAATATATTATTAGGGTTAATATGTCAATAATGTCAATTTTATTATATCTATCATGTATATTGAAAAACACATTCACTTTTTTAAAGTAATACGTTTTCTCATTATACAAAAATTGTGTATAACATGAAATTTCATAAAACTGCGATAATTAGTACAGTGTAGATAAAGCCTTGTACTTCAGAGGTTAGTTTTATGTTTATTGAAAACATTTATAATAATAATTTGCGACTGCGCTTGAAATTGTCTTTCCCCATGTATCTCATTTGTTTGTATAATTATATGAGAAACAATCTAAAATTTTACTTTATAACTAGTAAATGAATGATAAAAAAATGATTTTGTTTTGATGAAATAAGATAAATTGTAGTTGGAACATTACTTATTTCTGAATAATTTGTAAAAGACAAAAACTTCAAAGACGTGTCTACAAAAAAAACCGTTTGAGAATACCACATCGCTAACATCGCAACGACAACTTTATTTGTCGCGGTGGTATCGCCTAGAAGATTATAGAACGCCATACGACGGTTCGCACTTTGACCATGCACAAAGGTCGCACCATGGATCTACGTTCTGGTAAACACGCAGTGGAAACGGTGTGAGGTCGCCGTGACAGAGCCATGCCTTTTGATCGAACAATTATAATCTTTAAGAAAAACTAGATGTAATTTTACTTCGTTTCCTTTTAATAATGTATGTACAAAATGCAAAACATTTTTTTAAAAATGTAAAATTTTGAAACCAATAAGTTTTCAATTTAATGTAGATGAAATAAATCAATTGTTAATAATCTAAGGTTTTTTTTAGTTAATTGATTCAATAACAGTATAAATCATACATACTTCAAATTCAACGTAAAAAAAAAAACAACAAAGAAATGTTCTAGTGTTTACACGTCCTATAACTCTAGTTATAGACTGGATTGAGCTCTTTTGCACAGAAATGGAACTTTGGCAATACAGTTAAAATCGGCCCATTTTCTTCCTGAGTATATAATGACGATACAATTATCATTTACTGTATCACTATTGGGTTCTACTTGAGACCAGTTGTCGAAATCCAGGGTTCTGTTATCGCTACTCCAGACAAAGGACCCTTCGTTATCACGATCATTGCCACCAATCCAAAACACACACTCGAACCAACTATCAAAACACTGAGCTTTAAATTACCCCAGCAGACCTTAAAGGGGCATGGTCACGATTTTGTTTATTTATGCCTGAAATGAATAAGACGATAGACAAAGCTTGAGAAAGATTTTTACTGGTATATGGAACCTATGTAAACAAAAATAGGGCACGAGCCTTGTTTACATGACGAAGATTGGTGAACCCTGTATCTTGCTTAAAACTCATCGACTGGTCCCCAAATTTCATTTGATCATTAAAAACAAATTCCTTAAGCATTGTAAATAATAAAAACAGAAAAAAAAATTTGACCAAAATCGTGACCATGCCCCTTTAAGAAAAAGAATAATAATTGTTGAAGTTTCATGTCAATGTTACATGTAACTGGTATACCAGAAAGCATAACTAATATTCACAATGCCTAAATAAAAACTATATAGACAACGAAAGGCATACTATTTCTAAAACAAGTTTACAAATAAAATTAAAATCTGATGTTGATAGAAAATCAATAACTATGCATGTTTTATTTTTAAATTCATTGTATATATTGTAAACTTCTTAAATACCACATCCTTAAGGTCAAGATCATCTTAAATGTCAAGATCTAGTAAATGATTCCTGGGTAGCTTTTTGATGTGAGAATTATCACGACGCCATGAAAATGAAACAATTGTTTGACATTCTAAATCAATGGATTAGAAATCCCAATACCTATATATAGTTTTACATTATTTTGAATATGAAGTAAAATGATTATTTAATGTTTTTTTGGAGCGACTGAAGGCTTTCTAGATACATATTATCAGTTAAAAATACATGTAGACAAAATGTCGAGATTTTTCTTATTTCCTTTATATTTCATAGCAATTCACGGTTTAAAACATAATTGTGAATTGTGTTTACCATAATTAAGCCCCGGTACACCCTATCAAACAAAGCTATTATTATGGTGCATCAATGAAAGAATTCCTGTTTGAATTTTATAAACCTGTGGACACTTTTCATTTATTAGATCTTGACTTTAATCAATAATATTATGTTAAAAAACGTCAAACTGTAAATCCCAGTATAATAATTGTATTCGTATCAAGTGGTTAGAAACCATTTGAAAACATTTTTGTAGGGATCTTTATATGTCTTCATTTAAACCTGTTAATCGCGTTTAAAAAGCTAAATTAAATATGCAACGGGTACTAATAAGAACGTCATATAAATACATGTAGTACTTTAAAGTTTCTTTTCTTGTTGATTATCAGATTTTCCTACCTTGTGGAAGAGTTCCGATAATCCAAGAATTTCAGCAAAATGGGACGAAGAGGTAAGGCATTGAGACTTTATATTAGAGAAAAAATGAAAAACGTATACAACTTAAATACTTATACGATATAATGATAACATTCGTTCTATAAATGTTAAAGTGTATATTATATAAGTGACGAAAATCTGGAAATGTTTTAAAGTGATATGCATAGCATGATCTACATAATTATAGAGAATGACCATTTATTAGGTATATGTGACAAAATTTGTAGACAAAAAATATTATGAACAAACATGCATATCAAATTACACAACAGTGCATGGATATGTGCCCAACTTATATATTAGATTATAAATGTACATTGCATATTATTGGTGAAGTTATTAATAAAACATCACCTAACCTTGCACTTTCCCACGTTGTCCCTGTTTAATTCAAGTAATAGCAATTTTCCATATAGTAAGTCCATCCAATAAGACAAGCTGAAAGGCAAAAACTGTGTTTATAAATTAAAGAGCAGACCAGCTCTTCAGAAACCATAAGTGTAGTATCAAAGTCAGATTTTTGTAAATAAATAATGATATCTCAAAGCCAGCAATTTTTAGAAGGATAAATAGAAATGTTGTTTTTTTTTGCTATGAAGTATTTTCACACGCATTTGAAATTATAATTACGTCAACTGATTTTGATAGACCATTCGGAATAAGACAAATTGAGGTCCGAAATGACAGACATATTAACATTTGATGGTTAAAAGTCATAACTTTAAAAGACATGGTGTATCTATCAAATATATACCAATACTTCTTGACCTGCTGCTTTGCATGCACCTTGTCATATTTCTGGAGTGATATTAAAGGGACATGATTTTATATCTCTGTAACCGACAGTTTTAAAACTGTTATTTATATTTCATTAAAACTTTCGTTGTTTAATAAATAAATGTACAATGTATTACATTTGAGTAATTAGAATGAACAAAAAACATGTGTGTTTTCACTCGAACTCAAACTATTCAAAAGGTATTTTTATAATTATTAAAATGACACATTACGAAAATTTAATAATGAGCATTTATGGATATAGTTGCAATATGTATAAAAAAATTTAGGAAATAGATTTTATTAACAAATTTCACATCTTCAATCAAAGATAAAAACCTTTTTTTGACATATAATTTTAATGAATCTTCAGCCAGGGCCAATTAAATGTCAATTCGAAATTATTTTAAAAGGGAAACTTCAAAATGCCTTTACAGAATTTAAATTCGGTGCAGCTTTTGAACATATTTTTAACATGTAGGAAATTATGACCAATATTTCCAAAAAAAGGATACGTACGATTATCTGAAAAAAAATTCCAGTCAATGTACGTCTGAAAGACTAATCCTTCTTATGTCTAAAGTTATTAGAGTAATATCTGCATTAGAATTCTTAGAAATTGTTAGAAATGATAACATGCTAGTAATCCAAACTTTATTGTTATATTCATAAAATTTATATATCCCTGGTTGTAGAAATTATTCTTATTCTAGATAAGATATGTATTCCCTCTCGTTCACCTACTTTGTAATAATATAACCAAAACGAAACATATCCTTATATGTACATGTAATATACAATCAATTCTTGCTAGAATGATTCTCTTTTATGATAAAGCAAAACATTCAAGTATTTCCCCAAATATTACAGACATTTGTGATTGAACAAATACAACATGTTTAAATATAGAATTAAAAGTATTAAATAAAATTGCAGATATTCTTTCTGTTATCTTGTAGATTTCCAAACAGTACTTGCAAAAAGTAACCCAAATTATTTGTAAAAGTTTTCTTTCAAACCTAATACAAAGATATCAAATAAAAAACTTCAAAAGTGTTAACGTAAGGATAAGGATAAGCTTTGTAGAAAAGGATTGTAAATCAATTATAATTCTTTAAACGTTTTTGGTATTGATTTTGTTGTTTGTTTTTTTTTTTGGGGGGGGGGGGGTTGGGGGGGGGTTTAGCATATATACTCTAGACATCAACATAAGGCGTTTTACTTTTAATGACTATGTTAGCAACTAAACATTTCTCATAATACTATGCCACCGTGCACATTATGCAATAATGACGTTATTATTTTGGGGGGGGGGGGGGATGGGGTGGGGTATGAATTAAAGCGGTGAAGACATATACTTAATATAACTCCTCTGATAAACAACTTCGTTTACTTTTAATAATTACATTTAATTAGTATGTAAATAAAGCAAGCTGAAAATAAAAGACATTTTTTAATGCTTAATATTATTATAAAATCTTGATGTAAATCGATTGAAATTAAAACCAATATCCTGAATACACCAAAAGTTCCTTATTCCTAATATGAGAGAGATTGTCAGGGAGTTTGTAATTGCAGTGAAATCCTTTGTGATTTATCTGTAGGTTGGAGTATTATACCATCAGGTACAGTTCACTTATTTGTCAAAGTAAGGCTGGACATCGTTTCACAGAAGCGCCCTAGATCTTATGTGGTACGGAGGTTCAACGAATGGCAAAATTACGGGAATCACAAAAGCGTCTAGAGTCATATTATATCGTGTTTTACGTCGTAGTTCTACGACATATCGGAGGTATATATATTTCTTTATGAACTCTATCAAGTATTTTGTTCTGAACCTTTTTAAGCACAAAAAGAACTAGCAAAGGTAGCAAATATTTATAAAACTTTCAATTCTTATTTATAACATTAATTTTATTGACCAGTTGAAAAGAAGGCATGAAAGGATACATATATTTAAAAGTTTTACGAGTGTAAAATATGCAAAATTTTAACTCTTAAAGAACAGAAAATATCAGCTTTGTAGGTAAACTTAAAATCATCACTTGTAAAGCAGTATAAAAATTTTTATATATATTGATAATGTATAAACCAACCTAATACCGTTGTAAATTTAAAACCAACATCCTCACTTTTTGCTTACGTCGTATCAAACCTTTATAAGACCTAGATTGATGAACTTCAGGAATCAATAATGGCAATTATCATTTACAAACATGCATTTAGAATCACTTTTCAAAACGTTTATAAACAATTTAAAAAACAAAAAACAATATCTCAAATATTATCTTTTTAATACAAAACAAGAAAAAAACTCACTTGTTTTTCAAAAAATCACAGCAAAGTAGAAAATCAATTAAGAAATGTTAAATGTTTAATTTATAAAAGCTGGTGTTTGCAAAGAGATATGATATTACTGGATAGTGTTGGAAGGTATGAATTCTCATTTTACTACATGTATGAAATTACAATATACCAGGCGAGTATATTGTCAAGAAAATTACATTACATCAGAATTACATTTCTAAAATTGTATGCATTTGAAGAAAAGAAACAACTAATTTACATTTAATTATCTTTTCTTCAAACAATCGTTTTTAAGGTAAATATGCCAATAATATCAAATCATATAGATTTATCATGTAAATTGAAAAACAACGATGAAGTCACTTTTTTTTAAGTTAAATGCAAAGATCGTGTATAATGTGAAATTTTATAATACTGCGATAATTTGTACAGTGTATTTACATTTGTATAGCGCTGTACTTCAGGGGTTGTTTTCATGTTTGTTGTAAAAAAAAAAATCAGTAAGTTGCAACTGCGATTGAGATTGTCTCTCTTCATACATCACATTATTATTATTTTTTCACTATAAAGCATTGCAAAGTAATTAATTCTTTGTCACATAAATTACAAAATTAGACACAAGATCTTTTTGCAAATAAAATTGGAATTACAACCCAGTTCGTTTTCATTTCTTCTAAAATATTGCATTGATCTACTAAATATAATCTATAAAAAATCAGACTTAATTTTAATTAGTTTTCCTTAAATAATGTCTCACAAAATGCAAAACGTTTAAAAACAAATTTGAAACCAGTGAGTTTCGATTTTATTATGGATGAAATAAATTGTTAAAAATTTTACATTACCATTTACTTAATATATTTCTACCTTTTACTAAGATAGCTTACTTTGTACCAGTTTTTTTCCATATTTTTATACACAATTTTGTGTGTGTGTGTGTGTGTGCACATGTATATTAGACGCAAATATTGTAAGTCATAGTTATGCATATATATAGATTATCGACTTACATGTATCTCTACATACCTATTACATAAACAATTATATTGTATAAATATTTATATATATGAACATGTATTAATACACATGTTTTAAGACAACCAGTTAGATACTTTTAAATGTATTCTCAATGAAAACTTGTACATTTATTTGTAGCATTAATAAAAAAAAAATTAAGGAATTATAAAAGATGTCGGTACGCTAATAATTGAAGTTTTTGTATATTTGTTTACTCTTGTGAATAATTATGATAATAAAAAAAACTTTAAAAAATAATCGTTAAAAATATGCGTCTATTAAAATTAATTTATCCAATAATGTATGAATTTTACATACTTCAAATTTAATGTAAAAAATAAACCACAGAGAAATGTTCTAGTGTTAACACGTCGTATAACTCCAGTTATAGGCTGAATTGAGCTTTTTTGCAGAGAAATGGAACTTTGGTAGTACAGCCAAAATCGGCCCATGCTCCCCATGGGTATATGACCACAATACAATCATCATAGTCAGTGTAACTATTGGGCTCCACTGGAGCCCAGTTGTAGAAATCCGGGGCTGTGTTGTCGCTACTCCACACAAAGGACCCTTCGTTATCCAGATCATTGCCACCAATCCAAAACACACACTGGAACCAACTATCAAAACACTGAGCTTTAAGAAAAAGAATAATCATTGTTGACGTTTCATGACCATGTTTCATGTAACTGGTATACCAGAAATCATAACTAATATTCACTAAGTCTCAGTAAAACCTGTGGCATACTATCTTTAAAACAAGTTTTTTACACATAAAATTGAAATCTGATGTTGATAGAAAATCAATACATATGCAAGTACTATTTTTAAATTCATTGTATACATTGTAAACTTCTTAAAGCTTAAAGGTCAAGATCAGCTAAATGATTCCAAGATATTTTTTATGCGAAAACTATAACGACGCCATAATCGATTTCAATTGATAATTTTACCGTGTTTTACGGCTTGAACGGAATTATGTAGAAACTGAAACAAATGTTTGACATTCAAAATCAATTGATAAGTAATCCTGATGCGTATTTTAAGTTTGACATTATTTTGAAGATGAAGAAAAAGCTAAAAAGGATTTATTTAGCGACTGTAGGCTTTCTAGATACATCTTATTAGTAAAAAAAAGATTGTTTACTTATTTCCTTTATATTTCATAGCAGATCACAGTTTACATTGTGTTTACTGAGAAATTGAGCCCCAATTCACCCTATCAAAAACAATTTTGTTATGAAGCATCACGGAAGGAATTCCTGTATTGAATTTTATAAAGCTGTTGGCACTTTGCATCCTCTAGATTTTGACCGTAAACGATAATATTTTGTTAAAAAAACTTCAAACCCTGTAAATCTCAGTATAATAATTGTATTCACATCAAGTGGCCAGAAATCAATTAAAAATTAACATTTTTGTTGAAATCTTTATACCTCTAGATTTAAACCTAACAATCGTACTAAAAATGATAGATTAAATATAGATATTATTATAAAAAAGTCATATGAATAGTACTTTAAAATTTGTTTTTTTATCTTATTGATTATCAGATTGTCCTACCTGGTGCAAGAGTTCCGAGAATCCAAGAATTCTCTTCAATGGATTCAATTTCAGCAAGATGGGACGAAGAGGTAAGGCATTGAGACTGTATATTAGAGGAAAAAATGAAAAACTTATAAAACTTAAATACTTATATGATATAATGAAAATACTTGTTCAGTATATGTTAAAGTGTATATCAAATGACAGAAAAAAATAGAAATGTTCTAAGGTGATGTGCATAACATGATCCACATATAAAAAATGAACGGTTTCTGGGACAAAATTTGTAGAAAAAAAATTATGAACAAAAATACATATCAAATTACACAACAGTGTTTTGATATGTGCCCTACATATCAACGATTATACATTATATATTATTGGTGATGTAATTAATAAAACATTTCCTACCCTTGCACTTTCCCACGTTGTCCCTGTTTGATTCAAGTAATATAGTTCTCCATTCTCCATATAGTAAGTCCATCCAATTTGACAAGCTGAAAGGCAAAAACTGTGTTAATAAGTAAAAGAGCAGACCACCTCTTCAGAAACCATAGATGTATTATCAAAGTCAGATTTTTGTAAATAAATTATGATATCTCAAAGCCCGCAATTTTTAGAAGCATAGATAGAAACTTTTTTTAAAGAAGTATTTTCACACGCGTTTGAAATTATAGTTAAGTAGCCTCCACCAATTTTGATAGACAATTCGGAATAAGACAGATTGAGGTCCGAAATGATGGACATATTAACATTTGGTGGTTAAAAGTCATAACATTAAAAGACATGGTGTATCTGTCAAATATTTACTATGCTTCTTATCCTGCTGCTTTGCATGCGCTTTGTCATACTTCTCGAGTGATATTAAAGGGACATGTTTTAATACCTCTGTAACCGACAGTTTTAAAAAACTGTTATTCATATTTCTTTAAAACTTCCGTTGTTTAAAATCAACAATTTTCAATCAAATATAAGAACCAATTTTTGTAAATTAATTTTAATGAGTCTCCAGCCAGAGCCAATAAAATGTCCATTCGGAATATTATTGTGAAGAAAACAACCTTCAAAATGCCTTTAAAAATTTAAATTCTGTGCAGCTTTTGAAACATATTTTGAATATATAGGAAATTATGACCAATATTGGCAAAAAAAGGTACTTACGATTAGCTGAAAAAAAATTCCAGTCAGTCCGCGTCTGAAAGACTAATCCTTCTACCAAGTTATCATACAAAAGTTTACAGGATTGAGTTTCTTTGTTATGGAAAACTCCTAGACAATTTGCACCACCGAGAAGACAGTGCTTGGAACATTCAGCAAGGCTCGCGTTCGAAAATGCAATCAGATTTACGTCTGCGTTTTCGGGCAGCATGTTTTGGTGATGTTCGTTCCTACGGTAGAACACTTCTCTTTTATTAGCGTAATTCTTCAGAAACAAGCCAAAAATTGCCCAAAGCAGGTAAACTAGAACCATACTATTCATCTTGTAAAGCTACGCACGTACCTTTTGGGATAAAAACAAGGATTTAACGCATGGCACACTGGGTTATTGTAATGTGATCAATATAAAACTCTATAATGATAGGCCTTGAGAATCGCGCATCAACGGAAGTTGAACAGTTTTCGCATTGGCTATTTGAAAGAAAAGACTCAAAATGAATACTTTATGGTTAATAGCACTTTTACCATGAAAATGTGCTTCGAAAAATTTCAAAAAATCTCAAGTCAATGAAATTAATTATATTAGGTATAAAATGGAGATTATCTTGACTTTCTTGTAATTTAATCAATTGCTATGTGGCTTAATTACATATGTACACGATATACACTCTGGATATTCAGGCGTCCAGAAAAGCACACTCATTTTGTTAAAACCATTCGGATTACGTTCATGAGTACTCTGAAGATGAAAAAGAAGCTTGCGATTCTGATTGTCACACCTATCAGGTTTTTGGAAATCCGGTCTTCTAACATTCTGTTGGAATTCCCATAGGAAACAATTGCGCTCCATTGTTAGCCAATCTATTTCTATTTTTGTATGAAGCAGGATTTTTTTCTCAGACTTGTACATGAAAAAAAATCACTCGTTGTGGCCTTCTACTCGATATTTATATATTGACGACGTGTTATCAAGTAACAACTTTTACTTCCATTCTTACATCGACTCTATATATCCCAGTGAACTTGAAATAAAAGATTCCATATAGTCTGAATTGTCTGTTTCATATTTAGATATTTGACTAGAAAAAGACATGTATGGTAACCGAACAACAAAACTCTATGTGATGACTGATTTTTCTATTGGCAACGTACTTATATAGCAATATACTTTTATCACTTTCAGATGAAGTTTTGTATCTTGGTTGATTCGATACGCAAGGGCATGCTCTGCGCAATGACAATTTCTAAAACGAAGCAAGCTACTGAAAAACAAGTTGATAAAACATGACTATCAACAATTTCGATTGAAACCATCTTTTTGTAAATTCTATGGTCAATGAAACGGCCGTGTCAGCAAAAAAAATCAATATCGCTGGGTTGAATGCAGACTGAAGTTTTTCATACTTATTGTAAGGTCGCTATTAATCACTTAATTATCTACAGATTTCTCTGTTTTTCCGATTACATCACAGTGCACACGACGGGTGTGACCGGTCATCAGAGATTGCGCACTTCTCTATGACACATTCTTCTACCTCTTTTTTGTAGAGGACCGTTTCTGTGCTGCCTCTATTTTGTATTTTTCCTTTGTACTTTTTTTTATTTTGAACACTGTTCGGTATCACCAAGTATATTCTTTTGATGCATTCTACGACGAAAGACTATTTTTAAGAGCAATCTTGAAACACATGCTCATACGTTTCGTAAATATTGTAAGTTGCATGTAATATGTTAAACTTAGGTTATCAAAAAATAAAACTATCTGAAAGTATAAATGCTATACTTCAAAAATTAAAGTTCCTAACTCATCCCTTTTACCTTGCAAGGGAGATACATATATTTTGATTGGAATTGTCCCCCTTTTCTGGCATTATGATATTTTTTTTAACAATTTTAATTTTCTGCAATATTAAATTTATTTAATGGAATTTATTTGCAAATAATGATTAAGAACGGAAACAAATTTCAAAATTCTTTACATTATTGGCAATTTACACAGCAAAGTCATAATTTTATCCAAATTTTGCTAAGATCAGGACAAATTTTGTAGTTTTTTATTCTAAATTTGAAAAAAATGTAATGGCAGATTTAAAAAAAAGTCCTTAATAAAATTCATATAACAACCTTATTATCTACTTTATAATTTATAACATTTAGCCACTTTCTTGGCATTCAAGCGAGATACTACAACAGGAATCATCCCTACCCCTCATTCTTGGATTATGACTTTTTTGGCAATTTCTGTTTTCAACAATCAAAAAAGTAATACATTCTTTAAATTTATTAATTAACACAAACAGAATAATAATCAGAATATATATTTGCTTATTTTAACCGCTAAAGATTGGTTCATCAACATCTAAGTTTACAACCGATTTGTCCAATGCGGTGCATTACTCCTGTCATTGATAAAAATCAACTCTCATCTTTTGTCTTAGATATGCAATCGAATGTAATATCAATCAAAGTACTGAAGAACTGACGGGAGTTGATTTTGTCGATGCTTGTTTATTTTAATATCAATAACATGACAAGTTTCTAATTTGTATTTGAATTACGCACATTTTTATAATATGAACTTTTGGACTTTTTCGACAAGAATGTCGAGAAACCCCTATATGAATCATGTTAAATAATATTTAAAGATAAAATTAATTCAATCAGACTATGTATCAATAATAGAAATATTTCTCGAAAATTGTATGGATCCGAGCAATATTGAACTCTAGTCTCGTTCAACCAAACGCTCGGCTAACACCGTAAATCTCCGACAAGCAAGAGAGACTCTCTGCTTGTCGAAGATTTACGGAGACAGCCGAGCGTCGAGTTGAACGAGACTATATTGAACTCTGGCGTAGGAATACATAAGACTACACAAAATATCTAAATTATTCGTACCATTTGAAATCTGACTATTTTCAAGATATTTATAAATAAGTTTCCTTGAAAAACAATGCTTTAGCATACATTACATTGAATTTATCAATCACTTTCAAGAACTAAGTCTTGTCAGCAGCGATGATTTGTGCTGAGGTCCAAACACTGTTTCACTTTCGGTTTGTCTGAGTAACTGCATAGGAGAGTTGATTAAAATCAACTCCAAAAAAGTGAATAACAACACAGGAAAGTTTAAGGCAGTGTCAATATAGTTTATGGTAGTATCTACCTATACCTGTATTCATCTACCTCGGCTTCGGACATCTTAATTTTTGGCACAATGCTTTGATTTGCGAAGCAAAAAATAATAAACTAGCATCTATATTTTTTTTTAATAAAGACTCATTAAAATAACCACTTTAAGCTATAGACAGTCCACCGTCAACAGTTTATTAGACTATAAATAATAAATCACGGAAAGTTCTTACACAAGTATAAAATATTCATCAAAATGCAACCTGCTGTAGGCACGCTACCTTCAGAAAGAATACGTATGTTCCATGGGTTTCTTAATAGTTATCAATTTTCACTTGAATTTATTTCTGTTAAAAACATGTTTTGGATTATTAATTATATCATTTATTACATCGACTGACGTTGCTTCATCATTCGCTTAATTACTTTAACTAAATATTATAACTGTCTCATACATGTTTAATGTATATCTGATAATGTCGATACATCACATAGGATGTGTTGATCTGGAACGATGGATGAGATGATATCTCCGCTATCTTTTGATAATGTTGTGGTTTTTGTGGGGTGAGATTATATAGGACGGCTTCGGTGGATAACCTATATTTATTGTATGCAGGGTTTTAAAAAAGTGTGCTGGGAAAAAAAAATATTTTCACCAGGTATACTAAGCATTACATTATTTGATCAGTTTTATCTAATAATAATACAATAAAGTACATGCATGGTGTTTTTATTTGCATCACATTTAAGAATAGGTTGTATTCATATTCATACACTGACTGTACACTTATCATGGAGTCATCTGTAGTCCTCGTACTTTCCATCACTGGGGCCTGTGAGGCTACCATACACTCCTGGTCTCCAATATATATTTTCATTTTACAACGTTCTCTTTCAAAGTGTTTCCTCTTTTCTCATCGAGCGCGTTATTTCACTGCTAACGGACCGAATACGTATTTGCATCGACATCTTGTATACGTTCCAAAATTAGCTTGTCACATCACGTGCTTATGAATATTTCAGAATTGCGCGCATGTCAAGTCAAATTAATAGTCTTCGATAAAAATGTATAAAGACTTAAAACTGTCCGACAGAAAAAATGTATGATTAAAATAACATATAAGAACGTAAGATGCAATTGCAAGCAAATGCTCAAATGAATATACCAGTTTCTTGTATGAACGACTGAACAATTGAAAATAGTTGTTTGTTTATATCAGTACACAAAGACTCACCACCTTACAATAAAAAAATATGTACTTATAACATGAAAGTGATGTAGTTGCAGAAATAAAAGAAAAAAATTGTTTCTACTGTAGCATTAATATAATTTTAACAGGTAAAGAAAAAGCGATATGCATCTTCAGGTAATTCAAAAAATCCAAAAAGAAAAAATCAATTTCCGTTCTCTATAATTATTTTTTAATAAATCATAATTAAGGGTACAGCGCTATATAGGCTTAGTATGCACAATATTTAAGTTGTGTTTACCATGCGTAACAAGGATGGAGCTTTCGCAGTGTTGTGAGAATCTGATAATTTTAGGCACAGACGATTCATGATAAACCTCTTTGGAAATTATAATCGACTGTGTAATCGGGAGTATTTCAGTAACTTGTTGATTTGTGCGAGCGTATCAAGCACAATTAATCTTATGATAGGAACCTAAAAGAGATTCATTCAACTTTGTTTGAAGATACTTATTGAATACAATTTGTAATTCTATATTCAATTATCTCATGATATTCCTAGGAGAGTAAAAATTGCATAGATTAATTTTGCACATTTTTCGAATCGCAACCGGTTTTTTGGTTTCTGTTGAACGTAGAATGGGTAAAAAATGAAACTGACAGGACTGAAATCTACACGTCCCGGTTATCGATTGGTCGAAACTTACAGCGACTGAAACAACGGGACTGAAATCTACACGTCCCATTAATCGATTGGTCGAAACATACAGCGACCTAAGAAAAATCACGAACTGCACGAAATAATCATGTTGATGTCAGACTTAAACCCCCATAGGAGACAATTAGGCTGTTTCTTTTAGCTAAAGTACTGATGTACTTTAACAATAATTTCTGAATTTTACTTACTTTTCACAATCATTTTCTTAATTTGCTTTAAAAAATGTAAATACAAACAACAAAATGCTTGATAATTTATGCTGGTTAGGAAGGAAATGATCACTGCAGAAAAAAATATATAGCGGGTAAGTATAATTTTACAATGTAGTTACCTTCACATCCCACATAAATCACAAAACACAAAATTAGTATAGTGTGTTTCATCTAGTCAAATTAATTCCCAGTAAAGAAGACAAAAAAGATTTAGTTTGAAACTTGAAATTGGACTCTGACCTTAACATCAGTGGCCAAAGCTTAGATTCTAGGTAAATCAAAGACCTTTGGACTTTAAAGATTGAATATTGTAGCTAATTACACAAGTGTTGTAAAATTCAAAGGATGACAAGAACTTTAGTTTCTCTTTGGTTTGTTAATAGATTGAACAAGATCTGCTTACAGACGTACATGTCAACAGAACAGCACAGACAACTTTTACAATTAAAGCTGTTTTCCAAAGGTAACAAAAAGTGTCCAACTGATGGTAGTCCAGATGTTGATACTGGTGTTAATCTGAATGCTAACATGAGATTCATAAGCTAAATAACTAATATAATGATCGTTTTGAACTCTTTTAAGAATCTTCAAATAACAATGGCTGAATACAGCATACTTTTAGTGAATGAAGTGTGTATAAATCAAATTTGTGTTGAGCAATGTGCCAAAGGTCTTAATTAGGCCACAATAGAGATTGAAATGATGACTTTAACTCTATAACTTTTTTTTGTTAAATGCTTTTAATCCAATATCTGCACAAATATCTTAAAAACAAAAAATGAAAGCTACCCAAGCTGTATGTGTCATTGTCACAAATTACGAACATCACTGCAAACTATCAAAAAGTAGAAATAGTAAGAGGCTCTAGGGCCTTGACAGTCACCCAAGTCCCATATCCCTCAGATTGACCTGTCAGAAAGTCTCATGTTTGTATTTAAAGTTTCATTTTGAAGTCTTAACCCCAATCTGAGACCCTGCTATTATTGTTTGATGTTTGAAAAATATCCATTCATTAAAAGGGATGAGTGATCAAGACGGAGGAATCTCAGATTATGTAAACTTAAGCTCCTGGGGACAAAATATTTAGTAATAAGAGACCTACCTGTAATGGTCAATCTTTTATTATATTCACACCAAAACATTTGTCTTGTAGTTTTTAAGAAGAAGTTAAAAATGTAAAATTGTGAAGAAACGTCGCACAACACACGATGACGGACGATTAATAGTGCTTCACCTGAGTGACTCAAGTGACCCAAAAAGGATTTCTATTAGAACAAACAAAATTTAGACCAAAGTGACCTTCATTGTTTTAATGAAATTGTCATGTGAATACATTCCATGACAGAGTGTTTGAAGTATAGGACCAACACATTTCATTGATGGGAACACAAACTACAAGTACCGTATATAATCGCCTATAAGTATTTGTTCCTTTATCTCTGTGTGGTTTGTTGAGATTGATGCTGTAAAATTGCTCTTTTGGCATTTTCAGATAGACAAATATTATCTGCAAATATAAAAAAAAAATCTCCGAAGAATGAAAAGAGTCTAAAATCTTATGTTACTAGAATATCATTAATACATATTCAAATATTTCACTAGTGCACCACCATATGCTAAACTGAAAAATTAAATTCTTTTGTTTGTTCAAAGGTAAATGGTTGTGATGTGTGATTTTAAAAGTAACAGTGTCAAACAACAGAATTAACAGAAGAGTTAAACAGGGCACTGAAACAGGCAGACTTATTTGAGTTACATGTAAAATGTAGTGAAAAACTAAAGCGGGATTGAAAATGGCCGCTCAGGTGAAGTGGCCCCTGGTTAAAGGTGGCCATAACAACAGGAGTGACTGTAGATAGAATTAGATTACCCAAGTGACTAAGGTGACCTAAAATTTGTAAAATGTCTTATCGTATCTCTAAATTAGGATTTGTTCTTCAATTATTGTCTGCATATTTAAAAAGTATCCTCAGATGCACATCCTTGCAAGTTTGACGAAGTTTTGACCACAAATATCTTAAATATAAAATTAGCCCCATAAACTTAAATATGCACCAAAAAGACTTTAACCTCATACTGTAAGTCAATTAGTATAAGAACTATCCCCAAACATTGAACAAGCCATGTACTGTAGAATCATTAGATTTCGTGGTGGCTCAATTTTCGTGGAATTCGTGGTTGCCTCTCATCCACAAATTAATATCCTCCACGAATTATTGAATATGGGCTATAAAGTCATATATCCTTTTGTACGTATAAGATAATACACGAAATTACGTCCCGACTAACCTGTAAAACTTGAGCAATCCACGAAAATTGGCCCCCACGAAATTTAATGATTCCACAGTATGCCATTTTAAGGTATAGCATAAGCTTTTTCATACTTTATGCAGTGGGCGTTAAATCTATTATTAAGAAAACAATGAGGTCTTCCATTGCCAAAGATGGATAACTTTAATCACATGCAGGCATTACTTGCTATCAATATTTAATTTCATGACAGTCAACAAATGATGGTACCACAGGAACCAATCCCGTTTTAACATTAATTTCAATGTAACTATAAATAAAGACCTTTCTTTATTTATGGTAACATTGAAATTAATGTTAAAACGGGCTTGGCCCCTATGGATGGTACAGTAAATGACCTTGCATGTAACTGACACTTACTTTGGTTTCCATACATATTATTCCCAGGGAATGTGGCCACAGTACTGAGAACATGGATTCTGCAAAGAGCATACCTCCAACCCGCTCAAGAACACCAGAGTCGAGTTGTTGTTTTAAACATTCAAATGAATGACTTTTAACTTCTTTGGCTTTCACCTATAAATGGAAAAATACAAGGTAGAATTAATTTCATAAAATGTAAACTGTACATTAACTAAAAAAAATTTATTTGGACAATAATGTGGAATTTCAATTTTTATATGTCAGAAAATACCTTTTTTTTTTATTAAAGAGGACTTTGTGGTCGTGGCCATTTTTAGACAGTATTGCACTCCTTTACAAGAAGAGTTCTATATATAAATACACTTACGGTCAACGCAGTTTGTGTATTTACCGCGAATCCTTGTGGTGTGAAATTGATCGCGGTTTAACACTGGTAACTGAGGTAAAACCGCTTCTCACCTTCTCCACACCGTCGCGGTTTCTCCTAGCACCGGAAATATGATTGAGGGAATTAGTGTTTATTTATTTATTTTAAGGAAATAACAAATATTAATTCATATTTATTTATTTTATAAATGTAGTTGATTGTTACAATTTCTAGATTTAAAAAAGTGGGAAAATGAAAGGAACGTGTAATTTTTAAATGACCAACTGAGGAAACATAACGTATAGTGTTTGGTGGCCTCTGTCAAGATAGGTTACCTGCAGCAATTACTGTGACTTGGGGTCTGCTAAATAGAAGTATACAGTGTGTTCTTACAAACAGCAGACTTTTCTTGATAGAATAATTCAATTTCAAACAAATGATTTTTTTAATTCAAATTAAAAGCTAATTTCTGCTGCGTATTTATTACACATAATTTAGGAAAAACATCTGTAAAATAACCTCTTAATGATATACTTAAGAGGTGCTACATGTATAACCAGGGTTAATTAGGAATGGAGATAGCAATTGAGAACACGACTACAGTACAGTTTATATCCATACATGAATTTTTTGCATTTTTTAAATGGCAAAATGTAATTGTTTAAATGAATGTAAATCATGAATCATTTTAGGAATCATATAAACATGTGATTTCTGTGCTGCAGCACAAGTAAAAAAACTTCTTTACACGATATGTGAATCATTATTCATTCCTCTAGCCCTGTTAAAAAAAATTTTAAAAATATTTTTTGAGAGAGAAAGAGAAAGAGGGGAGTAATAATGAATTAAATAAGATTCAGATTGAGGGTAAAAAACATACAAGTTGATGCCTACGTACTTTAGCGTTCTGATAATAGTACATAGACTAATTCTGGGACATATTTTAAACACATCATAAGAAAAAAAAATACTTTTAACTATTCATATTTTCAAGTAAACATATATATATGCATAAATTGCATAATACATTGTTATGTTTGGTTTTCTTGTACAATTCCAAGAAAGTAATGAATTTTTCAATCTTCTTATGGTGTTTATATTTAAGTTTTAACGAAATAAAAACAGAAATAAATAGCGGTGTTTTCTCTCTTCTCAATTAAATCCTTAAGACCAAGCACACACCTGTTACGGTGTCTTACACCGTCGCGGTAAACTTGTAACGCGGCGATTACCATGATGAGTCCGATGACAATACCGCAACGGTGTATCACGGAAAGGATTAAAACGCCACCACAGTGTCACGGGAAAAAATGGGATCCGCGTTGGCCGTAGTATATAGGAAAATCTTTAAATTTGCAAGGTAAAATATATGGATTTTTTCCTTAAGTTACAGAAATAGTAATATACTTATCAAGAGGCCCATGGGCCACATCGCTCACCTGAATAGTTCTTTGTAACATTCTATTTCGTAGCATATGCTATTTTTATTTTAAACTTTGAACCCTTTCTGGGGCCCCAGTATTGGTCCAAGGTCTATGGTTGGCTTTAACAATTTAGAATTTACACTATATTTGAATATCCTTGCACAGTAGTCTCACAAACGGTAGCATTATAGTTCTCGAGAAAAACTTTCTAAAAATATTTTCCATATATATTTCTATGTTAAATTTTGAACCCCTTTTGGGCCCCCAGTATTAGTCCAGTGGTCACAGCTTTATTTATTCAGAATCTACATTATTTAAGGATGCTTGCATAGTAATCTCACAAGTTGAAGCGTTGTAGCTCTCTAGAAAAAGATTTTTAAACATGTTCCCTCTATATTTCTATGTTAAACTCATCGTAAGTTTGTTTCTAAGTTGTAATAGTTACACAGAGCTGCAAAAAAGAAAACTCAATATTTGAAATGCTTTTGGGGGTAAATCAACAAACCATATTTCTGCAATCTTCTACAGTTACGTAATATTTTTTACATCGGTTATGTAAATCATATTTGACAAGATAATTTTTACTTACAGACTGGTGTGATCCAAATCTTTGTCCACTCGTCCTGCCCTTTCTATGTTAGTTTTTACATCTGCCATGAAAGACTGTTCCACCATGATCTTAATTTGTTTATGACCAGAAAACCGCTTGCAGATGGTATCAAAGTCCTCGCAGATGGCATCAACGTCGAAAATAAACAGCAAATTCTCTGTGGTAAGACGGCAAAACTTTTCAACAGGTTTTTTTTTCAAAATTTGGAAACTCCATCGTAATGTCAGTTTTAACATTCTGCATAAATTCTTTGAGAGGCTCAGGTTTATCATTGTAAAATATGTTGGTGTCTTTCAAATTTAAGTACTGCCATTTACTGGCCGGCAAAAGTCCTTCTCCACTATCTGATGAACTTCCTACTGAATAACTTTTGTCTGTTTCTTCTTCTTTTTCATGTTTTCTTTTCTTACTGCCAATCATTTCCACATAAGATGCCATAACTCTAAGTCAAAAAATAAACTTATGATTATGAGATCAGCTCAACTCGACAAGGCATCGCTTATGTATACTTTGAATAACAGGTATATGAACATGTATACGTGCATTTGAAATGTCTGCAGCTTAATAAGCCTTTAGAAATATCAAATTATATTCTGATTATATGATGATGGGCCAAACTATTCATCTGAGCAACAATGGTCGACTGCAATGACTCTGACACTAACAGCTTTTAATAAGTCAAAATTGATACAAAAATATTTGTGCAAATTTAGCAGAGTAAGTTTTTAGTTCATTTTCAGCACATATTTTAAAACACTGAGTTCATTTAAAAGCCAGGAAGAGATATTTTTAAGCTGATCTTCAGTTAACTGAACTTTATTTTACAACGATTGCAAACAAGTTCTACAACTTATATCAACCTCTCTAGTTGGCAAGGAGTGCCCTGAGAGAATCCACGTCTGAACAGGTGATGATCATGGCCTTTAATTAACATACAACCACTGCTAATAACGAGGAATGGGGGATGGATCTCAGGTCACAGCAGTGTGAAGCAAGTGTATTGTTTTCTATGTTACTTGGATAATTATGTTTAGTGTATGTAAACACCTTGGCCTACAGTGTTAGAAGTAAATACAGGAAATTACATGAAATCACTAGGTCATATATGTAGTAGAATATTTTGGATAACTTTGAATTAGTCTTTAAGATTAAGACAAATAAAAAGAATTGTGGATATTGATTGCATCAACCATTTATTTCAGTTTTCTTTTGCATTGCAACTTACAAGAAATACTTGAATATATAATGCATGACTCAAATCTCTAAAACTGCAATGACAGTTTCTACGAAAGGGGTATTCAATTATCAAGGTATCTGTAGGTTCATATCTGGCACAGGGAGCTTCTAAAACCAGTGCATGGAAAAAGAACGAGCTTAATCTACGGGTACATGTATCTCAAGAAAAATGAGTGTTGCAGATAAGAACAAGAAGCTATTACATGCCTCAATTACTTCGTAGCTTGTCGAGAAACATAAACAAGCAGAAGAAAATTTATGTATGACATCATGGCTTATCCCTCGGCTGATAAGTTTTTTTATTTTTATGGCTTAGATAAGGGAATTATATTCAAAATGTTTCAAGTTTAACAGTTATCATATCAATCCAATATGGGGGGGGGTAAAAATATAAAAATATATATTTTTGGATAGAAATTTAGCAGATCATTTTGTGATAAATAAAATAATAATGACTTTCGCACTCCTACAATGAGGAACATGGTATATTATTATCATACAAAAAA
Source organism: Magallana angulata (assembly GCF_025612915.1). Taxonomy (NCBI): domain Eukaryota; kingdom Metazoa; phylum Mollusca; class Bivalvia; order Ostreida; family Ostreidae; genus Magallana; species Magallana angulata. Next base: position 10,716,543 of record NC_069115.1, read on the forward strand.
TGAAGACACCAAGAAGACAAAATTTATGTTGAGAGGTTTTAGATTAGGACATGCCTTTGATGTGTAGCCATGTTACTTGACAATGGTGCGATACATGTGTTGTGTAGCTCCTATACCTCGATCGCATCACATGTTAAACTGTATACACATATTGCCGTGGAATTGCAGACGTTTAGGCCCCAACATATTTAGGCCCCAAGACGGTTAGGCCCCAGGTAAGATGTTTAGGCCCCAACATGTTTAGGCCCCAACATGTTTAGGCACCAGGGCCCGGTTTTTCGAAAGGTGGTTAACTCTAACACCGTGTTAACTCTGTGTTAAACTCGGTGTTAAAGTTAACGAAATGGTTAAGTGTTTTTCGAAAGTGTGTTAGGGTTTAACCATGTGTTAACTCTGTGTTAACTTTAATCCACCCCCAGTACCTTGGTTAAAGATTTAACACAATGGTTAACTACTAACGCAGTGATTTCAAAATGGCCGTTCGCTTGGCACTTCAGCCACCTCAAGACAAAAAAAGAAGCTTTCGAGCAGCTGTTGACCCTCTTCAAGGCTGGTCAGATGAAGAATTGCGGAAACGATATAGATTTGGTAGGCAGGGGCTAAATTTTTTAACAGAATTGTTGGAAAATGATCTTCAGAGGCCAACAAGAAGAAGCCATGCCATATCAGTCCCACATCAAATACTAATAGCGTTAAGGTTTTATAGCAGTGGGAGTTTTCTACAAGTTATTGGGGACACTTTAGGTATGTACACTTAATTGGTAAAAAAATTCAATTAATATTAAATTCTTTGTCTTAATTACTGTGAGTTATAGTACTCTTCTGCTTATCGTGCAATAGCTTGACCGAAAGCTATGGGGATATTTTAATCTAAAGTATATTCAACATAGTCTAACTTAAATTCTAAGTTCTAACTCCCCCACCTTTGAAAATCTTAGGATTTGAGAAGAGCACCGTATCCAAAACTGTCAAGGATGTGACGGATGCTATCGTTGCAAGGGCCGGGCAGTTCATCAAGTGGCCAGTAACATCAGGCGCAAGGGCTGCCATCAAGAATGGTTTTTATCTGCAGGCCCGATTTCCAAATGTAATCGGCTGCATCGATGGAACACATGTCCGAATTGTAGCACCATCAACAGATGAAAATGCATATGATTATACACATATGTTAATAGGAAAGGCTTCCACAGCATCAATGTGCAAGCAGTCTGCGATCACGATGGTAAATAAATGGGCCTTGACCTTGTATGCAATACCCCTTACATCACTTTAAAACGTTTCACTTTTTCTATAAAAAAAACGGGCAATGTACTGAAACCGTGGAACACCAATATTTATAATGTAAAAATAAGCTACAGCAGGTGAAAATTCATTATAAGTCACAGTGCCCATAGTACTCTTTATAAAATAAGATTTGGATTATATCTATAAACACTTTTTTATGCATTCTTATATTAATTAATTCACTGTCATTGCAATAAATTATATAATCAAATATGTACAGACATGAAAGCCAGTAGACAGCAGCTTTTATATATATATATATATATATATATATATATATATATATATATATATATATATATATATATATATATATATATATATATATATATATACGACGATGGATATTAAAGCGGTTGTTTATTTTTTTTTATTTGTGATAATGTGAATCATGTTTCATTCTGAATCAGATCAGTTTGTGTAATTTTCATTGGATAAAGGTAGACAAGTGATTAAATGGGTTGATTTATATCAGAGATAGGGGTTATTTACAATCAAACTTTTGTTTTTCATCATTTTTTTTCATGTGTCATGTATAAGTTATTTAATATCACACCTGTCTCACTGGAAATGGAGGTCTCCATTCCTCCAGGAATTCCCATAAAAGAGCTGCAGTCTTTGTACATATCAACAATCTCTGTAACCGTCTGTGATAAGGGTGTAGGAGGTGGCCCCCCTCCGGTCCTTTTTGCCTCCCTCCGATGCTCTGCGAATTTCTGCTTGGCATCCCTACACGTGTTTCGCCATTTGTCCCTCACTTCATTAATTGTTCTTTTTGTATTGCCAACAGCATTGACCTTTTCAGTTATATTCAACCAAATAGCTTGTTTTTAGGTCTTTCCACCTTTCAGGTGAAAGACCTCTTGTTTTCTTTATGTTTTTTTTTTCTTCTTCATCTTCTTTTTTTCTATTTAGCTCGGGGTGACTTTTTTATTATAAGAGTTATCCAAACAATTTAAACTTTATGTAATTGCTCATTACAAGTTATGGTACCAATTGACCCTGTGTCAAAGAACTCCCAGAACTTACAGAGTTATATCGCCTATTGAGAAGAAAATGCTTGTTATCGCTACTCCTCTGAAACCATAAGAGATACGGATTTGGAACTTTTACCAATGTCTTCATTACACTTAGATGGTTCTTCAATCTATTCATACCAAAAGGATTTGAGGCCCCCTTGTAGTAGTTATTGCCCCTGAAAGTATTTAAATTTCCATAAAATCACTTCCAACTTTTTTATTATTTATCATAGAGACTTCGGACCACTTGGGATGGAAGAGTCTACCTTGGCCGAACAAAATGACATAAAGGTCAAAGGTCAAGGTAAATTGAGAAGCTGTTAATTAACGAGTTTTTATATCTCTTTTGTTTATGGTGGTAGAGAAAAACATTTTTATGGATGTAGTAGGACATCTTAAGACATTTTAAAATATAGCCCCTTGGCTCATACTTTTGAATAATTACAGAGTTATAGCCCCTATTGTACGAAATGCTTGTTATCGCTACTCCTCTGAAACCATAATAGATAGAGACTTGGAACTTTTACCAATGTATTCAGTACACTTGGAGGGTTCTTCAATCTATTCATACCGAAAGGATCTGAGGCCCTCTTCTAGTAGTTATTCCCCCTGAAAATTTTTAAATTTCTATAAAATCCATTCCAACTTTTTTTTATTATTAGTCGTACAGACTTCGGACTACTTGGAATAAAAGCATCTACCTTGGCCGAACAAAATGACATAAAGGTCAAAGGTCAACGTCATTTGGAAGTCCGTTAATTAATGAATTTTCATATCATTTGAATTACAGAATTATAGCAAGGGTTTCAATAACTTGCTGGATTGCGCAATAAGGTATTCAATTGGGTCAGCCAGGTATCACATCAAGTCCTGTGGTTACTCAAGTGGAACTTGCCATTCATTTTGTTCAAAGACAGCTAGCCTCTAGGGCACTCTTTTATTGTTAGTTAAATCTATTTCTATAGTATTGGCTTGATAATAATAAAAAATCTCTTAAAAAACCATTTATCAATTAATAGCTTCGTGGTTTTCCCATTTTATAATACAACATGTATCATAGGTATAATAATTTTTTGTATACCTTATTGAGCAATCTAGCAATTCATTAAAAATATTAGGTGGAAAGACCTCTAATTGTTCGAGAACAATTAGCCTACTAGTTTTTATTTGTTATAACATTAGAGAACTTACTCTCCAAAACAGGGTTAGCTTTCACCTCATTATGAATGATGTTCATCTCCATAATACTTAAATTTTGACTCCTTGCCCTCTTGGGCTTGGAGCAGACATCTAAAGCCTCCATGTTTACATAGGAAGTACAAATGCATTATGGGTAACCAAGTGGTTAGCAAGTGGTTAACTCAGTTAACACAGTGTTAGCTAACCATTGCGTTAAATTGCTTTTGATCAACAGAATTTAACCACTGCGTTAGCTAATCACTTGATTAGGATTTAACAAGTCGTTATCCTAAACACTGTGTTAAATTTAACAACCTTTCGAAAAACCGGGCCCTGTTGTTTATAATAATAACTGATAGTTGAAAGAACATGGCTTTTAAGCACTTTTGAGCCAATAAATGCAATTAATTAACTTTAATTTGTAGTAAACTAACAATCGTTACGCAAACATGGCGTTGTTTACTTTATATACAAATTCTTGAAAAACTTAAATCACGAAAAACATTATGCTATAAACTTGCAAGCACACGCTATCAATGATAGTATCATCTAGCATGGTTATTTGTCCGTGCTTTAAATCAGTTAATACCGTGATCAAATCATACTATCATCACAAAGAAACGAACAAATGTTATATAAGGTGAAGTATTTCATTATTGATATTTCAAGAAAAAAAAAAAACAAATTATTGCAATTTTTCTATTATTATAATTATACAACACCTGTATGTCATAAAATTGTTCAGTAAGCTTATTTATGGCAACTGATTTATACATAATATTTTTAAGAACCCTAGCTTATATGTCCCAATAGAATTCACCTTCTTATTACCCAAATATTTGTGAAATATTATTTCTGTGATCATATTTGTACAATTAAAGGATATCTCCCAAAATTATGTAATTTTTCTGCCAATGAAGCTTAACTTGTATTTGGGTATGTAGATGTATATTTTAATAAATAGATTATTAACATTATTCTCAGGTATTTCTTTGGCAGGCAAAAGAAAACCACATTGAGTTCATTTATATTCTTTTATCATCATCAATGAAAAACAAATTCATTGAATAAACAAGCAATCATTTTAAGCATATCATGTTAAGTATATATATATATATGCAGTAAAAATACACATTAACCATCTAATAAAAAGTCAATACATGTGTACTACTATAAGTTTGCACAGCACTAAGTTGTCTCACAATCACATAAAAAAAATTGATAAACATGCACAGACTTAATTGAGAACAATCACGCCCATTCACTCGGTGGTTGGCCCATACAGAGAAGCACATGCTCGCAGGAGCTGAGTTGTTGTCATCACTCTGTTGTTATATTCTTCCCACGCCTTGAATAACTTGCCATTTAGCTTGTTGTACCTCTTCCTGTTGATCCTCTTCATCTTTCCTTCTGACAGTAGTCTGGCAATCAATAGAATGTTCTTTGCTTCACCGTAAAGTTCCACAAGGAGAAGGTAGAACGGAACTTTACCCGAGCGATTAACTTTGCTATTGATCCGGTTGTGCCACCCTTCAAGGTCGTTGTTTGTGCGGACTGAAAGCATGAACACAGACCAATTCTTGACGGGGAAAGTTGGGTTACGGATCCTCTGACGCCACACATATCCATCAAGGAATCTAGCTGGTCGTTGTTAGCTTTTCTGTCAAGGTGGTGAAATGTTTCCTCGACATGCTCCGGTGGCAGGAAAGGCAAGGCAAGGACCTGTCTAATGAATGAAAAGACATCTCCTCGTTTATTGTACGCTCTCTGAAACAAATATTGAAGATAAATAAGTGAGGATTTTTCATGATGTAAAATTTTTCTGTACATAAACATGCAAATGTCAAAGATTATTTAGTGAGGATTTTTCATTATACTTTATATCTTTCTACATATATCTACATATAAAGATATTGAAGTTTTTTTTTTCTTTCTTTATATACTGCAAACAAAAGTTTTGATAAATTTAATGCAATAAGATTTAATTACCTGCAAACCCAATTCCTGGACCTTTCGATACATGGCTTGTGTCCAATGGAAAACGCATCCTTGGATAGTATAGGCGGGGAAGCGGTCCTGCAGGGCCCTCCACAGAGCAGCTTCGAAATCCACTACAAATGACTGAAGTTTGATCTGGTCTGGAAGCAGGTGGTGAACTGTCCTCAAAACCTAAAATTTACAATGATCAGTTTATAATTTCATTGTTAGAAAAAATTGAAACCTTCCAATTTTTTTTAAGCAATCACTTTTATCAATTACATCAATGATTACCTCATAATAATCAGCCTTTCTCTTGCTGGACATGAAGCAGTACATTAGGGGGACTTGCTTCATATGCGTCCCACTTCTGATAAAAGGAGTTGATGGTGAATAGTTGAACCCAGGGACGGTTCACTACTCTAAATGTGGCATCAATATACCAAGTCTTGGCGTTTCCCAGCAACTCTAACTAGTGATCTGTGTATAACAGAAGATGTCGATGTCCAAAGGCATCCACATCAATGGAGTTAAATTCGGGCATGTTTTCTTGCATGAAGCTGTTGTCAAGCTGAAGTAGAATATAAATGTCTTTGTTAATAAATATTCCACAATAAAAGACAATAACACAATGAAAGATAATATATATATATGTGTGTGTGTTAAATTGAATTCAGCTTACCATGAAATCCAAATCTTGGGGGTCTTGTGGTCTAAGCTGTCTTCTTACTCGATTTGCGTTCCTTGTCAAGTTGGCCGGCTTTGGTAGACTGGCTGGTGGTGCATGCATTTCAGTCGCTGCTAATACTGTCTCTACAACTCTTGGGGCTGACTGCGTAAAGATGTTTTGGCAGCATTCTTTTTCACCTGTATGCATAATAATAACATGGTCAGTTTTTTGTTCAAATACAATTTATATAGTACATTCTTTACATATCATTTAAACATGGTCTTTCTTCTCTTCATATACAATTACATTCAACAAAGTGCATTCCTCACATATCAAATATAACATGGTCAAATTGTTATAATTCTCGTGTATTATTCAGCAGGGTGAATATGGTTCCTCACACCTTCTTGGAAGTTGTCTCCTGTCTGCGTTACAGCGGCTGGACATGGTTGATCGTTTCCCCGCTTAACACATCTCCTATAGGTGTAGTCGTCTCCCCTCTGTTTCTAAAAAACATGAATCGTTCATTAATAACAACTAATGAGTCATTTGAACTTTATCTTAATACACACTGGACCTTTTTTCTGAAACATGAGTCAGTTAGAGAAATACATGTGCCTTCATTGTATACTGGAGGCCCCTCTTGTCTACCAGCTTTCGCTTGCCTTTCTTGCTACCATTTTCTATTATCTCATACTATGGCTCTACATCATCTGCATTGGTTATAACATCAATGGTCTCATCTTGAATGGAGTTTTCATGGATGGCTTCAGGCACAAGATAGGAGTTGTCGGCTAAGAATCTTCTTGAGGACCCTGAGATATTAGAGGAGTTGTCAAAGTTATTTAAAATTTAAATCAGGAATTTTAAAACTTTCTCATATAATATCACTCTTATCTATTTTACAAAATATGTCAATTCACATCTTAATGTAGTGAGATACCTTAAGTCAGAAGAAAATTAATTGATAATGATAGATAAAATTGAAAAATTAAAGTCTTAATGCTGTGAGATACCTTAAGTTACATTCATTACATACCTGTTGGGTTTCATCCTGAGTAGTGAAGAGAGATAGGTTGAATGTGACATTGGGGACATCCACCACTGTCTCAGTTGTATCATCCACAGCAGCTGACTCTGACTAAAGAATTTTAAGGAATTTTTGATAAGCAATACTTGATTATGATAGATATCATAATGGATAAGAAGTATTTAAGTCTAATAGGCAAAAATGGGCAATTTTGAATGAAAAATTACATTTGCAAAAATTTAATTCAGTTAACATGAACAAAAGCTCCAAGCGGATTCGAATTCATGATCTGCAGTTCAGAAGCCCAATACTTTAATCACTTACCTACGACGAATTATAACCCGATCAAACAAGAGAAGATCAGATATTGTACAGGATATGCGCTGTAATGCATCTGCATATTATACGAGAAACTCACAAAGCTACAATATACCCGTTGGTAGACTGCAAAATAAATCATTTGTTCCAACTGTGGTCAACGAATGGAATTCCTTACCTTTGGATATCAGAGATTCGAGTTCGTTATCCTTATTTCAGCCCCTTTCACAATTGGCGCTCGACCACTTTACACCACTTTGCGATCAAAGTTTTTGAGCTTCGCACGAGCTCTCGCATACGTTGCACGAGCTCTCCCAATCGTTGCATACGTTTACTGGTCGCATCAAGTATCATCTGAATAGTGGACATGCATACTATTCAGACGCGACCGAACGCGATCCAAATTATCGCAGTGCAACGCACGAACAATAGTACGAACGTTTTACAACATTTTGTGTACTCGCAAGAGTAATACACGATTTATAAAGATCGTAAGATAAATTACTGGTGTTTATGCGCATGTTTTGCGACCGTGAGACTGCTTTGCTACTAGTATTTATACCCTGTATAAGTATCTCTGTTTCAGAACACAATTTACAATATACATTTATTGCATGATGGTGGGGGAAATACATATATGAAGATTTATTCCCTCAAGAAAGATCATTTTTCCCGAGGGCTTCCTCCAAGAGAAATTTGTTTTTCTCTGGGGAATAAATCTTAATATTCCCTGAACATTAATGTAATAAACGTTTTATTAGATTTCAACTGAATAGACTTAAATTTCATCAATTGTTAGAAAAAACATACATGTCATCACACTTTTTGAGATGCCAGATAAACATAAACAAAAGCATATTTTTGCGTCAGAAAACTATATATATATATATATATATATATATATTTTTTAAAGTAATATTTTTGTTGGCAGAAATTTGTTTATCTTGTTTAACTTTATTGTCAACTTTATCAGAAAACTAAAACTACAAAAATATTTTAATTATTCGTTGGGATAAGAAAAACTATAGCATTTAGAAATACAACTGAGAGAGAAAAGGTTAGAAAAAGAGTTATTCCCCCTTAGCATTCATGAAATGTATAAAAGAAATTGGAAATTTAGGATAAAATTAAGCTGCAAAAATATCTTGAACTTAACAGTATTCTAATTACATCTATTGTTATTATATTCACATTGAATAAATAAAACTATCTTGCACAAATTTCAAAGAAGTTTTACAAAAACAAAAAAAGGATGACATCACAGAACACTGGATCTACTTAAACGTCGTGATTGTTTGATTTGTAACTATCTCACTTTTCCTTCATATATCATATAAAGTTAAGTTGGTTCTGTGATATAAAGATATAATTTTTGATTTAATCATATTTGTCTACATCGTATGCTCATATCGGCTTTTTCATTCCTATATGACATCGCCCTGTCACGTGACGTTCTAGACCAATCAGATATAACAGAGTAATCATGTTGAGGTCAGAGGCGTAGCGCCCTTTACGCAAAAACGCAAATGAATACACAAAATGTTGCACAGCATAGGTCTTATGATTTGAGTTTCCTATTGTTTGCACGTAAACAAATCGTATTGAGACTCCACTGAATTATAATCTGCATATTTAGTATTCAGTTCTCATCGTAAACCATGCAATTACTACGATTCCGGAAAATACCGTCATTCCATACTTTACATTAATTCATACTTTTTATGCATCTGGATTTAATTTGCGTTTACTACGTAAGAAATCTGCATTGATCTTAATCAACAATTGACCACTACAACATTAAGTAAATATGTTTTACTGAAGGAGAACCCTGAAAATCTATGTAAATAGAGGTAAGTGAAAATAATAGGTTCACGAAAATGACCATATTTTTCTTAAACCTCAATAGAATTGGGAATATTTGGAATGCTTTTCACAAGAAGAAACCGATGTCAATCAGGTCATTGATGAGTTTGCCTCTTTAAAACACCGAAAATGGAAGTTCGTTTGAATCATAAATTAATATGGACGAGCTATACCTTTGACTTTCATGATCTTGGCTTAAAGAATGATCTACAATAAACTTATTAAAATGAGATGAACAACTTTTAACTCTCTTCAAGTTTAAATATTCATACTAAAATCTGAAAACACATCAAGTGTTGAGTGTTTGTCCGTAATTGTATTCTGTCAGTCTATACTTACATGTAATTTAAAGTCGGCGGTCGAGTGATTAAAATTTTGACAAAGTCACAATGCATTGTGATAAACTTGATCAAAAATTTGTCATTTAGGTAAGTATGTTACGGTTTGAATAATAGACCTGTTTCAAAACGCCTATTATATTTAGTCATATGCAGTTGGTTTCCGCTGGGGTATCAGTGTTTCATATATAATTACACATTCTTTTAAAATTCAACATTTCCCTTACACATACAGTATGTAAAATTGTAACATTTTGAGACAATATCTCATCATCAAAAGCCTGTAAATCTAAAAGCTAAAACCTAAAATCCAAGAGCATCGGGGGTCTTGAAATTTTAAAGAAAATATTCGAAGAGTAGAAGGTAAATAATGTTTGTCTAGGAATTCAGCAACTTTTGTTCATATTTATTGGAATCATAATACTTTAAAAATGTCATATTTTTAAGGCTGTTTTGTCATTCAAATAACACAAGAAATCATATTGACGCAAGCGTCAAATGGGCCGCAAAAAATATAATTGTTGTATGAATCATTGATTGTTTACATAAAAACACACCACAAAGAAGAAAATAAGAGTTGGTTGTACTAATTTTTATGGTAAATTTTAATATACTTTCAGCAACTTGTTTTGAAGTTAGTTTAAGAAATATTTTATTCAAAAATATACATATAAGTATATAAATGAATCTGGATTGAACAGCAGGCAACACTAGCCTATATTAGTTATCTCCATATGAGAATGAAGTTTAACATTTTACTTTTATCATAAAGAATCGATTTCGTTACTGTAAGCATTTCTAACGGAAATTGTATGATCAATGCCATAGTATGAAGTAATGGAGAACTAACTGCATGATTTGTACATTACTCTAATACAAAGTTCAACTCATCATTTTTCTCTTTGAGATTATGAATTTCAAACGGTTAACCATTTTGGGTTTTTTGTTGTTGCATAGTATTGAATGAAAACTTAATGCATTAATTTAATGTATGATTTCAAAGGACCTCATAATAAAATAAAAATGGATAAGTTCAAATTTTCCAGTCAATTCAAATTTTCATTTCTGTCATATTCTTGCGTAAATAATTGATATAAAAATAAATGTCATTTCATGATATTTTCTACCACATTTTACATGGAAATATAATAAATACACACGCAAAGTCATTTTATTTGACACGGCACATAGAAATTCAAATATATCATTTATATAAAATTTAATGACATTCAGGTCTTTAGTATTTCAGGTCTTCAGTATGTCCCGCATACCGATCCTGATGCATTGTTTTGAAAAGAATGAAAAACTCCGAAATTTTCCGAATAGATTATAGTCTCGATAAAAACGCGCCAAATACGACAATCTACTAAGTATGACCTACTTTTCATTTATGAGTAAAACAAAAATATGTGATATTTTCTAAAAGGCATAAAACATATTTCTACCTGCAAATTTACTTTAAATTCATAAAAATAAGCATAGTATTAATTCTATTAAAACAGAACTGTCCCGCAGAAACGCAGTAACAATATTTAAATGTGTATCAAATAACGGACCGCCTTCCGGCGGCCCGTAATAAAATCCAGGAGCTGGACCCGCTGGGGGGTTCAAAGCGGCCCCCAGACATCCTACCTTTTTTTGAATACAGTAAATTAAAAGGTAGCTACGCCACTGGAGGTATAATAATAAATGCTGCTGCATATCTGTATCTTCTTGGGCCACATCTTTTCTCGCTTTCAACTATATGTCTAGTGAATATGGGCGGTGTATTAACCCCCTTTGCTCGCACGATCATTCATACCACGGAACGCACGTCCAATCACATTGGCACACGTTCAATCGTCCGATCACCTTGTCTCTCGCCCGTTCTTATCGTATATTGTCTTTCAACAGTTGCTTTCATTGTAGCTGCAGGACTGTAGCTCCCGGTCTGAAAAATTCGGATGGACGACCAGGTCGTCCATCCGAATTTTTTCAGACCGGGAGCTACAGTCCTGCAGCTACTTTCATTGTACAAGAGTCGCATACAGACGCAAGATATATCGCAAGATTCAATGCGTTTACATCGCACAACGCTCGCTTAGATCGTGCGAAATTCGTACGAATACTTTTTTTGTATGCGATTATTTCGGCAACAATTAACGATTCATGTCTATTTTTTTCGGTCGCACGAATATTTGGTCGCTTCTGCTCGTGCGCCAATTGTGAAAGGGGCTTTAAAAACAAAATTTCCAAATCTCTAGCAGTAGCTCCTCCCCATTCCAGTTATGGGAAAAGACGTTCTAGTATTTTACACACAAGACTCCGTCAAAATTGGGCGATAAACATAGATTTATATAGATGCAATATTATATCAAGCCCTCTTTGTTCATGTGGGAAGATTGAAGACGCAAATCACTTTTTTATTCTCTTGTCCGAAGTATGCTACTGTTAGGGAAGAATTTTTTAATGAATTTCTTGGATTTGGCAAAATTCGTATTCATGACTCTCGTTTCTTATTATAGATATCATTAACTTTCTTGAAATAGCTACATTTATCAAATATCTAGTACTGGTGTAATTTATAATTGTATAAGTATAAACTGAGACGTGTTTGCAATAATATTGTATTTGTTGTTCAACATGGAGGGAGAGGGCGAATTAAGTTTTTATAAATTGTGCACAATCCCATTGTAATATATAATGCAATAAAATGGGTTCAAATCAAATCAACAATATAAACAGTTAAACAAAACATTTAAATCGCCATCTTGTGACGTATTGTCTTAAAAAAGTATAAGTGTAGGTGTAGTGAGGTATCTTAAAAGGAGATTTAAAATGGGAAAACTTGACATCTTTTATCGTTCGTTTTGTTTTGTTTCTTAACTCATATAACAAAAAACATGTCTTTATTTTCAGGAAACATTGATTAATTCAGCCCCCATGGGACGAACATATATTGCCCTCCGATTCGCGTCGGGCAATATTTCGTCCCTTAATCAATATGTTGCCCTCAACCTCAGTCAATATATTATTGATTGTTATATCCTTATAAATATTATTCTATATAATTCTTGCTGATAAAAAGTCAAATAAAACAAATATTATTTCTGACAATTTCGATGTTATATAAACGTCTGCAGGTCCAATCATCGAAATTGGTTGACCGCTATACGTCACAGCTAATTATTTTTCGTCCGAACTCGGCAGAGCAGAAATAGACGACATTCATATATAATGCGGGGTTATCTTCGAAAATGGTTTCCTAAACGTAATGATCTTTCAGCAAGCGTTGTATGTCTTTATGCCAAGTCCCTTATACATGTATTAATTAGTCATTAGCGTTAATTAGAAATAGGCTTCAATAAGTTTAGGAGTCCCAGGAGTTGCTGCAATTATTTGTTTGCATTTTGAAACCTTTAGAGGATGAACTGTTTATGTATTTTAAACTATGTATTCTTTTTTATGCTGACGACACTTTAATTCTTGCTGAAACACCTAGAATGATTTACAAAATGCTCAGAACGAGTTTCATTAATACTGTGAGCAATGGTAGTTAACGGTTAATATAAATAAGACAAAAATATTGGTATTTTCTAAAGGTCAAATGATAAAAAGGGAATTTTACTTTAGAAATGAAATAATTGAAAATGTGAAAGAGTTTAAATACCTTGGAATTGTTTTTTCACGTTCTGGGTCTTTCAGAAAACCAAAATCACATCAATGTGAACAGGCACAGAAGGTTATGTATGGGGTCATTAGGAAAATAAGGCAATTTAATTTACCTATCGATTGTCAGTTAGACCTTTTCGATAAAGTAGTAATGCCGGTATTATTATACGGATGTGAAGTATGGGGCTTTGAAAACATAGAAATTATAGAACGTATTCATTTGAAATTAAAAAGCTGTACCCCATCATACATGGTTTATGGAGAAACCGGAAGGTTTCCGTTATCTGTTAATATATATACTAGAATGGTTTCATACTGGGCAAAATTGTTCACTGGGCCAGAAAATAAAATTGTTCATATACTTTACAAATACTTAATGAGTCAATGTAATAATGACTTTTCTAAAAACCCATGGATTGATTGTATACATTCTATTTTTGATAAGGGTGGTTTTTCAAACATTTCGAATGAACAATGTACTGTAAATGTTAAATGGATTACAAATGCTGTAAAGCAAAGGCTTAAAGACCAGTTTGTGCAGAAATGGTCGGCTGATATTGCATATTCTTCAAAAGGTCATATATATAAAACTTTCAAATTTTCTTTTGGATATGAAAAATATTTGAGTATTCTACCATAAAAACTTCGAAAAATATTTGTTAAATTCCGTACGTCGAATCACCGACTTCCTGTAGAAACTGGTAGATGGTTAGGCATTCCTCTCAATGAAAGATGTTGCACATTATGTAATAACAATCAAATAGCTGATGAAATGCACTTAATATTGGAATGTAATGCTCTTTCATGTATTAGACAAAAATACTTGGAACCTAGATTTTGTGAAAGACCAAACACTTTTAAATTTTGTGAATTATTGTCTACTTTTAAACTTAAAAAACTCAAAAAACTCTGTTTATTTATGAATGAAATTTTTTAATCAGTCTGTCCTCCTTGAACATTTGTACTTTTTTCTCATATTTTTTTCTCTAATTTGTACTTTACATGTACCTCTGACTCTAAACCTACATTTGTTATTAGATTCAATACAGTTTATTTTGGAAAACAATACGTTTCATTTTGATGGAGATTTTTACAAACAAATCAAGGGAACTGCAATGGGGACAAAAATGGCGCCCACCTACAGTATTTTAGTAATGGGATATTTTGAAGAAATTTTGTATCAAAAAGCTGAAAAGGAACTAGACCAAAAAATTAGTGAACACCTTAAACATTCCTGGAAACGATATTTAGACGACTGCTTCATTTTCTGGGAAGAATCTGAGGAAGATCTTCATGAATTTCACAGTCTTCTTAACTCTTTAAATCCAAATATTCAATTCACCATGGAATTCAGTGATTGTTCTATTTCATTTCTGGATATCATGGTTTTAAAAAACCAATCAAAAATTTCAACAGATGTTCATTACAAAACCACGGACACTCATCAGTATCTAAATTTTAAATCCTGTCACCCTACGCACACCAAAAGAAATATCCCGTACAATTTATCAAGAAGAATTTGCACTATTGTTAGTGAAGAAAAAACCAAAGATCGAAGATTGATGGAATTGAAAATGTATCTAATTGCTCAAAATTATCCCGAAAAACTAATAGATTCGGCCATAGAAGAAGCAAAGAAAATACCACAGAATATACTCAGAACAACCAAAAAAAAGGAAAAAGATTCATTTTTAATTCCTTTTGTTACAACCTACAATCCCAAACATTTTAATATATTTCAAGAAGCAAAAAAGAATTTTTTCTATCATTGAGCGGGATCAAGAACTTCAACAACTAATTAAAAAATCTGACCTACTCCATAGCCAAAGACAACCACCAAATCTGAAGAAAATATTAACAAGAGCAAAATTTCATTCAACACCAGAAAAATATGTTGTTTCCAAATGCGGAGATTCCAGGTGCGGCACGTGTCCTTTCCTAAAGACAGGAGATTCTATTTCTTTTAAATGTGGCAAGACTTTTTATGTTAATGAAAATATGTCGTGTAAATCCAAAAATCTGCTTTACTGTATTACATGTAACCACTGTGGCGAAAATTACATCGGCCAAACCGGAACACAACTTACCGCCCGCATGCGCGTCCATCGCCAACAGATCAATGATCCCAGTACCAGAAACACCCCATGCAGTGAACATTTTGACAGATGTGCTAAGGGAGATTATAAAGTATTCCCATTTTATAAACTTAAAACCGATTCAACCGCCATGAGACTTGTGAAAGAGAACTATTTTATTAAATTATTTTCCCCAAAACTCAACAAACATTAAATATCTGTATAATCATCTTTGTTCTAGCCAGTCTTTGTATTTGTAAATTTATTGATGTCGTTATGATCATATTGTGTCTAATTCAGTTTTCCCGAACTTTAACGTGTTATATTGTATTATGACGTCATGGATTTATTCCTTCCCTGAAAAGACTCTCGTTACATCATGACGTCATAGTAAACGTTTCTAAGGAAAACAAGTTCATAACTTATGTACATTCACCTGAAGAAGGATGTAAATCCAGAAAGCGCTAGTGAATAGAAACTTTGGAACTGTTCATTTTCTTTTTCTTTTTTGATTATTTATACTGTGTGATATCACCTTTCACTCATTTTGGATTATATATATATATATATATATGCACCGCATGTACCGTCATGTTGACGGTTTGAGTGAAATAAATTGAATTGAAAGAAATATCATCGTTATTATTGGTACACTTCGAACAATTATATTTAAACAAAAGATTTTCTTTAATTGATTCGGATACTGTGTACCTAACTATATTTGGTATAAGCACTGACAGTTCCTAGGGGTTGTTGTTAATATTTAAATGTTGTGTTTACCGTTTGGATTCTGCGATTGATTCCGTAGATCGAAAACATTAAAAGCTCACCCCACATGGCAAACGAACTTATGAGCAAAGAGTAGTATAAGATGTCTGCGTTTTTCAACCAAAGAGTAATATTTACAGTCCTTGCAAGTATTGCAACGTTATCTCCAACACTCGCTGCCCCGATTGTTCTGAAGGAGACCTTTACCCATACAGGCAACCATTTTTACGGCAACACCAGCCATGTTTTAAGGGAGCTCCCCGCGCCTACGCTGGGTGACGTGACTGGATTTTGTTCCAAACAATGTATGTATGATCTGCAGTGTAACGGATTCGAAGTCTGCACCCTATCAGGGGGAAGTCAGTCCTGCCGCTTGGCCAATGGGGCCTCCAAAGGTTCTCTGGAATTTCAAGCCGATGAAATCTGCCATTACTACGATTTGGTGAGATATTTAATTTTGATATGATATTAAATTAAACATGTTTGTTGGGACGTATTTTCGTGTGTGCCCTTATATATGCGAAAGGTAATATGAATTTATAACCCTAATACGTGGAGGATATTAATTCGTGGATGAGAGGTAATCGCGAATTCCACTTATAAACTTCCACGGCTACAGGCGTAAAAAATTTAGATTAAGAGAAAGAACAGAATTCATATCTCTACGATTTCTCAGAACATTTATATGTAACTTTACTTACTTCTTTAATTTAACAACTTTCTCTCGAGACTTTTGTCCTTTCCGCGACTTTGAAATCTCCTAAAAAAAAATTAACATCTGAATCATGTCTATTTTTAATGAAATACCTGTTCACTGTAACGGCCTTACATGTACAAAAATAACAGAAGTTTACGGAAATCTTCAAAAAATGAATCTTACTGTTCTACACGGCAAACCTTTTATTCGCGTGCGAGCCTGGTCATCGCGAATAATTCTCGCCGTGAACCAGTTTTTGACGTATGTTTGATATACCAACAAGACTGTGAAAGAGTTATTTGTCGCGAAAATGTATTGGCATGAGTCAGTATATACCACGTGAATCACGAAAATAAATCTCCGCTAATAAGAGTACTAGTATATCGTTTACACAATATTACGATGATATTATTATTAGCAATTCTAGCTCAGCCAGATGTTAATTTGTCTTCTCTAAGCCTCGACGTTTAGCGCATATAGAAAGCATATGACTGAACGAGACTATACATAAAAACGTTTAATTTCACGTTAAATATATTAATAAATTCCTATCTATTTGAGTGAATAGATATTTTTGATGTTTCTTGTGCATCTTTAAACAGTTTTTAAAAGCAATTAGAATTGAAGTTAGGCCTATAAGGATTTTTCGCCTTTACGTAATAAGTACATAAACATTTGAATAGATTTAATGCGAACGACCCCTTTGTTAGTTAATATGTCAGTCACAGTATCTTCCATTTGATGCAGTTAATGACATGAAAAGTTTCTTATTTGCGTCTTTTAGACTTCCTTTTTATTGCTGAAGGACAATTAATTTGCGGCCGTTCTTTTGATACTTTGTGTCAGGGTTTTTTTCTTACAATGTTTCTGTATTCAGATCACTAACTGTGATGTGGGGGTGTTTGACAGAGTGACAGGGGCGTGTAACCCTGTCCCCGGACAGTCGGCAGGGACGTACGGAGGTAAATTATATAACATATCCAACCAACTCCCCATACTTACATACATTGTATACACGTAAAACCCATATATAACTATATAACTGTGCTTGATTTTTTTTGTATTCGTTTCGTTCTGTAATTTTGTTTTGGTTGTGAATTCTGGAGGGGGATTTAGTTATGATTTTTAATATAAATTTTTGGGATTTTTTTTAGGGGGGGGGGGGTATTTCATTGTTTCATCAGTTTTTAATTATATATATTCTCGTATGAAATAGGGAACCGTTTTAATTTCTAAGTCAGAAAAGCCTTTTGCGCCTCTCAATAACGAAATATATATTTTTTAAAACAGGATGTTCTGATTGCGCTTGCGTTGCCATGTCAACTACTGTAAGCGGGGTGTATACAATCATGCTAGATGGCGCTCCACTAGATGTTCAGTGCGTCATGAAGGACGGTTTTGGATACACGGTATGTTTAGAACCACTTTAACAAGAGCTTGGACTTTGCGTAGTTGTGTCATATAGCAATGTGACGTAGGTCTGTCCATTTTGATGCTAGCCACTCTGCCTGAGTGGCCAGCATTTCGTGTCATTGAAATCAACAGGATTTGTCTGGCTTTTGAGCCAAGACTACGCAATCGGTGCAAGTTTTGCTTGAAACCAGCGTCATTTTAAACTTGAGAATGGTTTTGACACAAGAAATATAGTTACGTCCTACCGGAAGTCCAAGGTTTTGTTAAAATTGTTCAATGTACCATTAGTGCGAGCTGCACGGAAGTCCAAGGGTTTGTTAAAATTGTTCAATGTACCATTAGTGCGAGCTGCACTCCAAGTTAAGAGCCGATATTTTAATACCAATGATAAACTTTGTTACATGTAAGTATGTATTAGCCTGGTTTCACTTCATTACCTGAAACTTTTAATGTAAATATGACATGTGGTAATACACGATGTTTACCGAGACAGTAGAATCATTCATTAGTTAAACATACACAGGACCATTGTCCCATGGAAACATATTTGTGTGCAATTTTCAAGATACCTTTGGTTTTTTTAAGTATCCAGGTTGGTCACAGAAAACAATGACTAGTACGATATTTATTCAACATTAATAATTAATGCTTTCTTTAAATGCAATGCAAATAATATTGTCCCAAGACGTTTAAATGATTTTTAGACACTTAACTTACTTTTATTATTTCCTAATTATCGTTCCCTTAGAATGACTTCTGATGAAAATCGACTTCGATCAAGAGCTCTTTAAATACTTCTTAATTAGAACGATTCAAATGGAAGAAAAATACCAATAAATATTTAGTTTTACACATAGGTGCGTATGCCCACCTAATGACAAAATGTGAGAATGACATTTAATCATTGCGGGGCCTTCAATATCAGAGTTCCTTTTTCATAAATAAACAGGTTAACGCAGTGTTCAATAGATGAGGGAAATTTCAATTTAAGTGAAACATTAAATAATTTAAAATATCTAACAAGAAATATAGAAAAAGAAATCATTTTTAGCATTTTACCATTAAAGAATGTCAGTATCATATACTATCATAAACGTATGAATTATTTCTCGTTCTGTAGGTGATCATGGATAGAAACGATGGGAGTGTGGACTTCTATAAAACCTACAGCGAGTACGAGAACGGATTTGGTAGTCCATATACTGAAACCTGGATCGGTGAGAGAGAGAGAGAGAGAGAGAGAGAGAGAGAGAGAGAGAGAGAGAGAGAGAGAGAGAGAGAGAGAGAGAGAAAGAAATTAGCAGAGAGCAATTTTACAATTATATACAATGAAGTAAATTGTATGTTATGCCATTTAACGAAAATTGAAAGACAATTTTTATCCATTTTTGTTTTCATTATTATTTCCTATTACAGGAAATAAGTATATCCACTTGCTGACGGCGGCGGGTAACAACGTTCTGAGGTTTGAATTCGAGGATTACCTTTCGAACACTCGCTATGCACAGTACAGCAGTTTTAATGTGGACTCTGCCTCAACTAACTACCTCATGACGGTGTCTGGCTACACCGGCACCGCAGGTGGGTCTTCTACACGTGAAGAATATTGTGCTGGATAAAATGTGTGTGTGTTACCGTCTTTCATTTTCATCCATATTTTTTGTTACGTCAATAAACACAGTTTATAGGCATCCTTGTCAATTTTTATCTTCAAACTAATCAAGAAAGTACAGAGCTTCAAAAGCGCTTTATATCAGTTATTGAGGCAGGATGATTATAACAAACTACCCATTAAAAGTTTAGATATAATTTTGTTTAGCTATAAACAGTCATTAATTAAGTAAAGAAAAATTACATGTATTTTAACTTTTAAATTTTGGTATTTTAAACAGAGCTTTTCTCTCTTATCAATACAGTTTTAAAATAGCCACATTATCAAGCCCTCATAATAGATAACTTTAAGTACTTTAACAATCTTCGGTTGAAGTGTTCATGTTTTTGAAATTAAACAACTGTTGTATTTTTTTTTCCATTAGGAGACAGTATGTCTTATCATAACAACGCCCCATTTTCGGCAAAGGACGTTGATCATGACACCAATGCCGGAAACTGCGCAGTGGACTATTTAACGGCCTGGTGGAACTTGAGCTGTCTGCGCATCAAATTAACTGCGACGTACGCACCTAGCGGATATAACGTCATGGGCTGGCATGGCTGGGAATCGTACAAACCTCTGAAGGTTGCGAGGATGCTTATTCGACATTAGATGGATTATTTTTTTTAACTTCTTCACTGAAAAGTTTGAACTCGAAAATAGTACGATTTTTAGGGTTTCTTATTTGAGTGATTTAGACAAATACAGTATTTATTTGAACTTATATATTTATGTTGACATTTCAAAATTGTATAGTTCAGAAATATTTTTCTAAAAGTCAGAAGGTATAAAGATATTTCATTTGTACGGTTGTCTGTATTGTAAATATAGGTCGATAAATTCGAATTGAATATTGAAATGTACTGGAGTTGCAATTGAACTTCAAATATTTCCTTGCATTTGAATAATATTTTACAAGTAAAGAAGAACAACTCTAAAATTTATCATTTAGGCACAGTTATGGTCATGATTAGCAATTTTAATTCATTTAAAATTCTACAATCACCGATAATATTATCTCATTCGATAATCATATTAAAACGTTGTATCAATAATTGTTAATGTGTTTTGGTTGTTTCCAAACACAATTTCTTTTAGCATTACTTTTGAAATAAAGACCGAAATACTTTGTACCTTAAAATAGAACTTAATATTTTGTACCTTTTGCAGAAATGCTTTAATATTTCCTAATACCTTTTTCTGTACCATTAGACATTAACATATAGTGTGTGTGGTTGAGTTATATCCAAGTTTCCCAATAAAGCATTAGGAAAAAAAAGCTGTCCAAAAACAAAGCCCCCCTCTTTCTCTGCCTTTACAGACATCTCTTTATAATAATTTCATTTCGAGGAGCTTTAAAATCGAAAATTAGATTGAAACCTCCTGATCAATTGTTTACATTTTACTTATTTCCTTTGAAAAATAAAATTGTTTATATTTTTGTAGAACAAAGGAGAGCCAAGTACATTTAAGTCAATTCAATATTTACTTCTTGCAAAGAGGGTCAAAATTTTCTTCGGGTATACAATGTATATACTAGTCAAATAAAAAGTCATCATAGATAGATTCGAGAGGCCATATACTGTATACATTGCCACCGTTTTATTTAAATTTGTGTTTTATATTTGTTTGATTTATTTGGCACGTGCAACCACTTACTTTTTTATGAGGGAATTTTGACCTCAGGGATGGCAAGCATACAAAATCAATATCGATTTTCTTTATTAGCATCTTAAAATGAACGTTCTGTATTGAATTGTGCCTCTTAATTGAGTTAAGCTTTTAAATACTGTTAACAATGTAACCATAACAAAGTTATGATATCGATATAGGTACATTGTTAGCGATTGAATTTTATTTTCAATATGAAAAGTTGTTTGACTTTGGCTCATTAGGGATCGACAGAAATTTCATTGTGACATATGACTATTGAAAGAAACCCAATGTTTATATACTGAAACTCGTGGATTAGTTTTGTTCAATAAACAGAGAACTGTTAAAATGGTGTTGCTCGTTACAAATAGTTCATTTTTTTAACGTGATGATATTTTAATTAGTAGAAAATGAAGAATGCGAAATCCAGTAGGAGCTTCATATATAATACAGTTATCTTTGAAGATGTTCGCTCCGCGCCACTCTACCGTTTTATTTATAAATTCATGAATCCACAATGAAATCCGAACGGCGAAAATAAAAACGTTGTGGGTAGAGAGGTGTCAGTAGGCGTATTATTACAAGACCTTTAGTTTATATCTTTAAAAAAAAAAACATACAGGCATTCATGCGCGGACCCAGAAGTTTTTTTTTTAAAGGGGGGGGGGGGGGCTAGTGATATATGTTTGTCGGAGAAGGGTTCACAGCATATTTTCTAATTTTCCTGTGTAAATTTGTAATTTCCAGGGGGTCCGGACCCCCTCCCCCAAAGCCGCGCGTACATGCAATAATTTCTCTTCACTTCTTTAACTACAACTATTTCCTTAATATGATAAAGGGGAAGGACATATTATATCGGTGTCTCATAAATCCAAGTTATCTTAATGATTTGTTTGTAACATGGATGTATATCATTTAGTCTGGAACATAACAGCCTACATGAATTATAGGAAATTTGCTTAATATACATACAATTTGGTTTGAAATATAAATTAAACCAATACTGGGTTTGATTTTTTTAATTAAATAGGATATCTGTTGTTTGTTGCACAAGCAATGTACAGACAATTGTAACAGTCGATGCAGATATGTGATAAGCTTAAAATTACAGCCGAACGAACGTTTTTAAAAGTGTAATTAATTAAAAAAGTTTATTTGTGAATAAAACGCCACATAAATTTTTGGCAGTCTAGTGACTAATACACGACAATTAAGTGCCCTATAGCGAGACACTAAACGCCACATCAGACAGGATTCCTTGATGTGTTTGTGTGTCTAAATGACGCTTTTGAGACAGATTCAAGCACATTGTCTTAGATCTATATGATAATTTGCTGAAATTACAACAGAACAATTTTTTTTTTAGGATTAATAACTTAAGGTTTATTTCACTGTGACTAAAACGCCACAGTGTAGACAGTTTGGTGACTAAAACGCCACAAAAAGTTTGGTGACTAAAACGCCACCAAAGTTTCTATAGTCTGGTGACTAAAACGCCACAATTAACAGTGCCCTGAAGCCACAGAGACTAAAACGCCACAACCTGGTATTCTATGCAGTGACTAAAACGCCACACAAAGTCTTGGTCTTCATTGGCCGTCCGAAAACTTCAACATGAAGAAATCCTTCGGATCGCCTGACCCAAACACATTCCTCAGCACCATCGCGATTCTCTCGTACATCCTTGGTCTCCTTAACGAGAAGGGGGTGACTACTACTGGTGTCACGTGATCAGGATTTGTCTGTGTCCCGGTCCTTGTTCCGGTGTCGTTACTTCTAACTTTCTGGAGAATTCGCTGAAATCGTTTGATCTGAAATACAAAGAAAAAATATACTTAAACAACATGCTTCAAATCCTTTCTATGGCATTAGAAAAAGATACATCAATCAAATATATTAATACAAATCTGAATGCTTAAAAATGTACATAATTATGTGATGAAAAATATTCACATAAACATTATCTTTCCTTGCATACTACCTGTATTATCAAGAAAACTAAAGCCTTCATCTAGAAATCTTGAAATTTATTTTTATGTATTTGTTCTCCCAAACCATACAGAATAGTAAACATTCAAATCGGCAGAGGATAATATTAGAAAAAGATAAATTTAACGTGAGAAATGACCATTTAATGGAGTGAATAGATGACGAAGCGGTGTGAATTTATACATTACATACGTTGAATATTGTCTTCTCGCTGTCGTGGAGAATCCTCTCGTATCTCTCAGCGGCCTTTTCCATTCCTAAATATCAATTTAAAAAACAAATTTTAAAAATCCATAATTCATATAACCGTTTATTACCTAATCAAAGGGATTTTGTTGTTTTATTACAAATTAAATATTTGCGTCTATTTTGAAGTGCCGGTCAATAGACTGCGATCTATTAGACCGCCGGTCAATAGACTTCGATCTATTGGACCGCCGGTGTCGTATAATTTAAGGTCCGCCCCGTAAAATGGTCCGGGGCGGACCCTTAATGTTAACATTAAGGGTCCGCCTTTGCTCTAAAAGGGTCCGGCCCGTATAAGAAAAGGTCCGCCTAACATTAAAGGTCCGGGGTATATTCTTTCATTTATATTATTTCAATTTCGACTATTTTGTTACAAAATAAGTGGTATTATTTTTTTAATTCTTATAAACGAGTACCTACCCGAGGTGAGTCAGTAAATATCCAGCACAGAGTATTAATGAAAATACTTATACAGGTAGCTTGGTGAACACAAATAAATCACAAAAATTATTACTGTTTAAAACTGGATTCTCCTTTCAACTTTAGTTTTGACGGTCTATCTTATATAAACAGGAAATGAAACTGATTGGTGTCATTAATTAAACAATGGCTTTAACCAGGTGTTGTATATACACAATCCACCCTGCAGGTGTGAGGGGTTCACACCTTCAGGTGTTTGACTGTTTGAAATAATCATGTAAACAATGGACATATCCAACGTCCTCTTTTTGCACATCTTTCCAATACGATACACGCTTAAAAACGTTACCCTTTTTAAAATCAAATATTCTTTACAATTCAATTTCAACGGTACATGCAAGCGATATCATTGCTACTTTTTATTTGCACTAGGGCACAGGGGCATCGTATCCGCTCTACTCTCTATGACATATATATAAATACATGTAATACATTTAGAGAGAGAGAGAGAGAGAGAGAGAGATAGAGAGAGAGAGAGAGAGAGAGAGAGAGAGAGAGAGAGAGAGATACGACGCCCCTGTGACTAGGGCATATAATTAAGTGAAAGTTATGCTAATTATTATAAATTATTCAGTTCTTTTATCCCTCTTTCTATTTGAAACTTTATATTTGGATCGAACTATAATTATCAAGGAAGGGGAGTATCCAAAGGAATTGATTTGTTTCATGAGAAATTATAGACATACATGTAAGATTAGTAAAAATCCCTATTCCTTCGGCTGTATATGCATTTTGCTTCTGGCAAAAAAATTAAAGGGATCCGATTTTCTTCCTAGAAAAAAAATAACACAGGTGCTTGTCGACAGGACCCCCCCCCCCCCTGAATTTAGACCCATGGGGTAGTTGACACTGTTTTGGTAGAAATTCCTTTAAAGTCATGTACACAAAATGCTCCGATTTATTTTAAACAACCCCAACCTGAATATAAAAGGTATTTTTTTTTTTCATATGCAATGGTGTGGGGGGGGTACATTAATCGTTTATTTTCCGTTAATTTTTAGTTATTTACATGGAACATGTTGTGTACATGACTTTAATTAAAAGAATTTCTATCCAGAAAAAGTCAACTTCACCAAAGGTTCAGACCGGGGATAGGGGGGGTGGGGGGGGGGATAAATCTCATTTTAAATAAATTTTACTACTTCTCTTACTTAACATTACACTAATTTTTAAGGACACAATGCATGTACATATATATGTACATGTATCGGGTCTCGCCTCTTTAATTGAAGTATTTTACGATGACAATTATTTATATAAATATTATTACAGTTAATGTGTAACTACTCTGAGTACATTTTAAAAAATAAAACCTACACTGAAGTCAGTTTCATGTCCACTCCAACATTACGTAGTTCAACTGAAAAATATCACAATAAAAATCTATAACAAACTCACTACATTCATGCATGACTATGCAGTTCATTTAACGAGGCGGACCTTTTCTTGAACTATTGGGTCCTACCTCTAAAATGAAAGGTCATCGGGTCAACATACTGTGAATTTTTTGCAAACAGTATTTCGATCAATGGGGCTGACCTTTTCTAAATGAGCCATAATATTACATCTAGGTCCTATCCCTAAATTAAAAGAACATCGGGGTCAATCAAAGCAAGTATCAATATGAATGTTAATTTTCTGCATTGGGTATTTCAACAAGTGGACCTTTTCTGTGCCATAATATTAAGTCCTAGCACTAAATTAAAAGATTATAGGGATAAATCAAAACAAGTATTTATACGAATATTTATCATATGAATATTAATTATCTGCATTCAGTATTTCAACGTGGCGGACCATTTCTTTAACTTTATTTTTGGGTCCTACCCACTGAAGAAAAGATCATCACTAAATTAGAGTCAATACAAGTGTCAACTTGATTAAGTATTTTCCTATATACCAATGATACCATTGATGCATCGAAGGATATGTAACTAGACACTTCACCAACATGGATGTCAGAGAGAGAGAGAGAGAGAGAGAGAGAGAGAGAGAGAGAGTTATTAATCTATACCAATGCAAGATTGTTACTCTAGACACTATCCATTTGATAAGGACGTCAATATTTTACTCCATGGAGATACAATTTTTTTCTTAAATCAACAAGGATTTTTTTTAGGCAGTTTACAAATATATTTCTGCATTAAAGCGCTTTATGATATAGAATTTAAACATTATCGAGGGAAACGGATTTACTTATAATAAAACTATAGTGTTTACTTGTTTCCAAATCCTTGCTTAATTACATGTATGCATCATTATATACATATAAAAGTATTGTACGTTTGATTAAAGAAAGAGGGAATAAGTCTTTTAGAATAATGAGGTGATCGAATACTGTCGGAAATAAACACTTACACTTTTTAAACTATATTGCATGCGCATGAGAGAGAGAGAGAGAGAGAGAGAGAGAGAGAGAGAGAGAGAGAGATTATTACAACATTATCACCTTTATTACGTTTTCAAACAATTTACCTGTAGTCAATTTAAACATGCTTTTTAATTATAAGTACACGTATCATTTGATTAATTTCTTTTGTCTTTTCTCGCCCTTATATTTACTGTACCACAGTACGTACATGTATACACTATATTGTCAACGTATACCCTCTGTTACGGTAAAACACATATGCGACCTTTTATTATTGATCTTAAACTTGTGATAAATCTACCTAGAGACGTTTAAGTTATTAGTATATTATCAGAAGTTTCTGATCTTCTGAAAAATAAACAAAGCAAAAGCTAAAAAGACAATCTTACATGTAGTTGCGTAGAGCACTACAGCGGAGACATTTTTTTTCTCTCAGTTAAGGGGTGATTAACATAGGTGTGAATGCCTGCAGGGCTTCTTTTACCCGTGTTTTTACCTGTCATGTAACCCTCTGCTAATACATATACACCGGAAGAGATTTAAAAACAAAGGGACTAAATGGTGTGTACAAATTATTGTCAAAATACTCTTGGTTTTCTTTTTTTCAGATTCTTAAACAATTGGTCAAAATCTAATCCGCTATGAATATTTGATATTCCACAAAGTAATACGCAAATGGCCGACTGGATTATGTAAACAAAGACATACTTAAAATACAAGTAAACGAGCAAAAAGAACAATTACTTTAAGAGAAATTTTAACAAGTGACTACGGGTAGGACCTTTTCTTATAGGGGAAAGCCGGACCTTAAATGTTAACATTAAAGGACCGGCCGGACCATTTTACGGGGCGGACCTTAAATTATACGACACTGGTCAATAGACTGCGATCTATTGGACCGGCAACGTATTTCAGAACGCGGGTATGTTAATGTTACATCCTTTCGATAGTTCTTAGGGAATGTATATTCCTTTACATAGACGCTGTTTTTAGTACTTGGTGAAACCAAATTCAATGCTATCAAAATGGAGTATCAAATAATCAACAGTTTTAAAGCCTCATATAAGGTAAAAGACTACATGGATTTAAAATCTAATGGGTTGAAGACTTCCCATTCTTTGTGTAAACTAATATTAAATTGAGATGTTGTAATGCATGCAACAGGTTTTGTGCACGTAAAAGATGAAAAAAAAAAAACATAGTATATTGCATAATGGCACGAAAACCATCTGCAATATGCAAATTATAAACCCCGAAAAGTAAAAAAGGAATTAGGTAATAAAACAATTATTTAATGCTTGAACAGTCAATAGACCAGAATTTTTTCCCTTGGTGCAGGGAACAGCTCAGTATGATCTATTGCCCTCGGCCGTTGGCCTCGGGCAATAGATCATACTGAGCTGTTCCCTGCACCTCGGGAAAAATATTCTGGTCTATTGACTGCTCAAGCATTTAATAATTGTAGATTATCATATAGACAGTTTAGCTAGGATATAGACTTATCAACTAGTATTGAACAATGTATGTACGTAATCGTACCATTGTTGACCAGGGACAGGAGGTGCTGCCCCCACATCCTCTGGAGGGTGGTCAAGTCCGTCTCTGTCACTGTGTTTTTTTTCAATGCCTCCATGAAGAGAAACGCAAACAGGATGTACTTCCTTTGTTGATCTGAAATCAATCAATCAAACAATCAATCAAACAATCGATCAATCAATCAATCAATCGATAACGACGTGAATGATTATAATAATTTACCGAGATATCAGATTATAAGAGATGTAATAGATATACGAACCAGCAACTTCTTTATTCTTGGAATAAGAAAATCCACCAAGCTGACCGATGTTCTCTTTTCCGTTCAGAAAAATTAAAATCTGCAGGATGTGTTTTCTCTGCAAAATAAGTTGACAATAGTAACATACATTTAACATAAAATAAAATAAAAACATCACAATTTTGATCATTGTCTATAGAACAATGTCTAGTGATTGCTGAGACATAAACTGTATTTGTAATGTTGAATGTTCTACTTACCACAGGCGTCATTTTCCGTGTGTTTGTGGAGGACAAGTAGTCCACCAACAGTGAACGCAAACGAGTCTCGAACCCTGCTTTCTCCATCTTGATCAGTAATTGAATCCTTGCAATTGATTTTGCCGATAAGAGCGTGTGTTTATCTGTCGATTGACAACGATAAAAGTTCGCAACGTTTGTGACGTCATGATATTATGATGCGTTAAAAGACAACGTCACGAGGATAAAAAAAGAAAGCTGTTCCGTGCAGTTTCCGAATTTCATTTTCCGAAGGGGGGGGGGGGGGGGGTTGTTGTGTCTCTGTTCAATGAAGATTTGAGACTGTAAGGTACATGTTATTTGAGTGTGAATGAAGTGATATCGTTTTCAAATAAACAAAGTACAAATATACATTAAATTTACCTTCAGTCAATCGGCCTGACGTAAGGAACGTTAATATAAGGCACCAACCCCATTCTTCCAATAAAAAAAGCGGAAAAGCAACATGTAAGACGTAGTACATGTAATTATTACATTTAAGACTGGGATTTAACCTTAATTTTTTTCCTAGATAGAAATCGGCCATGGAGTTCGTAGAATATAAAAGTCGCTATCTTATAATGATTATATTGTAGACATTCATGCTTCAAAAAGTTTATTTTATCATGCAACTAAACGTAAGACAAGCTGTTACTATTTATTTCTCTTATTGTCGTTCATATGCTCGTGAATGCATTACAACCAAGTCGCGTACAACATATCATTAAATATTTTTTACTCTCAAATTTCATATTCGTAATTAATGACTTCTTGTAGAAACCGAAAACCAGCTCCCATCGTGTAAGACAGAGGACGGCCATGAACCATTCTTACGATCGTTCTACTTAATTTCAATTAGCTAGTTCTGTCCTGTAGGTAACCAATAAGGCCAAGATTAGTCATGCGTTTGGGTATATGTATATGGATATTTGTAGAAAATACATCGAAAAGAGTAATAAAGTTACCAAGAATATATCTTTGAAAAGAAAAATAAAATACGCATAAACAATAGGGATTACGGTCAAATCCAAGTCAATTTGTACAAATAACAAGACAAGAAAACCGTGAGTTTGTACGATTATCATAAAATCGGAAGAGTTCGGTGTTGCAAGAAGTAGAAATCTTCTTTGTAAAATATGGTTGCAGATAAAAAAAATTATAGTTGAAAAATTGAATATTATCATAACCACTTAAGGATAAAATATATAGGCTGAAAACAGTATATTATCTTTTCCAGTTTGTCTGTATTTTCGTGAATTTTTGTTATGTTCGACGTATAACGAGATTTTTTATATTATTCATTATTATCGGTTATTCTCGGAGCGTGCGTTTAATACTTTTTATGTACAATTATTTTTGATCGTCTGCAAGTTCGGTCGGTCGCCAAAATATCTCGCCGGGAAACAGTTTACCATCTGTAGATCGCTAAATTAAGTCCCCGCGAATAAATTTTGACTTATACAGTACATGTATATGTTTCGTTAATATTGTGTAGCCCCTACACAAACAATACCTTCTGAAATTTTGAGTATAAACAGGTTTAATTGCAAATCAAAAAGAATTTAAGAAATGAAGATAATAATTTTTCTATTGATCGACGTATCAAAGAAAAAATTGACCGGAAAACTTCATCAATGCGCGTAGCGCATTGATGAAAAAGTTTTCCGGTCAATTTTTTCTTTGATACGTCGATCAATAGAAAAATTATTATCTTCATTTCTTATCATTTAATTAAACATTTTCAAATAAAAAAATGTGAAGTGTCATTGATCAAAAATGTAAATAATGTAAATGAAGCAGCGCGTATGAATACCAAACAACAACAGCAACAATACTCAAAATGGATGCGCCTTCAGCTGATGCTGATCTATTGAGCTAATTTTAATGGATTAAACACAAATAGTGAGTTAAAATCTAAACCGGCTGAATTGAAAACGAAAGGAAAATACATGTGATATTATTCACTGTGCAGAAAAACTCGTATTAAAACTAGTTTTCATGTGAGATCGCTGGAATATGCAACTCAATGGACATAACCATCCAAGGAAAGGCGATCGTGGACGAAAATAGCTGATATGTCGACAAAGAATAGTATGTATAAGCGACTTTTGTAAACGTTGTGGTAACTAGATAGCCAGTGATGTCCTTAAATGGTATATCTGCCGCTTGGAATGCGCCGAAGGAGTTGATCGATGCATTTCTCATAGCTTTTCTTTACGACGCCATTTCTGATGACCGATCATGTACGTGTGTAAATTAAAAACTTATCGTTACCAAATTTGAACAGCAGTGTAACCGTGAAAGTTTATAGGCCTATTTGTTCGTTATAATATTCCTGGAAGAGGAACAGCCAGCCTCGCTGTAAATGTTCATTGATCTCAAGCAGACGAAATCGTGAGAAGACGCTTAATTTTCTATTTCGTGAATCAAATAATGTGTTTTATTCATTTTTGAAGGTTAAACTTTCAAGTTTTTATATTCCCAAGGTTGCATTTTCTTTGCTGACAATAAAACAGACACAACTTTACATTTTGTTGACAGTGTTTATCTTGGAAATACCTGTTCTATAAATAGTGTTAGACCAGAACAGTTGAGAAAAGTAGATCCGGCAAAAATTTTATTGATGCGGGTATCAAAGAAATTTTTCAACCAATCAGAAGCGCCGATATCTCATCAAACGAATAAATATTAAATGATTCATCTATCAAGAAAAAATATTTAAAGCTGAGGAACGTCGCGTCTGTCCTTACATATGTAACTCTTCAATTACCTCTCCAAAAGATACGTCGGCTTTAAAGCAAATTTGGCAAATTTAAAGATGCACGATCGATCCGCATCGACGTCCCATATTTCTGAGATAATCTGTAATTGTTCTTCCTATAAATTGAGATTTTATGTATTACAGATGATAACCATCAATAACTTTGGTTTAATAGTTCCATGGATATGAACAATAAAAAATTCATATGATTATGTAGAGTTAGCTGCTCAAGTCCCAGAATGCAGTATCCAAGGATATCTCATTATTACTTTTAATGATGCCAATCATCTACATGTATGTTTGACCAGATTTAAGTATGTTTATAGAGATCAAATATTGAACTTTTTGAAACACAGTGAGCTTTGCAAGAAAATAAAAACAACATAGAGACTTATAAGTAAATGAAATAATTATACAGACTGAGATCAGTCTAGAGTTTAAAGGTTTTACCTATAATTATGTCTAATTTTAAATTTTTTACTTCACAAGTCATGATCAGTTGGGCAAACGGGCTTAACTTCATAAATCGCCTGGATATAATTTTAGAATGCTGTTAATGTTTGACCAATATTATATTCTGCTTGAATTTTGTTTGTGGGGACTTTCTTTTAACTCAGTTTTTTGTGTTTACATGTAACGACTCTTTTTTTAAATACGTCGGTTTAATACTAGTATATTCTCTTGAATATTTGTAAATAGTGTAACCCATGAACACGCGTCTCTACTACGATCTAAAATTCAA
Source organism: Magallana angulata (assembly GCF_025612915.1). Classification (NCBI taxonomy): domain Eukaryota; kingdom Metazoa; phylum Mollusca; class Bivalvia; order Ostreida; family Ostreidae; genus Magallana; species Magallana angulata. The sequence continues at coordinate 10,748,776 of NC_069115.1, forward strand.
AGGGTTGAAATAACTAACTGAAAGTTAGAAACTGCGTACTGAACTAATTTCGGAAACATACCGAGATTTTTTTGTTTTATTTTTCTCGTGACATCGTCATGTAACGCATCATAATATCATGACGTCACAAACGTTGCGAACTATTATCGTTGTCAATCGACAGATAAACACACGCTCTTATCGGCAAAATCAATTGCAAGGATTCAATTGCTGATCAAGATGGAGAAAGCAGGGTTCGAGGCTCGTTTGCGCGAACTGTTGGTGGACTACTTGCCCTCCACAAACACATGGACAATGACGCCCGTGTTTAGTAGAACATTCAACATTACAAATACAGATTATGTCTCAGCAATCACTAGACATTGTTCTATAGACAACCAATAAAAGAGTGATGTCTTTTTATATAACGTAAATTAAATATAACGTTGCTATTGTCATCTTATTTGCAGAGAAAACACATCCTGCAGATTTTAATCTTTCTGTACGGAAAAGAGAACATCGGTCAGCTTGGTGGATTTTCTTATTCCAAGAATAAAGAAGTTGCTGGTTCGTATATATATTACATCTCTAATAATCTGATACCTCGGTAAATCAAAATCATCATTCACGTCGTTATCGATTGATTGATTGATTGATCGATTGTTTGATTGTTCGATTGATTGATTTCAGATCAACAAAGGAAGTACATCCTTTTTGCGTTCCTCTTCATGGAGGCGTTGAAGAAAAACACAGTGACAGAGACGGACTTGACCACCCTCCAGAGAATGTGGGGGCAGCACCTCCTGTCCCTGGGCAACAATGGTACGACTACGTACAAACATTCTTAAAGACTAGTCGCTAAGTCTCTATCCTAGCTAAACTGTCTACATTATAAACGGTTATATGGGGAATGGATTTATAAAAATATGGGGTTTTTTTTAAATTGCTGTTATTAGGAATGGAAAAGGCCGCTGAGAAATACGAGAGGATTCTCCATGACAGCGAGGAGACAATATTCAACGTGTGTAAAGTATTCCTTAATTACAATGCTTCTCTATCTATTTACCCCATTGAATTATCAATTCATCATATATTTAGTCTTTCTCTCAAAATTTACCATTGTGATTTCAAAACTATATTTGTAAACTTCAGACGATTTTATTTATATCGAGAATCTAGCTTTAGTTAAAATATTTTGTTTTTCACATGTGCTAACTCAAGTGACTTACTAGACTTAGTTTGAGATCATCATAAGATAAATGCCTAATTTCTATGTTCTTACAAATTTTCCTATCAAAGTTATAACTCATTGACAGCTAAAGTGTCAATATTGGTTTTTGTCAATAAATATAAATCGCCCCAATTAGGTGATATATAATCTTAATAAGGAGTTAATCACCCACGGCCTTAAAATCGCTTGGGCCGAATATTTTCTTGACTGTATACAGTATGCCTATACCACTCAACAAAATTGGTATCATATTTATCTCCATCTTGTAGATCAAACGATTTCAACGCAATCTCCAGAAAGTCGGTGAAACAAGGACAGGGAACCAGATGAAGTTTAACCACGTGACACCAGTAGCAGTCACCCCCTTCTCGTTTAGGAGACCAAGGATGTACGAGAGAATCGCGATGGCGCTGAGGAATGTGTTTCGGTCAGGCGAACCGAAGGATTTCTTCATGTTGAAGTTCTCGGACGGTCAATAAAGACTGGTTTCCAACCAAGACTTTTTGGCGTTTTAGTCACCGCTTACAGTATCAAATTGTGGCGTTTTAGTCACCAAACTGTGCAAACATTTTGTGGCGTTTTAGTCACTAAACTGTCTAAACTGTGGCGTTTTAGTCACAGTTAAATAAACCTTAATTTTAATCCTCTAAAACTTTGTTCTGTTGTCATTTCAGCAATTTATCATACATGTTAAGATCTTTAACAGACAATATGCTTAAAACTACCTAAAAAGCGTCACACAAAACACATCAATGGTTTGAAGTTGTTTTCATTTGGTTAACCTGCATAAATTCCATGAAAAGGGGTTACGAGGTTCATGACCAAAAAAAAAATTGTACAAGCGGTTTCAGAACTTTTAGAAACAGGTAAATGAATTAAATAATACATGTTATGTATTATTTACACCTGATCATATTAGCCTAATGTACTTTTAAAAATGTTCTTTTAAATTTAAGTTTGATCTACATCTACATACAGGTAAAAATCAATTCCTTAAAGTGCATGCCTAAAAAGAAGTGTTCATAGCCACACGGATTAAAGGACACAGAGAGAATAAAAATTTCCCCTCCCCCAACTTACAATATGATTTATACTACAGAATAACAGGAAGCTAACCAGGAATAATTAAGTGTTCAGTCTAGAGGAGTTTGTGAACAAATCACCAACTTATTTTTTTTAATCCAAGATACTGCATAACTTACTAGTTAATTATCAAAACTTTTTCGTCAAACTTTTATCAGCCGTTCATGCTAATTATGTTGATGGTAATTCATTGTGGGAGTGCTGGAGCAAACCTCTGTACTGTACAAATAAAACTCGCTTTGCAATAAAACCGAAGAATTTATTTGACATACTGGTGTAAAAAATGAAAATTGAAAACTAATACCTACAACCTTATCATATAAACCCAATCAGCTTTTTGACATCTTTTAGTGTGTCCTCAGCTATCACTGAAGCAACTTCTTGACCTTGATATAAAACATTCTGAAGATGTGACTTGTCACTAAGCAACCAAAGAATCCTCTCTCTGATTGGTTGAATTTCACTTATCACAATGTCAGCAAGAAGCATCTTATACTCTGCTGTTGTTAATGAGGAATAAGTTTCACAGATGTCCTGGGGAGTTTCCCCTGTGCAAGCAGCGTGAATGTCAATCAAATTGGTTACGCCTGGTCGATTTTCCTTGTCGTGAGAAATGTGGGAAGTGAAATCGGTGACTGCCGATTTAATTTTGGACACAATGTCATCGTTAGAGTCTGTTAAGTCTATGCGTCCTTTAGAACTCTGGTCAGATTTACTCATCTTGTTTTCAGGAAAGCGTAGACTTTTAATTCGGGCTGTATTGCCTATTAAAAAATATATATAATTATACAAGTGCATGACTTTTACATTAAAACTGAATCACACTTAAAGACAATTTATTATAAAATGATGATTTCATATACATTGCATTAATGAATATAGGAGCATAAGATTTAATTTATTTTATTCATTAAACTTTGAGATAATTAAAATCGCAAAGTTAGCATTTACAGACTGACCATGTATTAGTGCAGGGCTCTAGAAAACTTACTGAATAAAACTTGTGGTACTCTGAAAACTTTCCCGAATTTATTATTGAACGAGATGGCTAGATCTTCACACAGGTCCAAGTGCTGCCTTTGGTCCTCTCCAATCGGAATGTGGGTCGATCTGTAACAGTAGAAGGTAAAATGTTATAACTGAAAGTTTCATTTAATAATGTTTCATCTAATTAAAACACTCAATTTCTTATCTTGATAAAAAAAAAACCCACTATTCTCCCATAGTGATGTTGTTGATGAAAGGAAACCAAAAACATAATCCTTTATTAAAGATTATAAATAACAAGTGAACCTAAAATTAAGGTCTCTCTCAAAAAGAAATTGAGAACAAGTCAAAGACCATATTTAAAGGGAGCATAATATTAACCTTTAGTTACTGTTATAAGATATAATATTAAAGATATTATAAAACACTGACTTGTACAGGAGGATGTCTGCTGCCTGGAGGATGGGGTAGGTGTACAGACCCACACTGGGGGATTTAGTGTTAGACTTCTCCTGAAACAACAACATATACTGTATACAGGGTTATACACTGTAGGATGGGGTAGGTGTACAGACCCACACTGGGGGATTTAGTGTTAGACTTCTCCTGAAACAACAACATATATTGTTATACTTTCATGTTAAATACTGAAATCTGATTGGTTTAGACGCAGTTCATAATCCTTTCTATTACCCTCAGCGTTAGCAATGCACTTAGCAACGGGTAACATTAAAAATTGTTACATGCGAGAAAATTATGCGCGTACGGTTCGCTGTAGAATTCACGTTATTCCTTTATAAAAGCAGTAAAATTTTCTTAAAAATTAAGACATTCAGTACAACAAAATAAATACCAGTAGTGCCTGTTTGGGAGGATAACAGTTGAAATTGCTTCGCGTCGGTTGACAATGGTTTTCTCGGGGTGTCAATTTCAACTGTTACCCTCCCAAACAGCCACTATTTATATACTGTATACAGGGTTATTTTTGCCCCAAGTAATTTTCACCCTTTTTCACTTTCAACCAGTTTCAATCCGTCTTGAATTCGCTTAAACACAGTTGTGTTTGAAGAGAGGTAGAGAAATTTATGATATAAGAATTTGCCCAATCTTTAATTTGCCTGCTGACAAGGGCGAAAGGGGTGAAATTAAAATGGGATCAAATATTTCCTCTCTTTGAAGGAAAAGCCTGATTGTTATAAACAGAGAAACAACATTCAAGCAGGACAATTTTGCATCAAAGCACAAAGATAATATCTCAATGGTCAATTTGGCTCCAGTCGTTTATACAATAATTTAATTCTTGTTGTAACACTGCATTTGATTGGATAGAAAAACTTAGTTAAATTTGTATAGCCTGGTTTGCACGTCACAATGCACCAACGTCAAAAACGTACTACTCCAGTTGACGTTACGTTTGAATTTTGAACAGATTAATATCATTTTTAAAAGTAAAACGTACTCAATTTGTATTATTAATAGTAAATTACAGAAAATTAAATTAAAAGGAATGAACTCAATATCTACCTAAGTTATACTCGTATGACCTGGGTTGGAGCAATTTACGCTTTTTTATAATCCTCTTCGCGGATTATAAAGCGTAAACTGTCCCAGTTCATTTTATTTTTCTTAAAAAACATCTGAGCAAAGTAACGACATTCACAGGGGAAATTAGCTTCCAATGCCTATGTATTAACTTAAGATTTAATTTGTTGTTTATACCTTCACTTTAAATCATCGCAAAATCACAGCTAGCTCACCCATCTTTTTTAAAAAATAAGCTTGTACAAAAGGAATTTTATTAAAAGTAGGGTTTGAATTCAATAGCTAAATCAAAAGAATAAGGTGACACATATATACAAATTTAATGTAGACAGAAAGCTAATTAAAGGAGGGGCGCGGTTTTCACCTGTTTTACCTGTAACAGCTTCAAGCAGAGAAACTCTATTCACTTTGTATCACTTTGTACCATTAGGTGATCCCTATTCACCCCTATTTAAATTGTACATTAAGAATAACTATAACCGACTGACCTTCCATTGGGGAAGTAGCCCAAGCCTTGCGTTAGTTGTGATACAGCTCAGAATCCAACACAGCTCTGCATGCTGCCTCACCTACAGCCAAAGAAGATGGCCATTAAACCTCATTCACTGCTCTGTAACACCTTGTCAAAAAAGGTTTATCACTTACATCTATGTCCTAAGCCAACAATAAATCAATTATGATTTACTAGAAAATTGTCAGGTTCTTGGTTTCTTGTCCAGATGTATTCTGACTGTTTATTCATAAAAAGCTTACCTGAGATTGTAAAAACAGAACTGATTTCTCTGGGTCGATTCCACAGGCCAGTAAACACGCAACCATCTTGTAGATATTCTCCCTGAAAAGGTAAGTGAAGTTTTACTCTTGAGTAATATTAAACATTACCGTATTTTCCCTATTAACCCTACCATGATAACTGTGATGATGCTCTTTTGCAAAACAAATTGATACATCAAGTTAACCATGTAGATAATTAATATCTACCTGCACGTGACCTTGGAGGTCAATATAATGATTTTTTCTACATTGACTAAAAATAGATCGTCCAATGAAACATTGCGTTTCTCAATTTGTTCGGCAATGGCTTCAAACTAAAACATTGCTTGATAACGCTCAATTTAATATATGTCTGTATCAATTCATCGCTTAATCATATGATAAAATAATAATTGCTGTTTTTTCGATCACCGGCTTGGTGAGTATTGTCCTTCGAGGGTAGCTAAAACACCGTATTGACCTCAAAAACAGCAATAATTGTATAATATCAACCTGTAAAGTCAATGCAAATGAACGTGTTGCTTTTTTTTTACTACATGTATAATAATTTATAGCCACCAAATTAAAGAACATATTTTCCTGATCTTTTTGAAGGTTCAAAATATCAACAATGTTATGAACCCCTGTTCAATATTTCGCTGTGAGATATTATTCCCCTATAACATATTGAACCCCAGTTCAATGCATCATGGCTTCGATATATTCATCCCCCCCCTCCATATTGGGGAATTTGATAATGTATTTATTGGGGCCATAATATTTTTAAACCCTAATCTAAGGGCAAATGAAAATCAGAGCGGGGGGATCAATATATTGCGGCCATAATATATTAAACCAGAGGGTCATTATTTTATGGGGGGGGGGGGGGGGTTCAATATTTTGCAGCAATATTATGAATCCAGGTTGATTATTTCACTGGATTCAAAATATTAATTAAATGACACCAGCACTAGATAGCTCAGATGGTAGAGCACATGACTACAGTTGCAGGGGGCCCAAGTCAAATCCTGGTCTGTTCTGTTCCTTAATTATTGCTCCTATCCCATTATAATTTCTTCACTCCTTCTATTTACAATGTACATGTACATGTACATGTACCTTAACTCCTTTAGGTTCTCTTGACAAGTACTTAAAGTTAGTTCCTGTCTATAATTACCATAACTCCCTCCTCTAGGTTCTGGCAACAAGTACCTAATTAGCTCCCTTAATTCCAGTCTTGAATTACCTTAATTACCTCCTTTAGGCCCTGTCTATAAGTACCTTACCCCTTTATAGCTCTTTTGGGCCCTGCCTTAACACCTTATAGGTATAATTACCTGAGCTCCTTTGGGTCCTGTCTGACAGTTATAGCATGCAGATCCACCACACTGTACATAACATCCTGGTACTGTTCCTGGAGCTTGACCCACAGCTTAATGACGCCCAGGTAGTTACCCAGGTGAGGAATACCTGTAGGTTGTATACCTGAGAACACTCGCACCTCATCCTCAGGAATCACCTGTCACAAACAAAAGTAGAGGAATCTAGATGATATCTATTAGGTAAATTCTTTCAGAGGGAAGGGAAATATACGCTATGTTCAGTCACTGTTTAACGTGTACCATTTACATACAACAGATGACATATTGTCCTTGGAATTTAATACTACAGTAATCAAACAGATGCAGATTAGCTGAATAGGAAGCTGACAGCCTTGTTTATGCGTGTACCTCTCTGTGGCGTCGTTTGGTTGTCATTCTCCTGGACCAAACATTTTCCCTACAAAACAAACTCCTTTTGATTAATACTGAAGGAACTTTTCGTAGTGCCATAATGTAAATTACCAGTGTCTTAAAAACGCTTTGTTTATGTCAATATTTCGATAAACGTTTGTATGACCAGGACGCATGTGTACTTTCACTTTTGAGGTGCTGAATTCGAAAAGGTAAAAAAAGAAGTTTGACATATTGTCTGTAGCTGTTACACTTTATGACAGATTTCTATATTATTTAATATATCTCTATCGAATGAGAATCGTTTCTCATGACTGCCAGTAAAATAGCGAATGGCTGTAGATCTTCACACTCTTATGCACAATACGTAACGTTAAAACAAGAAATGTATTTTTTTGTTCTTGCCTTGGTCATGTTGGAGAAGGTGTAGTTTTTAGCTTTGTTGTTGATAAAACCTCACCCCCTTTGATCTCTATCCGATTCGTTTCACGTATTGTGCATAGAACCCATTCTGGAAAACCCTTGTCTATATACATGATATAGAGAGGGAATCTTTCGCTATGGGCTTTAAATGCCAGCTGATAGAAAAAAAATCATTCACCTGTGGAAGGGAAGAGAACTTGTTCAGATTTCAAACAGTGATAAGTGGGTCACTATTATATTAGACAAACTCATTTATTTGTATTTCAAATTTTTAAGGTGAGAGGTTTAATTATATCTCTGGTGAAAAGGAGTTTCTATTTCAATGAAATTGATGTACACAACAGATGCTTTTTTAGATGAAAAAGTTGTATTATTTAGAGTTAAGATAATGTACTTAAATCATGTACATGTAACTCATTAGATACTAATTTCAAGCTGCAATCGATCTTAATGAGATTTTTTTGTAGTTCATGGATTAATGTCACTCACTTCATGTAAATGGCCCGCACGAAGACAACAGTGGCTCGATCAAGACAGCAGGGCCATTCCAGAAGCACACCCACCAAAAATACCCGGTCACAAAAGAGAAAAGATCGGGACCCATCTCCTGATACCCCCAAGAGGAAGAAACTCAATCAGGTATGATTATATTGTTCCCTCTAATACATGGTTCTTTTAAACTGGGTGACTATAATTTCATTTTGAATTAAAAATTATTGAAGGATGTTTTGTTTATCAGACAGCACTAGACTGCAAGATAAAGTTCTAGGTTCTATTTTACTTCAAATAATTTTTAAATACTATAATATATATCTTTATGTGATGATATCTTGTATTTGAATTGTTAGGAGGAGCCCATCGAGGTCAGTGATTCTGATGAGTCCGACGACTTCATCCCGGACCAGAATTTCCACCATGGCACTACATGGCCACTCGATGCCTCTTTAGAAGTAAGTCCGAAAAAGTCATCATAATGTACTTGTATTTAGAATTTTCGGTGAGTGTAGGAATGAGCAGTTTGTTTTAATAAAAGTGCAATTTCTCTTATCAGAAAACGTTGCACATATGATGCACAAATGGTGTATTTGGGTTTTGTTTTTTGTTTTTTTTTTAATTTTCTGTATGTATCAGCATTTGAAAGAGATTTTTTAAGTACTTGATTAAGTACTACATGTATAAATAAATCAGGAAGTTTGTGTATATCTTTGCTTACCTGTAAATATTTGATGAACCATCTTAAAAAGGATAGCTTAAGGATAAGTGATATATCTACATGTAGTAACAACACTTTAAGCTGTTAATCATGTTATTAGGATAAGAGGATTAAGTTATATCCACACAAAATTTTTAGAAAAATAACTTGAAGGGAAACAGGAAAGAAGTATTGGTGTTTCTACATACAGTTATAAATTGTTTGTACACTATTGAGTGAGAAAACTAATTTTATTCCGTAATTTTTTGTCCAGTATTTTGATGTAGCTGTTTATTTTAAAAAGAAAACTTTTCACACTCTGATTACTTGTTCAGGTATGACTAACATTGCTATTGTAAATGAACAGAAGTATCACTTACATAATTCATACACATAAACATTATTTTTACACACCAGTTTGTTTTACTTATATTGGTTTGCATTCATTATCAGACAGTAATTTTTTTTTTTAAATGATCAATGCACCCTTTCTTTTTTTTTTTTTTATAAAATATGAAAAAAATCTATTGGTGTCTAATCTATTCTGCTATTTTTAAATATGATCTAGAAAGTTTTACATGTAAGCATATTGAACAGACAGAATCAATGACCTTAAAGTTGATAAAATTGATAAGATTTTAGATCCTAAACAATCGTTGCTGTCAGCTCATAATGGTGAAAATTTTATTATAATGTGACAGTAACATCAAATGCAATAAAAAACAGTGTGGTTTTTTCTCGCAATCAACATAATAAAAAGACTCTGAGACTTTACCAAGAAATACATATAAATGTGAACTGTTTGTCAATGAATAGATTTGAATGAAGCAAGGAATATAATTTATAGATGTGCCTTCGTTTTTACTGTGCCTTGATCAGTGTTTTGTGAAATTGCGAAGCCTAATGAACCAAGATGTTTTTAAATATCAGTTTCTCTGAAATATAAAATGCTTTGATAAGAACTATTCAGCTTAACTCTGTTGATTTTTAAAAATTAGTAGCTTTAGTATTATTTTTAATAACATTGCTTGCTTTTACTTTCTACTCCACAAACATTTTTTCCAACTCAGTTTTTATGCCCCCCTTCAAAGAAGAAGGGAGGGCATATTGCTTTGATGTTTTGATGCTGTCTGTCTGTTGGTCCACCAATGGTTTCCATTCATTTTTTAGCAGAGTGCACATACTGAAATGAAATTTGGCATACAGATAAAAATATCTACATCAAGTTTGATTTGGGGTACAATCAAACAATTTTTAGACAGATTTAGGTTCCTTGGATTTTATTTGTAGTTTCCACTCATTTTCCTCGCAGAGGTTGTATATACTGAAATGAAAATTGGATTTATTTATCACAAGAATATCTAAGTCAAGTTTGATTTGTAGCGTGTTTGAACAAATTTTGACAGATTTATGCCCCTTGGACTTAAAAAAATTCCAATTTTTTACACTTTACACTTGTTTTCTTCAAAGAGGTCTAAGGAAGGGATGCATAAATGTTTGACAAACATCTCTAGTTTTATTTGTTTTGACAGGTTCAGGTGACGTATGAAGGTGTTAAGGAAGTTCGCTCCATCAAACAACAGTTCTTTCCCTTGCTTTTTCACCTGACGCGTGGAGAACCAGAGAATATTGCCAAAGCTATAGCTGCCATTAAACCAGTGTACAAAATTCTCTCTGACAGGTATAGAAGAGTTACCTCCCTTTAACAATAAACATCTAACCCCTGTTGAATATTTTTAGTTTGATTTTTTTCTGATTTGCTCTTCATTTTGAAAAGAGAAATGTACCAGCTGAAGTTAAAATTACTTAATTAAGTGTACCTAGATACACAAATCAACTCACCTTCAAATCAAAATAAAAAAATTCCAAAATTAAATTTCCTCTGATTGTTTAAAATAAATGAATAAAATAAAAAGCTTTTGATTTAAATGTGTTTTTTGCAGATTCGAAAAGGAATCCAAGCCTTTGGATAACAGATCAACAAATATACAGGCTCTGAAATCTAAAGCAGAGAGCAGTAAGCCTGTGGTGTCGAGCAGTAAATCTGCTGAGTCGAGCAGTAAACCTGCGGTGTCACGGGCAGAAATTTTGAAAAAGCTTCCGCACCATCACTTCAGGGACGCAGAGGGAAAATGGCTGCCGAAAAAACAGTGGAAAATCGCGGAGATTCTGAAGGACAACACCAAGGTTCAGTCCATTCTCTCTGGTGAAGCGTCCCAGGTCTCAGGGACCGATAAAATTACAGGTATACATTTTGTATCTTGTATTTTGACATAGGTACCTGTATTCTAAGTCGTATTGGTTCATCATGAGTTAGGTCCCAGAAGCAACAAATTGATAAAGCTTATAAATTTCTATTCTGAAGTTATTTTTACTTTTGAATTCGCTAACTTTTCTCAAACAACAAAGCACATTCCTTAGCAAAGCAGACTGATACTAAAGCAATTTTTTTTGCAACAAGTGTATTTCACAATTTTCCAGTGGTAAACTTAATGTTTACAACAAGAATTTTCAAGTTTAAAAAAATGAAAGTCTAGCAGGGCAAAAAATGGCGTAACAATTTTGCAGGAGACAGATTCCTGGTGTTAACAATTTTTTGTTTGAATTTGGGTTGGATGTTTCCTTAAAAATTGATTGAGAATTTTCCAGCTCTCTAGTGCATATGTCATTTTTTAAATAAATGCAGAATACGGATTGGCAGATTCTTTATCCCTGAAGCCTAAAAGGAGAAACACTATTTAATAGCAAGCTGATATACTGTAAACATATTATATTTGGCATGCAAGATACTTGGTGGAATTTACTTTTTGAACAAGTTGGCGTGGATTTGAATTAGCGTATTTCTGAATGTGACTATTCTTATACATTTATACATGGCATTTAGCGATGGGCTTGATTTGGCGGAAGCCACATTCAGTCAAAAGCGCTAAATAGAATACACAGCCAAATGTAGTACGTTTACAGTATATTATATCTCAGAATAGGTGCATGCATTTATATGAATATACACACAGTGTACTTATAATTCTTTTGAATGAATATTTTTGTATCGAAGGTTATTAGATATTTTTTACAAACTGCGGTCTTTGCCACTCTGATGAGTAATTTTTGTGTTCTTTCTTTAGAACTAGGTTATGCCAAGTCTGCTATTAGGAACATTCTCTCTCGAGTTTCCTTAAAGCGACCATTATATGTCAACTTGTTTATGTGGATGAAAAAATTGGACATGAATTCCTTTGAAAATCCCCAGTTACCACGTAAACGAGGTATGGATACATGTTATAGGGGGAGGCATAGTCACTATTTATAGTAGAAAATTTGATTTTTACATTTTTTGCTCTAGACTTGTTGTATGTAGTTTGTAGCTCGATAACTCACGTCTGAATTTCAGTTGAGCACTAGAAATGTCACAGTTGAGGATTGTGAACATTTTAAATTATGAAAAATTAAAATGTAAAAATAAGCAACTCAAATCATGACTGATGTGCTGAATTAAATGAAGCATACTGTAAGTTTAATGTGGTTATTTACATGAGGGGGTAAATTTAAACTAATAGTGCAGTAAGCTTAAAACCTGTATAAATACACCTTAAAGCTTGTGTATGGTAAAATAAATCAAAACTTTAGTGTTGTAAATCATGCATCCGCGTATTTATACCCACAGGTATTGTTTGTCTAAATAAAAAAAAATCATGATTAACCACAAGCGTATATAACCACTTTTACAGTAATTCATTTTCCTGAAGTTTTTTAACAAACTGACTTATATCTAAATCGAAATGGTACGGTAGTAAAAATATGATTAGAAAGTGAAATATGTATGATTGTATATCATTGTAGCCTTTTAACTGACTGAGTGTAAATGAATTATTCAAAGACTGAATTAATAAATAAATATTGCTTTATATTGTACATAAACAGGTTTTTCCTGTGAAGCTATTTAATATTCAATTTTGTTTCTAGAAAAACAAAAGGCCAAGAAGAAAACAGAGAAAAAAGTTGAGAAAAAGAAAGAAGTAAAGAAAAATTCGAGCAATGCTTCCAAGATGATTCTGTATGGGTTGGAGGAAAGTGCCATTATTCCCGACAAGCGTTTGAGGAGCAAACCCAAATTCATGCCGTTTATTCGACCAAATCAGAAAACTTCTAAGACTGATGGGAAAACACAAAGTTTGCTGAAGAAAAGAACAACTTCCTACACTCCATATTCGGCGGCCATGAAAAATTACGTCCAAAAATCTGGAAATTACGCACAAAAATCTAGGTTTTCTGGGAGTTTTAAAGAGCAGTCTGGGTCTTCAAGAGGTTTTAGTGTCTTGTTCAAAGGGAGGACTTTTTCTTCAGGAAAAAAAATCTTATTCAACAGAAATCAAAGCTTCCAGAGTGGTAGTGATAGTGAATCGGAGAGTGATTCTTCCTCGACCTCTTCTAGCCTTGCACAGGATGGTGGGATGATAGCCTCAAGGTCCTTGGAACCTCAACAAACTGGTCCAAAAACAAAAGTGTGTTCAAGTGCAGGGAGAAATGCCAAAAGAAAATCTCCAAGAACGATCTCACAATCAAACTCAACTTGTAAAAGTGAGAAATATATATTGTATTCTGACGTGAACTCTTCAGAGGATGATGCAGAAGATAATCCTCCTGTTGTGAAATCCCCTACCGTCCGATTGCCAAGAATTGACATTCAAAGACTATCTGACAGTGTTGTAAAGTCCTTGTCTTCACCAAAAAAAGAAAAGCAACATGAAATGCATAAAGTTTGTGGATCCATGGATTTATCCTCTAAAAATCTGGAAAATGTGGAGTCTGCATCCAGTTCCCAATCTCCACAAGATGATATGTTAGGAATACAGATCACAGATGTTAAATCTCTAACAGACCAAGAGGAACGGCTTCTTGATCAGAAGGAAATGGAGACAGATGACAAAATACAGAATCTGAATGAAGGACAGGGAAACTCTGAGAAGAAAAGTGATGAGGCTGAAACTGGAAATGTGAGAAAAGGTGCAAGTGAAGTAAACAATACCACAGCGAGTAAGAAAGTGGTACATGTAGTTCTTGAGGAGGAAGAACTACTATTGCCAGATATTGAGGTGAATGAGAGGGAGATAGATGGAATGGAAAATTCTCTGAAAGAGGCTGGAATGGACAAAAGTTCGGGAGTTGTCGAACCAAGCAGGAACAAAGGGGATAGCAGTCAGGATTCACCCTCGGTTGTCCAGTGGAAAAATGCTGAGAGTGGGAGCCGTTCTGCTAGACAGACGCAGGGCAAGGGAGTTAGGGGGCAAGAAAAAGGGCCATCCCCAGATTCCACAGATGTACAAAATGTGAAGTATAATGATATTGCTACTGGCTCCACTCAGAGTGACAAACCAACAGGGGCCACATCCAGTTCTTCCTCCACAACTACAAACACTCAGGAGACTTTAAGGTCATTGATTAACCAGTTAACTAGCCTCACCAGTGATTCCCTGGACTGTAAAATCATTTTCTCCAATTCTAATCAAGTTCTAACAATAGGGGAAGGAAGGAAGGGTTCTGTTAGAGAAAGAAATATGGACATCAAGCCAAATGTTGATCAATTAAATCTGCGAGTAAATCCTCAAATACCCGACAGTAACAATGGAACAAGCAGTGGTAGTTCGAAGCAGGGGAACCACTCAGGGGCAGGAAATCTACGTCTTGATTTGGATGTTAGGGGAGAGAACCCCACTGTTCCAAATGTTCAGGTGAAAGAGGAAAGACAGTGGGCGGGGCTTGGTAATCAGACTGAGACCGACGCCATTATCATCATCGACAGTGACGACGAGTGATATAGTGTACAGGTGATTATTAAGAAAGTGATTTTGTTTGCTTGAAATGACATGCAATTTTTTATGAAAGTTTTGTGCTAGTAGAGATAGACAAATTTTTTTTTCTGAATTGATTACCAGTATAGGCATTCTATCCAGAGGATGGGAAAGATATAATTAAGATATTTTATTTCATTTCATACTTGATTATCGCTCAGAATAAAGTTTTTTGAATTTTGAATTTAAAAATTTTAGTTGAATTTTCATTTGTTATGCTTTAATTTTATAAAATGTTGCATCATAAAAAATAGTTTTCTTTGTGAGTTTCAAGAATTTTAAAATAGTAAGTTTTATTTACGATTCAAATTCATTAATTTTTTTAATCAGCTTGATTTTTCTGTATTTTTTCACCTCACTTACTTCGATAACTGTGGGCAGAAATTGTGTTAAAATTTTCAATTTTTTTTTTGTTGGAGGGGGGCGGCAAAAGGTTTTAATTCTGCCTTAAGTTTTTAATATATATTTATATATTCCCACTCAATTTAATTTTAATGAGAATATTTTTTTTCAAATAGATATTTTGTAGGATTTGATAAACATGAATCAATATTCATGTTGTAATTTAACTGTGATGATGAATTTGGGGTGATACATGTAGGAAACATGTTTTGTAAATGAAGAAACAATGCCACTTAATCTGTGTTCAGTTTCCCATGCCAATGTACCGGTAATAAAGTTGTGTGTATACATGTACATTGTAAACATGTATGTAAATTCATTGTAAGTTACACATGTTTTATTGCCAATTTATTATGTCCATTTTTTTTACATTTATCATCATGATCGAGACAGAAATATTTTATTTGTGAAGAAAAAAATCATTTTCAGTAATTACTTGTTTTGCTTGTTTTACAGATTTTCTTGTTCAATTAATTGTTCAATTTTTTCATTTAACATTTCCGGGTATTTGGTCTGTCTCATCTAACCAGTGAAGTTATAGATGAATTGTATACAAGACATGAAGTCTTCTAGAATGATAATTTATGTCAATATGATTAAATTACATGTATAATATGAACATATCTAGTAGGGAACAGATTTTGTACATTTAAAAATTAAGTTGTATTGGAGCGTCTGAAAAAGGTTTACATCAAATATCGATCAGAACTAAAGAAAATATCATTAACTTTTAGTATGCATGAAAAGATATATATCGGTTCTCATAATATTGTACGATGAACTAACTGGTAGCTATATGTATTTCCTGGTCCTTATATGCCTGTAAAATGTATGTGCATGCATTTTTAAAATTCTTTTCTATTTTGTTTATTTTACTAGATATAGAAAAATATTTCCTGTATTGTAAAAGATATCTTTGTAACATTCATGAAGTTTTGATTTTTGATTTTTATTGATTTTAAACGATTTTTCCCCAATCGTATTGAAATTTCTTTTGAAATCCACAGAGGGGGATAATTATATTATTATATATCATAATAGTTATTACAGCCATGATAAAAAGTGAGTTTGTACATTAAGTGATAGTGTATTGTATATACCGTACTTATTTCTTACTGGGGCATTTTATGAGTATGCATGGATATACATGAACTGTAATGCATGTTTCATTTATATTGTATAAAAAAGGAGCATTTGGTTTCATTGCGTTCTTTTAAAATGTACATGAGGTTTTAAAAATGCATGACAAGAAAGATGTATCACCAATAATGCTGATAATGGTTTTATTCTACAGTTGGTACTACCTAAAGAATTATTTTAATTAAATTTTCTTGTTGAAAATAATTAAGACAGCTACCTACATAAGAATTTTTATTTGGTGCCCAATAACATTTATTTAATATTTTTTCATGCCTAGTTACAAATAACATGTACACATTGTCAAGTTTTGTTGTTTGAGTTTTTGGTTTAGTTTGGGTTGAATGCCCATGATATAACATATATCTTAAATGATTCCATAGCTTCATAGCTGTAGTTCCACAGGAAATTTGGGTCAATAAATGATGGTCCCTCAACCTGAATTTCCCGTGGAGATGCAGATTTTCATTCCATTGTTTTTCTCTGCATTATTTGTTATCCATTACTTTATTTTGTTATTGATAAAATTCTAAATAAAATTACATTTATTGGTATTTTGAGTAGTTGATATTTTATTATGTTAAGCAATATACATACTGTGGAACCGTTAGAGATCGTGGTCTAAATTTTCGTGGAATTTGTGGGTATTTCTTATCCACGAATTAAAATCATCCACGAATTAATAAATTAGTGTTATAAACTTATAATTCTTTTGTAGGTATAAAATAATACACAAAATTACGTCCCCATGAACATGTAAAATTCAAGCAATCCACGAAAATTTGCTCCCATGAATTTTAATGATTCCACAGTAATATATTCCTGTAGTAATGAATGATTTTAAGTAACAAGGGATGCATTTCATACTGCATGTGGAGTCAATATAATTTGTTGGGGCTTAATTTTCATGGATTTTATATGTACTTAAATAAAGATTACCAGCAAACTATGAAGTCGTCTTTATACTGTGTGCAGCACAATATGATATTGCATCCTATAAACACCTTTAGGCACCTTATATAAATTTACAATTCACAAAAATTGGCCTTTAACTGATTACTTGGTTTCATCATTCATTGATAATGCTGTGTAGACACCACCGGTATGAATTTACATTGAGCATTATTTTAATTTTAATTTTCAGGCATTAAAAAAATCAGTAAATCTAGTAAAGCTCCTAAGATTATCATGGTTTTTCCTATTATCTATTTAAAGGGCTTTATCCCTGTCACTGATTATCAGATAGACACTTCAAACTAAGAATCACAAACACGGGAGTTGTTTCTACCTTAGACTTTATTCCTCATCTCTGTAACAACTATCATAAGCAAAGTATTAATACATCACATTGCAAACAAACTACCATGACCTCCCGACTTAATATACAAAGAAAAAAGCAACAACAAAAATAATATATGGTTTATCACAGTCTTCAACAGAACACAATGCCTACAGACAGACAGACAAACAGACAGGGAAAATGAAACTGTGTTGGAGCATCACCAAGTTTAGCCCTGTCCTTTGATGATTTGGACAGAAGACCAGTTTTTATAAAATCATTCTTTTTCAACTTTCTGAAAAGGAAACCCTTTTACAGTATTATACATGTATACCTGATCCTTATGTTAAAGCAGCTTTACAAAGATGTTGAATTGTTCACTCAGGTTTGATTGATGTTATAAACAACTATATATCAAACAATTTTTCTGTTAAAATAAGAATTGAATTCAAAATAGGAGCTAGATAATTTAAGTCTTAATGGTGGGCATCACAACCATTCTGTAGCAAAACAGAGAAATGGGAATGCAGTAATATATGTATCCCATATACCGGTATTTGGTACTAACAGAACGGACATTAACTGAAGAAGTAACAAAACAATCGTGTTGTTTGGTGGTCAAATATCTGCACCTGACGTCCTCATTCGTTGATTTGTAAAAACATATACACCCATGTCCACTCTCCTCTTTTATACCACAATATACATTATTATTTTGAAAAAATCAAAGACTTAATTTAACAATATTGTAAAAACTTTTACAAATATGCATGTGTGTGAAATAAAAATACATATAATGCGTTCATTGAAAGATATGAATCAAGATTATTGTAGACTAGCTACGTCAGCATTCTGGGCTAATTCTTCAAAAGATTTTTTTTTTCTATCATTCTTTTCAAAGATTGAGCAAAAACAGTAATACTGAGAACACTACTTTTTAGTATTTATACATCTATTATAAAATGATAAAGCTTTAATATCACCTTATGCAGAAATTATAATGGTGATGTCTAGCTTGAGTTATGCCCCTTGAAATGTGACATTGGTTTTGATTAATTTAGGGAGATTTCTTACTAATTATTTTTGAAATTAATTTC